>NC_071624.1:1826833-2134219 GCF_014839835.1 Dryobates pubescens | reverse complement strand
CTCTGGTTTCTGAATGCTTGGGGTTTTTCCACATAGATTTCAATGCAGCAATTTAGCTGCAACTGTGATAGTCAAATAAGTTTAAGAGCGTGATGCAACCTTTTGAAAATGAGGGAAATTAAACTCCCTGCTGAAATAATTGACTTTTCACTGAATATTTCTGCAAAGCCAGCTGGAAAAACAAAGTGGAAACTTTTCTAAGGTACACTATTTTATTCAAAGCATGTTGAAATAATTTTCCACTTTAAATGCCAATATCTGTTTCTTAATGTAAATATTTGCTTCTGTACCCAAACATTAGGAGGAAAAGCTGGCTGTGTCCTACTTATCATTTAAAGGAAAATGACTTGGGAACTCCTCGATCTCAGCCATTCCTTACAGTGACTTTTAAGTATTGTCTACTGCTGCAACAAGGTAGTGCTGCTAAAGAATTGGGAGGCTACTGACCCAAAGGAGACATTTGAGTATCTGAACAGAAGTGGGATTCAGTAAGCCTACCATAAGCACCAGCTTCTCTCAGGCCTGACTACAAGTTCATAGTATCATAGTATCAGTCAGGGTTGGAAGGGACCACAAGGATCATCTAGTTCCAACCCCCCCACAATGGGCAGGGACACCCCACACTAGATCAGGCTGGCCAGAGCCTCATCCAGCCTGGTCTTAAACACCTCCAGGGACAGCACCCCAACCACCCCCCTGGACAACCCATTCCAGGGCTTCACCACTCTCATGGTGAAGAACTTCCTCCTCACATCCAGCCTGAATCTCCCCACCTCCAGCTTCATTCCATTCCCCCTAGTTCTATCACTACGTGAGAGCCTGAGAAGTCCCTTCCCAGCCTTCTTGTAGGCCCCCTTCAGATACTGGAAGGCCACAATTAGGTCACCTCAGAGCCTTCTCTTCTCCAGACTGAACAGCCATAGTTAGTGGTCCTCAGTCATCTCTGTGGTGGTTTGAGCACCCAACCTCACAGCACCCACAAGCAATGCTTTTGCATTGAAGTTAATTTACTGGGTCACAAGTCTAGAGTTCAGCACCATAAACATTTGCTAGCGTCCTGCATCCAAGAGGTCTTCCTTCTTAATTCCTGATACATAGTGTATATGTATATTCATATAATGCTTATTTACATATAAAACCTCTAACATGGACTTTCAAAAGCCCCCATATCACATATTTATTCTATTTGTAGAAGCCTTATGATCTTTGAATCAAACAGTTAATTAGATACCCACAGAATTGAGTAAATAGAGGGGCTATTAATAAATGCATTATAGATATGGTAATTGATGACCCCACTGAGTCTGGGGTAGGCTGCCATTATAATATCCCCAGAAAGACCTACTAAGTTTGCTCCTAAAGATGCTGCTGTTTGCTCTCCATCCTTCAACTACTTGCACTTACCTGTTCATACCAAGAGGGTTAAGCCCAGGGTCACCACTGCCATCATTCTATGACTAAAAGATGAAGATGGATATTGCCTCAGACAGAAAAATGTACATTACCTTGGGAGAGTGTGTACCTCAGTTATGAAATTGTATTTGTATCCCTCCCTTGGTAATGCAATACACCTTTAGCTTAGAATATCCACTGCATACAGGAATGCAATAAAATAGAGCAATATACATATAGCAATAAAATAGGAGGCTTGTCAGATTTGCCTCATCTGAACCAGCACTGCTAAAATATCTTAGAACTCTTAGATATTGAAAGTAATATAAAACTCATCTGCTCCTCCACAGTGGGCTTCTCAATCTCAGATAAGTAAGAGGGACAAAACAAGTGAGAGGTGCAAAATATATGTTAGTCCTGTACTGACACAACTTCATAAATACGGGCCCAATCCTGTGTAGCAGAAATATAGAGAAAAACAAAAATTGGTCCAGTGTCAGTAACATAAGGAAGAATGGGGAAAAGTACAATTTCTCCCTTGACTGCAAAACCTATTGGTCATTTCACCTTCCTTATTTTTATTTGATGAAGCTGAACTCTCTCAGCTCCCACTTCTCCCAGAACACTGCAAAGTAAGGTCCGTCAGTTTAGCAACTGTTTAGATGATATTGTCCACTAAGCAGAAGAGATGCTGGCTTGGCAGAGTTATGAGGAAAACAGGCCTCTCTGCAATGGAGAGCTGGCAGTTCTGAGTGAAGAGAACAGAATGACTCACACTGAATCTTTCTCTAATGAAATAATTTAAATAAGTCTATTTTTCCTTTTATTAAAGAGGAGAGAAATCAATAATGGTTGATTGCCAATCCTATCCAAGATGTTATTTCTGAATGAACCCACACTTCTGAACTTGAAGGAAGACAGAGTTAACAATGCCAGATGTGTTAGCAATAAAAAATTCAGTGGCAAGTAAATGTCAATAAACAGGCATTCCATCTTACTGTTGCTTTAGAATTGACTAACCAGTCTTAAAATGTAGACAGAAGTCAGTTTCCAAAAGGATAGATGTGGCAGTATGTGCATTTACTAATCACCTTTAAATAAAAATCCAGAAGTATATAACTGGGTTAACAGAAAAATTGCCTCATTCACTTTTCCTGGCATAGAATTGTAGAGCTGCTTGACCACCTCCATTCCCTAGTTTACCTTGATGTAATTTAATTATTGCATCACTATAGACGGAAGCAAAGCCTGGCTATTTTTGACAGAATCTGTGGACCGGCATTCCCGTAACATCAGTTCATATAGGAAAAAAATAGCATGTGTTGTTCTTCCCTTTCCTTGCGTTCGTGTGCTTATGTTCTGTGGAACAGATAAGTAACAGATTGGTAAGTAGCAATCTTAACAATATTGAAAGTATTAACCTTTGTGACTTTGTGGGGTTTTTTTGTCTCTCCTTTCAGAAATCTCAGAATGGACAAGTTCTGAAGGTAGGAGGGAACTAAAAGAGAAAAGTGAAACTTTCAGAAATTTGCAGAAAGTTTCTTTGAATTTTACTTCTCATCTCCAGCACCCTAAGATGTCCTGCTAGTGGGACTACAGACTGAGAGAGAAGAAACTAGTTTCAGTTGTTCCAGAATCAGCTGCCAACACAGATGCTCATCTGTGGTTTTCTCTCAAAAAGTATAAGCAAAGGTTGTACACATAAACATACAACAGGAGGTGATAGCTTAATCCAACCCCATCAGCACTTCACTTAAAGAACCTCAGAAATAGATGTGATGAGATTGGTCATCTAAGTAGGAGGTCTCCCACAAGTCAAAGTTAAATTCAATCTGAAAAGAATTTTTAGTATTCCTCTGCACTCCTTTCTGACTTAATTTCAGGATGATGTTCCTGAGGCATTACCACACATAATGTATAAAGGAGTGCCGCTTAGCATCACATTTATTGCTATATGAAGTATTTAAGTAGTTCATTGTGTGCTACTTCATAGTGACATCCTAGGACAAATTCTAAAATACAGATTCCCCCTAGGTGACTCTGGAAGGAATCCTGTTGTGCATACAGATGAACACTTAGAAGCTGCCAACATAACCTAAAATCTTTGCAAAAGAACACCTACTTTACTTGTCTCATAGAGATGCTTAAATTGCAGTGCTTATGGCCGTGTGCTTCATGTCATGGCATTTAAAATCCAACCCCCAAGGGGGGGAGCGGGGTGGAAGGAGGAAATTTGAATCTAAATATATTCTCAGGACAGTTTTATGTTTTAGTATCATTTTCATCCACATTATCTGCGGAAAGCTTTCTACCCCTCAGAATGGACATGGTTCAGTCATGGGGTCTGTGGTGACAGGTTGGACTTGATGATCTTTGAGGTCTCTTCCAACCTTGGTGATTCTGTGACTTATGTTCAAATGACCCTCTAGCATTCTGAAACTGATATAAAGCCAGACAGACTTGCTTTGATTTTAAGGCTAGGTTCAAATAGGAAATTTAAAGTACAACGCATGGGACAACAGTTTCATAGATTTTCCTTTTCTTAACAACAAACCAAGTGATAGTAGAATAAAGGTAATAGTGCCTTGGTAATAATAGCCTCGAAAATGCTGATTATGTTCCTACATTTAGGAGAATGTTTATCACCAAGGCTTTTCTCATGAATATTGAGGGTTACTGCCAACACTACCCTACAAACAAAACCAAGCAAAAGAATCCATGTATGCAAAGTGAATTTAAAAATGCAGTATTGAAAACTAAAATACATGGTGTAGTTCTGGTTGTGAACTTCAGTATGGAACAAGTTTCTGTCTTGCTCCTGGTTTTGTGACCTTTGTATATTTGTAGAATATGCTACACATCAGAAAGAGATAATGTCTACAACCCGGCCTTGCTCTGCTCCCATGGACATAATTTCTGAAATGATGATTTCTAAGACAGATATTTCAAATTTCCTGCACTGGAAACTAAGATCACAAACAGGAAAAGTCATTCTTTTTGGCAGAAACTAAGTTCTTCCCACTGAGTTCAGTCGGTTTGCCTACGAGAAAATGAAAAGGTAATGAAAATTAAATTCACAGTTTGCCTGCAATGTAATAACCAATCTGCTCTGTCTTGTCAGCTTAATTCTTTCTTTACATATTTTAAATCATTCTTAAAATAAACTCTTTCCTTATAACCTACATCACATAACACAATGTTAGCTTATAGCACATATGGGAATACAAGCATTTATTGAGTTGTGTCACAAAAAAATACTTGGCTTTCAAAGATCTGGGTGGAAAGTTTTCATTTGAGGAAGTCTGTGGACTATAACTTATAACTTTTTTCCTTTCTTTCTTATACTAGAAAGAATACATTAAGCACACAGCATCTGGCAGAGTTCTCTTTAAAAGAGAGAACTTCATTTACCTAGATTGATGAAACATCCCACAGGTTTGGATAAAAAGAGGCTGAGGGGTGACCTCATTGATCTCTACATAGGTTCCTGAAGAGGGGAAGCGGAGAGAGAAGTGCTCAGTTCAACGAGAGGATGCATGGGAATAGTTCAAAGCTGCCCCACAGGAGGTTGATAGTGGGCACAAGGAAGTATTTCTTTACCAAGACTATGGTCAAACACTGAAACAAGTTTCCTAGACAGGTGGTTGTTGCCCAAATTCTGTCAGCATTTAAGAGGTGTTTGGACAATGTCTTCAATAACATGCTTTAACTTTTGGTCAGGCCCAAATTGGCCAGGCATTTGCGACAGATAATCAGTACAGGTCCCTTCCAACTGAAATACTCTATTCCATTCCAAGTCATCCTTTCAGCCAGTAAAAACCACCTTCAAGTCAAATAAGCCTTATGCTTTAGTAATTGGCTATAGTACTTGAATTACCACACTTGAAAGACTACATAGAACTATATACATTTCAGCCAGCTTTAAACAATAATGTTGAAAAGGGGAAGAGAGACAATTACTTAGATACAGGTATTACAAAGTTAGGATTAAACACTATTTGCAACCAAAACTTCTCCTGGATACAGTAACAGCTGTAAAATCCAGCTCAGCTATGTACACTTGGACACAGGAATGCTTAAGCAATTTCAGCAAAGTCAGTGAGTCTGTTAAGATGCATGGGCATATACAAGCTAATAAAAATTTAAAAAAGAAACCTATAATTGCTTGCATTTCATTCTTCTCTTAGAAACCCAGTATCTTGCCTGTCTTTATTCCTTTCTCTACTTCCTGCATTCCCAATCCAACACCACAGCCTAAAACTCAACAGCTTTTCTAAGCCAAATATATTTTAGTCACAAAAGATAGGAATGCGCTCTCTCACTTTCATTCTGTGTATCTATTGAAAATTTTGGCCTCCCAATAAAACAGCAAATCCATTTCATTGGAGCTAATTTCCTAGCACAATGTATTTTAAGAACACGACTGCCACATACATTAATAAACCACCTGCATCCTACATTCTTTTCATCTACCCAAAACCAGTTTCTAATTTATTTTCATGTACAGAGAAAATTCAGTCATGATGGGGCATGAACTTGTTATGTGGAAACACATCCAGATATTCTCACTCAGCACAATGCCCCCTGTTGGAAGGGAAATTTTTGACCAAGTGAGAACTAATAACAAAATTATGCATCTTTAGGTTTAGATTTTAGACAGGAGGAGAATACAGATGACAGAAAGCTCTCCATTTTTCTAAGTGATATACTGGCTAAGGAAATTTTTGATCAAGGTACTTCAACTGAAACAGAAGATTTGGAAGGGACTGCCTTGGCTTTAAGGTCTCTTTACAATCACAAAAAAATTACATCATGTAATCTCTTTCCTAAACTCATCAAGCTCTTTGAGCCAACCTAGTTTGGCTTTTTCTTCCCAACTATAAAGCAGTACCAAAAGCTAATTTCTGTGATGATGAGAAGGCATGTTATGATTTCCAGCCTCAATATACTATTGGAACATTTATATACGTTCTTTAGCTTAAGAGTTTTTCTTGCTTAGCATTGATTTTCATGACATTTATGGACTATAGTAACCTTCTCTTTCACTTCTTTTCTAGTTTAAACAGGCCAAGACTTCTAGTGTCCTCTTGTCAGAATGAATGAAGGATGGAAGCTGATTATTAGATGGAAGCCAGAGCTCTATCTTTACTGCCCTGGCTGGCATACTGGAGAAATGTGTTGCCAGTATTTGCTTTCCCATCTCAACACGGGAGCCTCAAGCAGAAAACATCTACATCTGACAAGTCTCTGGGTCACAATGCCTCTTCTTTTCCTATAAGTATTGCTTATTATACAGTGCTGTACCAAATGGGAAAACCTTATCTTTATACAGTTCAGAGAACTGAACAAATAGTTTTATTTAACAGTAAGGCTCAAAAATTATTATGTAAAACAGGTGTGGACAGGCATGAATAACACAAACATTTCTGTATGTGTAAAAGGGCATAAACCAGAGAAGCAGTAGTATTAGTTTTCACCTGTTTGAAAGCTATGACAGGAATGTAGGTAAGAAATTATTCTCCCCTATCAACATGGGGAGGAACAGCATGCAATGGGCTCATGGAGGAAAGAAACTTGAGGTCCGACAGCAGAGAAACCTTCAAGCTTAAGCACTAAACCTGATTGCTACATCTCCATTGCTACAGAGTTTCATGAAAAAGTTAAAGATCAGCAGCTGGGGAGAAGGTACTGGATATAGGTTATCCTGCCTGCAGGCAGAGAGGCAGACTAAGCTGTCGAGGTCACTCATCACACTTTCTGGTGTGGTGAATTCTGCTGTTTCAAGGGTAAGGTTTAAACATGCCAAGTAGAAGCAGATAGTGGCCATGCAGATCTTTTAATTTCTTGTGGCAATGAAGAGAAAACAGATACATCTCAGGAAACATTATCTTCTTTGCCCAGAACCAGTGCTGAATGTCCACCTAGCAAGAGTCTTTTCTTCAGGGGAAGTATTACAAAACCCTACTGAATTTTCTCCATATTCCTTTTTTAGGCAATCCAGATACAAAAATTCCTCCTTCTTATTTTTGTCTCCTTTAGCAAAGCCTGCAACAGTATTACATACAGTCCTGATCTTAGGTAGGGAAAGGTACTTTACATGCTAATGAGCACAATTAACATCCGACTATTGACTGAAGAACTTTCATTGTTAAGGTTATAAGCTATTTTAAAGTAAAACAAGAATCTGAATTACCTTATGAAATTGTGATGCCCCAACTGTAAACACTGTCAAGTATTTTTTTCCAAGTAAACAGTAAGGATGACACAGTGTAGTACACATAATGTCTTTACTTTTAACAAGTCTAACCCCAAGACTGGGTGCAGTAGGTGACACGTACTGAACAATTTAGCTTAGGTGAGTTGCAATCCTTCTGTGTCCAGTTTAATATGAAAATATAGTGCCAGTTCACCCCCTGCGGTTGAATAACTGGAGAATGTACCAGCACTCTTTCTACAGAAGGAAAAGCAAGTTTGATGGAGTAACCTACATCTAAAAGTATATTTCTGTAAACTACTTTTAACACTGAAAAGCCAAACAAAACCAATGAGGATTTCTCTACAAAAGCACCTGTGGAAGTTATGTCATATGTCTGTAACTTCTGAAATACATTTTTGGAAGCCACACTCAAATAGTAAACCACACAACAGGGTCAGGAGTGAATCACTTGGATATGAAAGCTATCCCAGCAAGTTAACAAATGCACACCTCCAGTGTAAAGACAAGAATTAATCTAGATATCCCATAGCAGAATGGGTTTGGTTCCCAGCAGTCTTGTATAAAAAGATAAAGTTTTTATTAGGTAATGAAACAACCCAGAATGTTCACATGAGGAAAGCAGTCTGGCCCAAGAGCCACCAGATTCTTTCAACGTCTGTAGCTGCTTCTAAAAGTCAGTTGTCTGGGTGCTGAGCATGTCCAGCATAGCTCTATCATGCACTGAAGATAAGCAATAGTAGGGCACATTCACCATCTTTGCAGAAGTCCTTCCTGCTTCCACAGGCCCAGGGAAGGGATTGATTACCTTAGCAAAATACAACAAGGGTGACAAACATCACCTTCTTTTTGTCACTAGTGAGTAAACTAGAAATCATACCCCCACTGGCAGTAAAACTTTGAACACCACAGTCAAGCCTGATGATGCAAATTCAAGCCAAGGTATGCTTTGGTATGCTCTGTTTCAAAGGCACCATTTCAGTTTAAGCACCAGGATCACAAGGGACTGCCAATTATTACTGCTTGAAGGGCTCTGTCCTTCTGCATTAGACAACGCTGAAAGGAGGGCTGTCCCTGCACATAGTTCTTACTACATATTTTAAAAGTTAGTAATCCTTCCTGGTCAACATCTTTCAGTTCACTGTCTCAGAAGACATTACAATGCTATGAAAGCATAATGTCTCGTGACAGAACCACTCTGCTTTGCTTCTTGTCTCTCTCCCTATCAGAATTTGGCTCATGGTATTGCCCTGGTCTGATCATTTCCTGTTGGTGGCAGCAGAGTATCCCCAAATGGAAATGACATTTCACACAAGTATGAGCGGCAAAGGAAAATAGCACGAATACCAAATATCATGATACAGGCACCCCTGAAATGACAGGATCGGTCAGCACTACAGCATGATTTATGAGATCTGCTTCTGTCCATCGGTTGCAGCATTAGAGCTTGGTTTCTTCTCTTTTTGTAACAATAAATGGCTTACCATTTTCCCCCGGATGAATGAAGTTTCGCCATGAATGCTATCTATATTTCACGATCAACTTCTACTTTTCACAACACCCTTGCTGTGCACCATTCACAATTACCTGAGTATTTTGCTATGAAAAGAGAGAAAGGCTGTTAACACTGAAGAGGAGATATTGCATACAGTTCTGCTGTGAGGAACCAGCTCTCCCAGTAACTCAAGTGCAGCTGTTGTGAATAACAAAGAAATGGTTATTTAGACTTTCTGGAACATGTTAAATCTGAACTTTTTCCCAATTTCATTCCAACAGTTACAGATTCATTTCTTGTCATTTGCTTTGCTCTTTGCAATGTCTGTCAGGAAAATGATCTATTTGAAACTGAAAGCCTTGTGTATTCTGTGAATTACCATTGTGAGCTGCACTGCTTTGACCTTTTCAGTATGCTGTAATATCTTTTGGTATCTTGGCTACTGAGGTTCTTCTCTTCTGTCTCAGGCTCTCTAAGTGCAAGTAGCAGACAAGAATGGCTAACCACTCAAAGCAAAATATGTTTCAAACTGAATTTCAAATTTCCATTAAAAAAAAAGGGGGGGGGGGGGGTGGGAAGTCACAATGCTTCACAATGGGAACCCTGTGTTGAAATCCACACTGATAGCAGGTGAATCTCTTATCCAGCAAAACTTACAATGACAACGGTATATGAAGCACTACTAACTTACAATACTAAATTCAGCTCCAACGCTCAAACACTGTCATCATCCACTCTTCCTAATGCAATTTTAGTATTTCAGAGTCACAACTTTGTCTCTTTTGGGGATTAAGATATTTCCCTATTTGAAATAGCTCACAAGAGAATCTGTCCATAGTAATGACTGAGTTACAGAGCAGTGAATTTTGTCTAAATAAGACTAGAGACATGCCTTGACATAAAAGGGGGAAAACCAGTTAAAAAAAAAGCCAAAATCAACCAAAAGGCATACCTACTGTCTTATCTGTTTATGAAAGTTAAAGGAGTTGTAGGTATCTGAGTATAGATCCATGGGTTTTGACTTGATCTTTAGGTCCTTTATTAACAACAACTATTTGATATTCCTGGAGTATCAGCCTCACTCTTCCTTTCCAATTAATAAATAAATAATTTTACCTTTTCACCTCTAAGTACATTATTAACTACACCACTGATCTTTGTCACTCTGTGAAGTCCATTACATTATCATAGTTGAATAAGACAAGCCCACCATTTCTAATATTGCTAAATGCATAAGTCTTTATCCATTCTAAAAACTGAAGCAGTTGCTCAATTATTATTTCTAAAAAGAATTGTTCTTTTTGTGTAAGATGAATGGCATAGGACAGCACAGCTCTCTAAACAGCAGCTGCTTGATTCCGTGCATCAGTATTGAGGAATATTAATATGAACAAAAGCAGTTCTATGCCTTCGGTTCCTATTTTACCTTTAAGAAGGGCTCAATATGTGACTTCCCTAGGGATTAAGGAAAGGTATGAGCAATGAATCACTAGAAAACATATTTATTAAAGCATGTGCACTCTTTCTATGGAATGTGCTTCAAATAAGTCATTACACCTTGTTTTCTTTGGCTTGCACAATTTACATGTGGTAGGATTTTACAGCACTTATCTTTACTCTAAATATGCCATCAGCATCTCTTAGTACAGGACAAAAGAGACAAGTGTTTTGAAGAGCTGCAGAAGACGGTAAAGAGTTGCCTTGAGCTGGAAATCAGTGGCTTCTAGATGGAAGCCAGAAAGGTTCAATAAGCAGAGTAAGAGAAAGAAGGGGGCACTCCCAAACCCCTTCACAAAGAGGTAAAGAGGAAAATGAGAAGCATCTTTCAGTGCTGAAAATGAAAATAGAAGTGTTTAATCTTCTGACAGCTAGCTAGGATATAAAAACTCTCCTGGGTTACTTAGTAGAGTAGGATGCCCGTGGTTTATTAGAGATACAGTATACCTTCCACATGCACAGTTATTTCCTGATGACTTTCTCCTAGCTTATTCAATAAAATTATTTATTTCTGACAGAGGTTCTTTGGGAATTCTTGGAATTAGTTGCAAATTTGTGTAAAAGTTCCCTATCAAAAGGGGCTCTTGGTGTTGCCCAACTGATATATTTAATGAGGCTGTGGTAAATAAATAAAATGAGAGGAAAGCAGGTTGATATATTTTATTAATTTTTTTGGCAAACAGGTTTCCATGTTTGTGCTTTTGTGGAATTTGAATTTGTTAGAGTTTTTTAATATTTGTCTAAAATTTCAGAATATGCCAAGGCTCACAGCATTTTTCTGTACTATGCTTTAGGCTTTGGTCATCATATGGATTTTCTCTTTCCCTGCTAATACAAGATCATATGGCTGCCCAGAGCACAGACAGGAAGAATATTCATTTCACTAAGGAAGAATCTGGTTTGGGTGTTTCTGTGGTATTAAAATCCTTGGTTTTCAGCTTTCTGTGTAACATGCTGATGTTACATAATAAGATCATCAAAAGAATCTACTAACTTAAGTAATAATTCAAGATAACACTTATTGTTAGTTGAAGCACTTTAGCATCGTCTGGGTTTTTTTGTCAGCCAAGAACGTATACCTCAGCCACGTGTCTTCTAAAACAGCTATCCTGAACACAGAGAAAAGAGGTCACAGATAACTGTCTTCATGTCTGCTGCTATGATTAAATACAGACTTAATGCTGCAAATCAGCTCCGTGTTTGTATTTTGTGGAAAGGAAATATATCCTACCCTTGCCTGTGAAGATGTTTACCTTACTGAAGAAAAATCTGCATCGCTGATGCAGTCCAGAGGAGAATGGTATGATCTCCTTTTACCTAGAATTTCAACATACTTCTTCTGTGACTCAAGTATTTTTTGTAGCTCTCCTGAGATCAATAGATCTTAAGATCAGTCTAAATCCTGTATTAGGACTTACTTTAAATAAGTTTAAATTACAACAAATGCTCCTATTTTATACCTGTTGTGCCCTGTGCTGCTCAAGCATCTCTGCAGCCCATTTACAAGTGACTTCAGGTTATCTCTTCTGCAAGTGGTTCTGGTGCTTGAACAGAGACCTTGGTCTGACTGTTCGGCTCAAATCTGACTAATCTAACTTTAAAAGACCTTCTCAATGTTAAAAAACAAACAAACAACCACCAACCCTGAGCATTGATTTCTTCATGGACACTAAGTGTCTTAGGTGTAAATTACATCCACTGCAGTTGAAAGAGTTCAGTTGTTCTGGTGGTTCCATTTCTTATTCACTGATGAATAACAGACTAATGCATGAAGGTAACAGAGGAATGTGTTAAGGTGACAGAGCTCGATTTTGCTGTTCTCAGTACGATCAGAAGTAGTTAATAAATTAAAATACCTTCCTAGGACACACAGTTAGTTGTACCATGCTGACCATCTAGTACCCAAACTCTGCTCACTGATGTGACTGACAGAAACTGGACACACTGTGAAGGGTTAGGGCTGAATCTGCCCCTAGACAAGTGACAGACTCTATGAACCCCGCTCCCTTCCTTAAAGGAAGAGAACGAGAATAAGAGAGAGTCTGATGGGCTGGGAAAGAAACCAAAATCTACTTTAACAAAAAGAGTAGCATTAAAATGGAAGATGTGTGAGTATATACAGAACTAATATCAAACCCAAGCCATGATGGCAATGATGTTGCTCACCACTGATGCTGTGGGCAGGCACTGGGGAAGTCCCAGACTGGACTCAGTGGCAAAGAGGAACCAGAGTCAGGAGCTGGATTCTGGAACACACATCTGGATTGAAGGCAGAATGGAGAGTCCTCCTCAAACACTGGCCACTGAAGAAGAGGCTTGACCCTGATGATCCCTCAGCTTTACAGTGAATGGAATCCCTCATGGGTCAGTTTAGGGTCATCTGAAGTATCTGCTTTTCTTGCTTATCAGGTGCCACCACTTACTGCAGCCCAACATGGCAAACAATGTTTAGCAGTAGCCTTGCTTTGCACAGGGGCAATGATATGCAAAAGCCTTTCTGCACTCCAGCCCTTGATACTAACTCTAAACATCAGCTAAAAGCAGCCAGTGTCTGTGAGAACATGCTGTTAACTTCAGAAAGAGCCATCACTGAGAAGAAACTGAGCTGAGAAGTAAAACCCCCGAACAGAATTAGTTCTGTTCTGGCACAAGCCAGAACAGAACTCTACAGCCTGTAAAATATTGCATCAGAATCTGAAATTACTCTGATTTCTGTGGAGAAAACTGTTTAAGAAATTTGCCATACCAGTTCAAGCTCCCACATTATCTAATAAAATAACAATTCAAGCCTGAAAAAGCCATATCTCAAAATTGCCTGGCTAATTTTTGTCCAAAGTAATCTTGAGTGGAAAAGGAAGCATCAGTCAGTAAACACACTGTGTATCTGCCAACCTATGTGGAAAACAAATGAGCAGAAAAGTAACATTACATTGAACTATATTAGCTCAGAGCAATAGTAACACATTTTGTGCTGCTGTTGGTGAAATGTGACACCAGTGAGCTGACAATGTTCCTGAAGGGAACTAGAAACCATCAGAACAAAACAGATTGCAAGGTGGTTATAATGCCTCAAAAGGTCCTTATGAGACTCTCCATGCTGTATCAGAAGTTATACACTTCATAGGATGTCGAGACATCTTGGAGATTCATACATCACTGTTCATATCATTATTCCTGGAATTATTTAGCCATGTTATCCATGGGGATAGAATTGCCAAAACTCGTGTGCAATATTGTGACATTAGAAACAGAAATAAAAAAAAATGGTAAACAACTTCTCTATCTTCTTAAAAATCAGTAACAATCACTAGAGTTCAAATGACCTTAAGCACTGTCCCTGGCAATCACAGTATTCCCTCCTCAGGGAGATACAGACATGGATGGTAGCTGATAGGCCATCATGACAGAGGATAATGTCTTTGGTTAAGCATAATTATCAGGGTCTATTTTCAAGGTTGTAGAGTAAGGAGTTGGGCATAACAGTTCCATCTTCCACTTTCCATTTAAGTAACACTTTATCTTGTAGGAGCTCAACTTCAGGTCTAAAGAATTAGAGTATCATATTATCAGTCAGGGTTGGAAGGGACCACAAGGATCATCGAGTTTCAACCCCCTTGCCATGGGCAGGGACACCCCACACTAGATCAGGCTGGCCAGAGCCTCGTCCAGCCTGGTCCTAAACACTTCCAGGGATGGCACCCCAACCACCTCCCTGGACAACCCATTCCAGGGCTTTTACTGGGGTTCATAAGAAGATAATGACAGGCAGTGCATATAAAGCTGTTTTAAGGTCATGAAGATACAGCTCAGGACCCAGCATTTTGAGTAGAAGTCATTAATGGGGACACAGCTGTTACAGAATAGACTTCAGGCTCACTGAGGCTCTGCCAATGAAATTGTTGGATTTGCTCCCAACTGTGTATCTGGATTTACTTCCCACGGTACACTACAAATGCCTGCAGATGCAGAAGGAATCATAGCCTCAGAGCAGAGAGAAAGTAGAGGTTGTGGAACGAGGGATAAGAGAATGACAGGTTCTTGCAGTCACTGAAATGTGTTAAATTGTTGATGGGTTCTGGCAGTACAAGCTAACTTTTAATGTCAAGACAGGAGAAAGAAAAAGAAAAAAAACCACAAACCAAAAAAACCCCACCTTTTTCCCTTTCTAGTCAAGGAGAAAAAAGGCCAAGCAGGTTTTAAGTCCAAATAAATGAGAAAACAATTAAGCACTGGCAAATCACAGAAGATGAAGTGCATGTAATGCATAAGGATGTTTAATTTTTTCCACAGCACACTATTGAAGAGATATACTAAAAAAAAAAAAAAAAAAAAAAAAAGGCAGCCTTTGTCCTAGGGATCTTGTAGTATACAACTTTAAAAAGAAAAAGGGGGGAAAAAAATTATATATATAGCCTACTGCTCAATTTCTTGCATTTACAAGAGGAAGTACCTGTGGCCTCATGAGACCAGCTATTTCTAAAGCACAAAACTTCAATCACACATTTGCAGGTCAATACAAATTAATCATTTTCTGCATGATGAAATACTGAGCTTACAGGTGCAGTTAATGAACTGGCAAAATCTGCACTACTCCACTCTTGTTTGGAAGACTAGTTTAAAATGAGTCTCAACAGCTTCATTTAGGTCCCCTTTCCTATACAGGATTACTGTTTGTCAGGGTTAACAAGTTTCTTGCAAACTCCTAAGTTGTCTTGTATCCAAGACCTTATATCCAAGTCCTGCAATACTGTTATCAATACAGCAGTTCTTGGTTTGGATTGTAGGGTTGCAGGTCACAAGCAAAAGCTATTCAGGTTTCAGCACATACACTTGCAAAAGGGTTTACAAAACATCAGCCAGAACTAACAGTAGAAGGCACTACAAGGCCTATTTCTATTCTAGGGCAAACACTAACTGCCTAAAGCTCAAATTTGTTTTCCACATGGAAATGAAACACCCAAGTCAGTGCAGTTCTACTCCTCTTTCTCAAGTTTGCTTCTGGCTTTACCTGAGCTACTTCCCTAGTGAAAGAAGTTTAGCTATGAGCAGTCTCAACAGCAGAACAGAGATGGTTGGTTGATGTTGAAACTGATGAACAGTAGCACATGGAAAATAAGGATATAAACACAGTTATGAGGTTTTCTCCAACAGACTCCTTAAGTGATATTTCTCAAAAGACAGGAGCTATTAAATTCTGTCTCTGCACAGTACTAAATAGGGTGTGATCCTTTAAAAAGGATACATGAGTTTGCAAATGGCTTACTCCAAGTGCAGCTTACTCCAAGTGCAGATTTTTATCTCCAGATGCTGGAAATGCAGAAAGGCTCTCAGAAGAGGTTTCTGCTTTTCTGTGATGCACTTGATCAGGCATTTGCTGAAAAAAGGGACTGTTCCCTCCTGAGGAACTATGCCTTCACCCTCCTTTCAGACTAATATGGTTGTGTAAGATTGCTTTCTCTGGGTGCTGTAGTTAACAGGCATCTGTATCATGCTAGCATTCTCATAAACAGGAGAGCTCTGCATACACAAGGCTACTAACAGGAATAGTTATTGCATTGCTTTCATTTCTGGTACCCCTGTAGCTCTTTTAGCTGTTTGCTGTCTCAGGCTTTGAGAACCACACATCTTTTGAAGAAGGCAGTGAGAATCTGGCACTCAGCCTGTGCTGAGTATACAGATGTCACATGTGTACAGCCCATGCTGTACACACACTACATCTTCATCTGCCTTGGTGCGTGATTCACATCCCTAGGTCTGAGCTGTGGCTAAACTCTCCCTTTTTACTCCCTCTTGGGAAGCTGCAGAGGTCAGCAGTGACACAGTAACTGAGATCAGCAAACTATTTTTAATATCTTTCCCCTGTCTCATCCTTCGTAGAAACACATTCATCTTGCAAGAGCTTGTAAACTACAACAGGTAGATGGTTAGGGAGCAGCTCCTTGAAGCCTGTTGCTCTCCAGGAGCACATCAGTACATTCTTCTTTAAGAAACTAGTTTGGGACTTTCTTGCACAGATCTCAGTGCATGTGATCTTTACTGACAGATAATGAGCATTTCAGCTACCCTCACCAGGCTGAATTAATACACACACACGGAATTTCAAGTAAGTTGAAATAAACTCATATGGTTCCCTCCATAAAAGCCTTATGAAAATATTCATAACCTTGCTACATATCGGCTTTACAACTGTCATCTCTTTTATTTTCCCTTTCTTTAATCATTTCATCTATTCTTCTCCCAGTTCATCTTTCTTCTGCATTCTTTATTCTTATTCTATTCTCTTCTCTTTAATCCTGCTTTCATTTTGATCTTTTTGCCAGAGGGTGAGAACTGATAGTAAGAGTACAGAGAAGCAGTCAGGTTTTGAAAAACAGAAGGGAATGAAGAAATCCCTCAAATACATAATGACAGATTTCATTCATATTCTGGAATATGAGGGACCCTGAGTGAATGGTAACAACATTCATTTTAAAAATAAAATGCAATTTAAAAACCCAAACCAAAACCTAGTTTCCAGCCTGGAATCATTTGTCACAACTGAAAACATCCTGCCTTTCAAGTAAGGAATTCAACTATGCCAGCACTATATTCACAGGTCTGACAAGGAAGTTTTTCAATTAAGAAAAAAAGAAGATTATTCTCAGAATGGTGTGATGTGTGAATATTGCTTATTTTCAAATGTATAAATGTTAACTGGTGATAAAATATTAATGAAAATAATGCAATGCTTTCATACACTCAGTCCTTCACTTGTACCATGCTGTGGACATATGGTCATCCTATCAAGCGCCGATGCTTCACAAATGGGTACACCTGGCTGGCTATTGCATGAAACTTAATAAGCGACTACCATGAATTACATATGTGTAAAAAGAGTCATGATCCATATTTTATAGGCAAGAAAATGCAGCTTCTTCTTATTGACACAGGGAAGGTGTTAAGAACATTAAGCAATATTATTCTTCTTCTAAGCTGGCATAATATCGCACCAAGCAAGCACAATGGGATCAATTAAATTCTGTTGGACTGCCTAGACTTTTCCAGTTTTTGGTTGTAAGGCTTGAGAGCAGATGGTAGAGACTTCAGGGAATCCTTTGTGGTCAATAGCACAGCTTTTTATGTCTTTGTCTTATGGAGTTGCCAGCCCCTTATAAACCTCTTTTACTTTCATAAAAGCAAAGAAGGGATGAGTGTCATCACTTAATTATTGCAAATATCTATTTTTCCTAAAGGAAAAATAGATGTGCATTACACTACATAAATCCAAATCAATCAACATCTATATTTGTTTTGAAAGAGCAGTAGACATAGAGCAAATGTTATCTCAGCAATCATTTCTTAAATACAGTTCCAGAACTTCACATGAACCCAGGCAGGACAGGTCTACATGGCACAGTGCAGAAAAGCAGGGAATATTAGCTTCACTGGAATATTCCGCCCATGCAATCAGTTTGCTTTCACTATCTAGGCCACCCTTTCTTAAAATTATGTGACTTGCATTAGTTGGATTAGTATTAGAGTATTTTAAACTGAGAATTGTACTGAATTTTAATAGGCTCCAAATATACTCAGATTGAGTATATGATGTATTTATGTCACCAAGTGAATGTCCCCTCTTCCCCAACCTAAATACACCTCAGTCTCTCCTTATAAGGAAGATGTTCCACTCCCTTAATCATTTTGTGGCTCTGTGCTGGACTCTTTCAAGCAGTTCCCTGTCCTTCTTGAACTGAGCAGCCCAGAACTGGACACAATATTCCAGATGCAGCCTCACCAGGGCAGAATAGAAGGGGAAGAGAACCTCCCTCAACCTACTAACTGCAACCCAGAATGGCACTGGCTTTCTTAGCCACAAGAGCACATTGTGGGCTCATGGTCAACCTTCCATCCATTAGGACCCTCAGGTGCAAGACTCTACACTTGCTCTTGTTGAACTTCATTAACTTTCTTCCTGTTTAAATTAAGTTTCTAACATTCAGAAATATTCATATTTTCCCATTTTGGACCATTCATTGGGCTCCAGTTACCCATAACACGAATAACTCTGAGCTCTTGGTTATATTTTCCAAATGCCAAAGCAAAACAAAACAGCAGACTACTACTAACTACTGCAAGGAAAAGTGATGATTATTTGACCTGTTCTGACCCTCTCATGTGTAAAGGACTATAACATTATATAGCATAATAGAGGCAGTCAGTGCAGTGGGCAATCCATACCAAAATAATTAGTTTTTTTTATTTAGCATGGTTAAGGGGAGCAATAGTTAGCCACTGCTGCTAAATCAAAACTATCTTTAAAATACAATAGCTGAGTAAAGTCTGTGAAGAATGGAACTGCCCAGAGGGGCTATATACTCAATGACACTATCAAGGTGACTATACAATCCATGTGTAATGCAGGGAGAGCTGGGGAGCTATCACTCTGCAAGAGAGCTGTAGTAGCAGGACAGTGGTCTAGCTGGTGGATGGGACACTATCAGCCCCAAATAAGAACAATTCATAAAGGAAGCCTCACCACATGCTACAGTTCAGTTCAAACTTTCGCTATTCTCTACTCACAAGACAAGTTTCACTCCTCTAGAGCATGTGCATATGGAGCAGGTGCAATCTCTCTGTTAAAGAATTCTGAACAGGTTCCTTACTTCAGTCTTCTTAATTTGTAACCCTAATTTATACTAGAGCTTCTTTTTTTTTAGTGTAGTGTCTTGCTAAGATGATATAGAATACTAAACCATATGTGGTATATAAATTGTATTGTTTATTGCCAATGACATTATAAAGGGTATGTGGAATATTTCATGAAATACTCTCATTTACATGTAATGGCTCTGTTGCAGCTTTGCAAACATCAGTGTTATTGGAGGGACATAGGGCAATACAGCTGAAAATGTCAACCATTCACCTAGTTCAGCCACATTCAGTGGTGTAAGAATATCTCCACAATTCTCCTCTATGGTAGTTCTGCAGTTCATGTTGTTCACAATAAATAGCCATTTTAGACCCCCCTTTACTATTTACTCGCAGCAGTCAAGTTTGATGGAGCTAAAAGACTTAAGCTATTCTGCAGAAAGCCAGAACTAAAAGATAAGGCTGTACTTATGAAGGGGGAAAAAAGACAAGACAGAAAGACAATTACATGACTCTCTGGGAGATTGCCTGCATTCTTGCCTGTACTTTCACCCTATTTCTTCTCAAACCATTAGTGTCACAATTACAACAGAAAGTTCAAAATTAAAGATTCTCTCATCCAAGGGACTTTTTGTACTGGCACATTGACATATTTTATTTAAACTAGCATTAGCCCCATGATAATGCAAAGAAGCCATTTTCAGAGGCAAACTAATTTATTCTATAAATTAATTTTGAGGCTGAGTATTTATATTCATCCTCTTGTTTTGTAAATCCAAGCTGTCTTGCTTACTGTTACACGATTATTTATGGAAGAAGAATTCTCAGTCTGAACAAAGCGAACAGAATGCGATGGTCTGAGTGTTACTTTTTGAGCTCACATTTTATATTCATAACATGTGAACTCCCATGAGTTCACATCAAGATTTCCTTCCCAATTAGTTGTGGGGTTTTCTGTGAGGTATGCTATTGGACAAGCTTCACATTGTCAATGTACCCTTATAACATGGGCGGAAAAAGAGGAATGAAGAAAAACTTGTTTATCTTTTCTTATTTTAAACTACATGAAATAAACTGGAACACAAGAAAGTTAAAAGAATAACATTCAGAACCATCTGCTGAAAACCTTGGTTAAGTAATTCATGAAGAAAATTTTTGTGGACACCCCCCTCTCGGGGCCCAAAGTGTACATAAGTTAATACAGTTACATCATGCAGTAATACTTCAGAAGTCTCATCCCTTGAGAATTAGAATGACTTCACCTTCCAATAGACAGAGTACTATGTTATATACTATAGCAGGTCAGTAGCTACACAGTGTTGGATGATGCACACAATATCAGACAGATTGACAGGCAGTCAATAGAAGCATAAGAGAATTCCTGTAATATTTAATAAACCATATAAACAAATTCTTTAAAAATCATAATTCAAACAGGAAAACAGAAAAAGAACTCCTGTTGAGTGTGGATAAACACACTTCATTTCATTTTTCAATTTATTTTCACTTGATATAATAAACCTCTTTTGTTTGCCAAGCAGACTTTGCAATTTATTTTCCTTTGATTTTGACTGACATGTAAATAATTACAAGTTACAGACGTGTTAATTAATTTAGTGATTGAACACCATGACTGAACAGTGTTCATTAAATGGGAAAGTAAAATTCAATCATGACTAAACATGTTTATACAAGCCAATTTTGTTTCAAAAACATGTGGTTATTCTAATACACTGATATGGATGCTTAAGTGTACCATTATTCAAATAATTTGAAAAGGAGCACAGCTCAAACAAAAATGCCATTTTCTACTCCAGCAGAGCATGTAATAGTTTGCCATTACAAGAAAAAGTTTAACTTCTGGAAAAGTTCACTGCAGTTCCTTGCAAGCCTTACTCTAGAAGGAATGAGTCACAATTCAGCAAGACACAACATATTGACCTGTTTTCTGCTTGTCGGTACCCATTTTTTGACCATTATTTTAAAGAAATAAAAAAGTTACTTTTTCTTTCCATGGGATGATCCTTACTCTTCGAGGTCTGTGTTAACTGTACATACTGAATGGTATCCAGCTGCCCACTTGAAACAGCTATTCAAAAAAAATCTAAAATGCACCTTGATACCCAGTTCATATCACCAGGCTACTTCAGACAGGATCTTCAGAATTTGCTTATTTTGTAGGAGTTCTGATACAGTTTTAATTAATGCAGGAGAGAGGAATGGATAAATTGTGACTGATTTGAGCATCCTTTATTATTAAATGACCACTACTGGTGATTAAAAGCATATTTTATTTGAGATTAGCTTTGTACTGATACCCTGACACCTGCTGTCCCATCAATAAACACGTGTCAATCATAACCCTTGGGAAAACCCCTCTGAGAGTTAACAACATCTACACTTCCCAGTTTTAACTGGTAGAAAACTGAATTTAGATGAGCAGTTAGAAGGTTTAGAAATTAGTTGCCCTTTTGATAAATATGCAAGTGAACTAATAGTTCTCACAGGCAATGCATCACCTCTCCCTCTTCATCTGAATGCTACTTGGAAATGCACTCTTTGCATTTCATCCTGTCCTGAAAATGTGTTGGGAATAGTACAGAGCATGGTAGTTAGTGTCAGAAACACACACTTTCAACATAAACATAAATATTTATGTCACGTCTGGATCAAGAGTTTCAGAGTTACTATATATTTTAACCAGTCACAACTTCTATAAATAGGTAATGATAATTTCTTTCCTTACCTGCAATTCAAGAGCTGGGGCCTTTTTGTTCTGGGCATATACAGAAATTGTAGACATCCTCCAGGGCTCTGATCTTTGGAGAGGCTATTCCATCCATTTGGATTTCTTCAGATAGATAAGCTGAAAAAAGGGTATTCAACAAGAACATTATTATTTGCAAGTGGCATTTTCAGGCAAACCAGGAATGCCTGTTCCTCTAGGATGGGACTCCTACTATTGCTGTGTTTAGCTAAGATCAACCCAATGACATTTACCTTGGCTGCATCTGCATTCAGTAGATATCCACTTCTAGGGGATGTCCAATTTATAAGATGCACCAGCAAACGTTATAACCCAAGTGTCCCTCATCACCAAGTACAGCTTAATTCTCAAAAAAGTAGGTGCTTAATTTAAACTAGGTGAAGCAGATTCCATTGCTAACATGAAATGCTTTAGCTTCTATCATTTTCAGTAAATTCTTGTTCCATCAACATAATTGTCAAACTAAATGTATCCATTTATATCATCATGAAACTTACATAGCATTAATGTAAACATGTTGAAGCTGCTTAAAATTGCATCTATATCTTTCCATAATTAGTGTGGGCTGCAATCACAAATACAGATGCCACAGGTCACTGAATGTGCGGCAGTATTTTAAACATTAACTCAAATTACCCTCAGCTGCCTCACCCACACATCCAGAATTAGGAAGAGCTCAAATGCCTTCTGCAAACCAACCAGGAAAGGCTATTTGTGCCCTGGCTGATGAAACACTTCATATCTCAATTATTTCTCTAAGAGTACTTTTTGCTTATTAGTAGCCTACCACCATACTGTGGCACTAGCCAATGTCTCTCCAGATTTTCTTATGACAGTGACACTTTGCACAGTGTCTGTTGAAGCTGTTCCCTTGGGAGATATAGGAGCTGAGCTTGTTAGTAACTCGGGATGCAATCAGCTGATACTACCAGAGCCTTGGGCACAAACAGGATTCGATATTTTAATTTTAAAAAAATAAAATAAAAAAAAAAAGTGATCTGGGAGAGGCTGATAAGGTGCTTTTTAGTGGAAAGTATCAGAGTTAGAACTCAAGGAACAAGAAGAAAAGGAGGCATGATGGTGTTGATAAGGCACTGCAGGCAATAAACATTATCAGAAAAAGAAAGGAGACATATCCCAGAAGTTAATGCAGATATAAAATGCTTAAAGGAAAAACATGAGCAAATTAATTACAATTGGTTCTATCTGCTCCACTCAGCTGGTTAAACATTAAAATATATACCACCAGCTGGTCTATAAAAGCCACCAGCATTTTTTTATTTTATCTTTAACATACCTTTTTTTACCAAATGAACATCCGTTTTCCATTTCTACAGTTCAGCATAGCATTGAATGAAGACAGAGAGTGATTCATATTCAATGATCTCCTCTTTTCATGTGCCCCAGTGTGCCTCGCCCCAATTTATAAATGATGACTTTTAACCTCCTGCTTCAGATAGAAAGTTGGTTTCATTTTTGTAATACACAACTGAATTTAAATCATTGCAGTAATTTATTGGCCAGATAATAAACCCATTAGTCATGCACAAAACATACATTACTCAACATTTTCCTAACTGATGCCACAGATTTATTAACAAGTTAACTGATTTATAAAGTATAAAATTGACTCATAACAGAAAAATCTGGAAAGTAAGTTAGAAGAGGACAATTCCCATTCAGTTACCTAGCTTTTATTGCTCACATTTTTCCAACTAATGGAGTAAGAACCTATTGTTATTTCTCACATATAGCAACAGTGAACCCTGAAAATTAACTCAAACAGCTCACCAATACTGCAAGTAATTGATATGTATCTATACAATTATTAGTGCTACCTTACCATGCAGAAGACAAGTATCTTCCTCTCAGTTGTTCCTAGGCCACCAAAGTTTTCTTGCACTCATCATGCCCACAATATTGTGAAGAAATTTATATTCTAAATCTTCCCAGTCTAAACAAAACACCATAACCACAACATTCCTCAGAACAGATGTTTTATTATATTTAGCTGAATTTTTCCTTACCTGCTTTGTTTCTAAGCAGCTCTCTGCAAGAGCTCTGTCCTTCTCCTGGGTGTGGAGCTCCCAGGTATGCCTGCTACTCCAGCTGCCCCTTGTTAAGTAGCACTGAGTCCTGCTCTTGCCCCAGGTGCCCCTTGTTGAGCAGCATTGATGCCTGTTCTTCCCCCAGGTGAGGAAGGGAAAGGTTCCACAAACAGCTCAGCTCAACAACATAAAGATCTTTTGCAGCACAGTCTTGCAGCAGTTTAAGGATAAATACTTGGACAGATAAAATATTTTGTTTCATTTTTCTCAACTCTATAAGCAATTGAGCAAATTAAAAACATTTTATAATCATGAAGACAGAAAAGTTTCTAAACCTGTTGAAACTGATACAGGGCTTTTAATGTCTAGAGGTGATTGAAAGCTGCAAAACAAAGACCATAGAATCACAGAATCAAGGAATGGTTTGGGTTGGAAGGGACCTTTAAAGGTCATCTGGTCCAACCTCCCTGCATTGTCAACTTAGGGACATTGTCAACTAGAGCAGGTTGCTGAGAGCTCTGTCCAACCCAACCAGGAACATTACCAGGGATGAGGCATCTACCATCTCCCTGGGCAGCCGGTGCCACTGTTTCAGCACCCTCAATTTAAAAAAGATCTTCCCTGTATCTGGTCTAAATCTCCCCTCTTTTCATTTCAAACTGTTACCCCTTGTCCAATCGCAACAGGTCTTGCTACCCCAAACACAATGAATGTCTATTCAGTTTGCAGTAAAGTCTCACATTTTTGCTAACAAGGAAAATTTAAACAAATCAAAGTACTTCACCTATTTTTCTGCTTCTGTAAAATACAGCCAAAGGATAATGCTGCTCATTAACGCTATAAGGAAAAAAAGCCACAATACACCATGGGACTTTGCTGGAGGCAGTGGTATGGCTTTAATTGCTAGAAGCTGGTCATCAGTAATTGCTTTGTGTGCTTATGCCAAATCCTGAAGCTAAAGTTTGTGTCGCTCTATCTTGGAAGGACATAATGCAGCAGGCTCATAGCAAATAGTTTGCAATGGATGAAAGTATTGCTGAGAACAGGCCCAGGTGCATTAAAGCTGATAGAGTTCCACATAACTGCCACAAGCAGAGAATCCCTTTTGCTACAGCTTTTTATAAGCAGCTTCTGTAAGTGACTGAGATGCAAGGGTTCACAATACAGCGTGTTCAATTGTAAATAATTTTCTGAAAATTGGGATACAGTTCTTAAGGCTTTTTTCTGTTCTTATCATAGTTAATTTCTTTCTGTTTCTACCCCCAGGAAGGCAATCTGATTAGAAACACAGCTTTTAATCTCTCATAGTAATTTTATCCTCTTAGTGTCCTGATTCTTTGCACCTTTGGTTTTATTGTTTTGAGTTTTCTGACCATATCAAACAAACTGTAAGAATGCCTCAAGTTATTTGAATTTTATACTAGTACTATTAAACACATAAAGGCTTTCTGGGAAACATTCCTGAAGATCCTTTTTTAAAGGGCTAAACCTTTTTATCATCTTGAAGAGTTCATTACTTGCCCAGAAATATATAAGTCAATTATCTAGACAATATGACTCAAATAGGATTTGTGTCAAGACCAAAGTGAAACAGGTCGGCAATATGAAGGTCACCTAGCTGCACTCCCACTGGAGGGGAAAAAAAGAAAAGAGAGACTTAGAGACATTTATATGCTTAAGCACCTTTCACAAAGGTACTTGACTTCTATGTACACATTAGCAAAGTCTCCAATGACATTTCAATACCCACGTGAAAACTACAGAAGCAATGTTTAATTGAAAGAAGAAAAGTTAAACAAGAAATTAAAAGTCTACCCGAAAGGATTATAATACACAGAATCTTCTTTTAAATATGGACTTTAGAAGATAAGATGTGATCATGTTTATGATCCAGACACTAATCTCTGGTTACAGAATAAGCCGACTACAGACTTTGGAAAAGAACCTTATGTGACTGTGTTGTCAGTTCCTAATTGGGGACTAAATGTCTAAACCATGAAACAAATGTGTATCACAAAAGGAACAGACTAATGAGGGAGAAGCACTTGTCCTTGGAGAGCCATGATTTCATTTGTTCACAATAGTGTCTGGAATCTTCTACGTACTACTATCTTACTACTAATTTCGTCAAGACAGTAAATCTAATGAGAGCACAGGGGTGCTTGAGGTAGATCAGCCCCCAGCTAGACTGCTCTAACTCTGTAAGAATATGGAGAACAAACATGAGCTATGAAATGCTGGCTTTTAAAATCTAAGGCCAGGGAAAACCATCTCAGACTGGACTTCTGAGTATTAAATCCTAGCTGGGGTGCAAAATAAGGTTCTATTATGAATTGTATAGTCAGGTTTATCTCCAGGATGAAAAATGCTGTTACAGATATTAGTATCAACAGTTTTAAATTGATTTTTTTTCATAGATGCATAAGGCACCTAACACCCAGTGTGTTTCAAAGGCAGGAAATGGGTATTTAATTCCTCCAACATCCCTTGGAAAAAAGTCTTACCTAGGCAGTGTGAGTGCATCTTGCAGACTGGGAATTGTGCCAGAGTTGATCAACACAGTCTAGGTCGAGGACAGCCAGTCTCTCTCTAAATTTTGGAGGTTGCATTAAATCAAAATTAGGGACACTAGTTCTGTCAGCTGTATTTCTGGGAGTGCATGGCTCCAAAGTAATCTAAAAGCAGTCAGTAATTCATTATTTCTAGGGGAAAATAAGAAATCATAAGCAAACAGTTCTTTTTCAAAGTGACTTTAACAACATTCTTCTGACCAAAGAAAGTATCTAGGATTTCAAACCCAATCTTAAACAGGAAGTTATCCCTAACCTGAGGTATCAGTATTGCAGACTTAAAGCTCTGGAACGCTTGCTTTACAGGTATTACTGCTGGATAAGCATCCAGAATCCTGTCCTCACTCTTCCAGGTATAACAGTCAGAAGGAAGGAAAAGTGAGGAATCATTTTCTTAGTTATTTTGCATAGATGTTCACGGACTTCTTTTTCACAAGAGTCCTCACAGGAAACCAGGATTATTTAGAGCAGTGGAGTTGTTAATTGGTTGAGTGAAAGCCAGCCATCTACTTAGTAACCAGAGGAGGCAGAAAGCTCAAAACAGAAGAAATTGAAACCACTTAAATGGAAATGGATTGATTGTTGCTCCTGGGTTCAGGTAACTGAACTCTAAAACAGGAAATCTGGGAATTTGGAAGAATCATCAAAAAGAACATACATTAAATTTGATTCCTGCTCAACAATTCATTTTTAATATAACATCTGTCCAGTTCTGAGGCTTCTGTGTCACTAAGCTCTTGTAAATATGTCCAGCAATGTGAACTGAAGACTTTGCATGAATAAATTACCCCATTTTAGAATACATAGAATAAACCAGGTTAGAAGAGACCTTCAAGATCATCGTGTCCAACCCATCAACCAATCCAACACCACCTAAACAACTAACCCACGGCACCAAGCACCCCATCAAGTCTTCTCCTGAAAACCTCCAATGATGGCGACTCCACCACCTCCCCAGGCAGCCCGTTCCAATGGGCAATCACTCTTTCTGTATAGAACTTTTTTCTAACATCCAGCCTGAACCTCCCCTGGCACAGCCTGAGACTGTGTCCTCTTGTTCGGGTACTGGCTGCCTGGCAGAAGAGACCAACATCCATCTGTCCACAACCTCCCTTCAGGTAGTTGTAGAAAGCAATAAGGTCACCCCTGAGTCTCCTCTTCTCCAGGCTAAGCAACCCCAGCTCCCTCAGCCTCTCCTTGTAGGGCTTGTGTTCCAAACCCCTCACCAACTTTGTTGCTCTTCTCTGGACACGCTCCAGCAAGTCAACATCCTCCCTAAACTAAGGGGCCCAGAACTGGACACAGTACTCAAGGTGCAGCCTAACCAGTGCAGTGTACAGGGGCAGAATGACCTCCCTGCTCCTGCTGGCCACACTGTTCCTGATGCAGGCCAGGATGCCATTGGCCCTCTTAGCTGCCTGGGCACACTGCAGGCTCATGTTCAGCCTACCATCAACCAGCACCCCCAGGTCCCTCTCTGCCTGGCTGTTCCCCAGCCACTCTGACCCCAGCCTGTAGCTCTGCATGGGGTTGTTGTGGCCAATGTGCAGAACCTGGCACTTGGATGTGTTCAATTTCATGCCCTTGGACTCTGCCCATCTGTCCAGCCTGTCGAGGTCCCTCTGCAGAGCCTCTCAACCCTCCAGCAGATCAACTCCTGCCCCCAGCTTGGTGTCATCAGCAAATTTACTGCTGATGGACTCAATGCCCTCATCCAGATCATCAGTAAAGATGATAAAGAGCATGGGGCTCAGTACTGATCCCTGGGGCACACCACTAGTGACTGGCTGCCAGCTGGATGTGGCACCATTCACCACCACTCTCTGGGCTCGGCCCTCCAGCCAGTTCCTAACCCATCGCAGTGTGCTCCCATCCAAGCCATGGGCTGACAGCTTGGCCAGGAGTTTGCTATGGGGGACGGTGTCAAAGGCCTTGCTAAGGTCCAGGTAGACCACATTGACAGGCCTCCCCACATCCACCAGGCGGGTCACCTGATCTTAGAAGGAGATCAGGTTGGTCGGGCAGGACCTGCCCTTCTTAAACCCATGCTGGCTGGGTTTAAGACCTTGGCCATCCTCTAAGTGCTGTGTGACTGCACTCAGGATGACCTGTTCCATAATCTTGCCTGGCACTGAGGTCAGGCTGACAGGCCTGTAATTCCCTAGCTCATCCAACCGGCCCTTCTTGTGGATGGGTACCTCGTTGGCCATCTTCCAGTCATCTGGGATCTCTCCAGTGAGCCAGGACTGCTGGAAAATGATGGAGAGTGGCTTGGCCAGCTCATCTGCCAGCTCTCTCAACACCCTAGGATAGATCCCATCTGGTCCCATGGACTTGTGGGGGTCCAAGCTGCTGAGGAGAGCTCCAATCACTTGCTCATGGAACACAGGGAAACTATGCAGCTCCCTGGCTCCTTCTGCCAGCTCTGCAGGCCAGCTGTCTGGTAGACATTCTGTTCTGCTAGTAAAAATTGAAGTAAAGAAGGTGTTAAGTACCTCTGCCTTTTCCTCATCCTGCGATACAACATTTCCCTCCATGTCAGCCAAGGAGTGGAGGTTGTCCCTGCCCTTCCTCTTGCTATTAATGTATTTATAGAAGGACTTTTTGTTGTCCTTCACAGCAGAGTTGTGTTGTGCAACATATAATAAAAGAAGGAAAGTAGGCTTCTAAAAGTATATGACAATCAGAAGAAAATGATCTTTAGTGATCATAATCAACTGAAATAAATCCATGATAAGCAAACGTAGGTATGGTGTCTGATCTAGATACCCAACCTTACATACTCAAAACCATTTGGAGGAATCTAAAGAGCCTTGTCAAGCAAGAAATTGAAGCACATGGATAGTTGTTACTGACTTAGAAGACAGGTGAAGTCAACAGCACTCACGTAGCTTTCACATGCTAAATGTCAAATGTTTTTAACTATTTTGATGAAATATGCAGAAGACAGTCAGACTAGTAATATTGCTGTCTTATTACGGACATTAAACTTTGCAGCTGGCTTTCATTCTAAGAAGCTTTGGCGTAATAATCATGGTACTGCATAAAGAATTTATCTTACAGCTTAATAATTCCTTCAGAATATCTCAATTTTCACCACAGTGTAACACTTCATAGGGTTTGCAATACACACAGTTCTAAAACCATATCATTTACTGGCATAGAATAAAGTTGCATCCTAGTACAAATAAAGTAATTTGTCACCCTGCTTTCATTTAAAGAAAATTAAAATAAACCACCTGTCATCTTTCATCAAACTGTTCTGCTTCAGCCACTAGGAAATTCAATTCCCATTCTTCCCCTTTTGCTAATCTTTTCTAATCAGATTGAAAACAGGACCTTCAATCAGTCAGGGAGAAAATGCAGAGAGATATTTCCAGATGTGCTAAATTTGTGCATCTAATCTAAGAGTGATTCAGCTAAATACAGGGAGAATAGAATAAACCATGTTGAATGTAATAATATCTGGTTTCCCTAGAAGTAAAAACTATATAGATGACTACTTGTCATCTGTATAGAGAAAATATAAGGAAATGTGGAACTCTGGGTGGGGAAAGAAAAAAAGGAACAAGGGAACAAATTTTATGAGCTCTTTTAGCAAAACACAGGGGATCCAAGTTATTGTGGCACAAATGAGCATAAAATCTGTATTCTTTTAGAACCATTTTTGAGTGGATGAGCCTAAAACTTTTGAAGTATTCCCCCCTTCCAAAGGTACAGACCAGGAACAAAGGGAATGGCAGTTCCATTATGATGGCTCTGCAGTGTGTGAACCAAACATCTAAAAACTAGTTGGTTCAGCTGCCAAGGGTAGAGATATTGCAGGAGCAGTTAAAAAAAAAAAAAGGCTAGAAGAGTCACCAAGCCCCAGGAAGTGCTTGATGACTGCTTATGTATTTGGAGGTCCTTGTTGATATGAATTTAATAAGATGTGATAGCATTAATAAAGTTCTTTATAAAAACTATCCTGTTATTCAAGATACCAAAATTTGTCCTCCAAGTCTCCAGAAAGTTTTCATGTTTCAGAGGCAGAGAAATCTTTAAGCAGTGTTTTCCATCGGTGTGTATTTGCCTGCATGTGGCTGGCTGACCTGTTTGACAAATCAGTCTGCACTTAAGGGTGTCAAACAGCAGACACCAGCAGACGGCATTTTGGTCCTGTCACCAGCTGCCAACTTCAGAATCTATAATTGGTTACCATCTGGGATATTTTGTTTTTTTCCAAAGCTACAGGTCAGTAATTTTATTTTGTGACTTTTTAAGAGATGACCATGCAAGCAAAAGGCGTGTAGACTAGACAGCTTCAGAAGGAGGTAACAGAAAACAAAACAAAGACATGCAGAGAAACTAATCAAACCAGAATGGTACTGACAGTGAAATATAAAATAAAAAATGCACTGAATAAGTGATCAAAACATTAGTCACTTGAGACTGGAAATATGGAGATTAATGTAAATAATCTTCAAGAAGGAAAAAAGTGATTATCATAAAATATTGTTCTGCCCAGTGAAGATAATTGAAGCTAAAAAAATGCAGCTCTAAATAAGAATAAATTGAAAGCAAAAAGAAACACCCTAAACCAAAGAGATACAGAAAAAAATGGAACAGAAAAAGAAACTGCAAAAGAAACAGTGTAAATGAAGGAAGTAATAATGATAAATTCAAGGCAAAAAGACAGATAAATCCCTAAAGAAATGGCACAAGGGAGCAAGCTGTTCAGTTATAAGGGAAGCTAAAAGTAATCTTACAGAAGTTGTGGGTTTTTTTTTAAAAAAGGAAAAAAACCCCAAACACTAAGAAGAAGATGATGGTGGCTAAGATCTTCCACAGAGCATTTTTCCATACCTCTTCTTCACTGTTAATTTAGTTAGAGGCAGAAAAGAAAGGGGGGAGGGCGGGGGGTGGGGGGGAAGGAAAGAGTGAAAAAAAAAATGTGAATCGAATTACATGGTGTTTGGAATGTGACATGATTAGACAGTGTGAAACCAGAAGATGAAGCCATTAAAAACACATAAGTCAAGGAAAAATATGTATTGCACTTGACAATTGGAGCCTGTGGAGCCAAACTCAGAACATGTGACAATGGTGCGACCATTTGTGATCTTCATCCATCAGATAACTGAAGACAAGGTCTTTCCAGCACTTCTGTGATATACAATCCTTCTCTGAAAACTGGCACTTCAAACAAAAAGCATCCAGCTGATAACAGAGACTGTTATTCTACAAACGGCTGTGATTGTAGGCCAGTCAGCCTGACCTCAGTGCCAGGGAAAGTGATGGAACAGATTATCCTGGAGGCAATAACTGCGCACCTGAAGGATGGCCAAGGGCTCAGGTCCAGCCAACATGGATTTAGGAAGGGCAGGTCCTGCCTCTCCAATCTGATCTCCTTCTATGATCAGGTGACCCGTCTGGTGGACGTGGGGAGGCCTGTGGATGTAGTCTACCTGGACTTCAGCAAGGCCTTTGACACCGTCCCCCACAGTAAACTGATGGCTAAGCTGTCAGCTCGTGGCTTGGACAGCAACACTCTGTGCTGGGTTAGGAACTGGCTGGAGGGCCGAGCCCAGAGAGTGGTGGTGAATGGTGCCAGAGCCAGCTGGCAGCCAGTCACCAGTGGTGTCCTCCAGGGATCAGTGCTGGGGCCCATCCTCTTTAACATCTTCATTGATGATATGGATGAGGGGGTTGAGTCAGTCATCAGCAAGTTTGCAGATGACACCAAGTTGGGAACAGATGTTGGTCAGTTAGAGGACAGAAAGGCTCTGCAGAGGGACTTTGACCGACTGGACAGATGGGCAGAGTCCAATGGGATGGCATTTAACAAGTCCAAGTGCCGGGTTCTGCACTTTGGCCATGGCAACCCCATGCAGAGCTACAGGCTGGGGTCAGAGTGGCTGGAGAGCTGCCAAACAGAGAGGGACCTGGGGGTGCTGATTGACACCCGCCTGAACATGAGCCAGCAGTGTGCCCAGGTGGTCAAGAGGGCCAATGGCATCCTGGCCTGTATTAGGAATAGTGTGGCCAGCAGGAGCAGGGAGGTCATTCTGCCCCTGTACTCTGCATTGTTTAGGCTGCACCTCGAGTACTGTGTCCAGTTCTGGGCCCCTCAGTTTAAGAAGGACATCGAGACACTTGAACGTGTCCAGAGAAGGGCAACAAGGCTGGGGAGAGGCCTTGAGCACAGCCCTGTGAGGAGAAGCTGAGGAAGCTGGGATTGTTTAGCCTGGAGAAGGCTCAGGGGTGACCTCATTGCCCTCTACAACTACCTGAAAGGTGGTTGTAGACAGGAAGGGGTTGGTCTCTTCTCCCAGGCAACCAGCACCAGAACAAGGGGACACAGTCTCAAGCTGTGCCAGGGGAGGTTTAGACTCGAGGTGAGGAGGAAGTTCTTCACTGAGTGAGTCATTCGTCATTGGAATGGGCTGCCCAGGGAGGTGGTGGAGTCACCGTCCCTGGAGGTGTTCAAGGGGAGATTGGACGTGGCACTTGGTGCCATGGTCTAGTTGTGAGGTCTGTTGGGACAGATTGGACTTGATGATCCTTGGGGACTCTTCCAACCTTGGTTATACCGTGATACTGTGATACTGTGATACTGTGATTGCACTCATGTGCGTTTGAGAAGCTAGTGGAGACCAAAAAGAGACAAGCCTATTGCCGATTTGACAGAGTAATGCATGCTCAGGTATAAAGCCAGCTGACGTTCAAGTCTTCAAATTTTTATTGTTTTTTGTAAAGTTACTTTTAAAGATTAAAATCTGCTTCCTTCAGACTTTTCTTGAAAATTGGACTATATTTAGACTCCGCTGATGACATCAGCAGAAAAGGTATTAAAAATTGAGTAGGAGAAATAGTGAATTTTTCATTCTGTGACATCCTAAAGTGACACTCTATTTCATTGCTGGCATTTGGCATGCAGCCCTTCCATTTTCTAATGTAATCATTCAGTATAGTTTTGTTCTCTTTCAAAAGTTTAACTGACATTTTTATCATCTTGACAGATTCAACAGACTTTAAGCTCTTTAAAAAAGAAACACCAACAGAAAAGCAGTTCTCTAATTAGCAGAAGTAAGAAGTCTGCTGCCCTAAACATGTACAAAACACCAAATGGAGAAAGTGGGCTACAGTGTAGTGCCCAGCAACTGATGACTGGGAGAAAAGTATAGGAAACAAAGTAAGCTTGACTTCGCTGTATTAGCCTCTCATTGCAAATCTCATCACTACCAATGTCCAGTTGAGATTCTCTTTTCCTAAGAGAGGGAGCTCTCACTGAGGTATTTCTATCAGTTAAGGTAGGAATACATGTTGAGGTATGAATATGTAGTGCTGTTTCTGTAGAATTATTGTTGTCAAAAGGACGTATATTTAGCCTAGCACTTCTCTGCCCTTACAGAACTAATTGTCTACTACCTCTATCTATCCAACTCCATTTATGTGATCTGTAAAAATTATCTTTGAGGCTTTGACCACTTCTCAGTGAAACCTACCAGTGGATTGAAAACCATTTGAAGGTGATGGAGATGAACTATATGATGCAGCTACAGACAGAATGGGAAAAGCACTAAAACCAAGGAAGGTATTCTGACTGTGACTGGAGACATTCAGTGTCAGGTTTCTGAAAGCAAGCAGTATTGCCTATTTGGTCTCTCTGCATGTTTAGATAACTCAGGTCAGTATGATAGCCTTTTTATGTTTGAAAACTATTCTGGAAAGCAAATTTGAGTAGTCCTTAAGGGTTACAAAAGCAGCCAATATTTTCAGCTTTGTCCAAACTATGAAGAAATATAAGAAACCTATTCTATTTATAGAAAACAGCATTTCTCCCTAATTTACTGAATGTGAAATAAAGGAGAATAATTTGGTAGTGCGTAAACATGACTCTGTATCAAATGGTATAATCTTACTGCTTGATTAAGCATAGCCTAAGATCAATGCAGAATGACTTAATGAAGTTTTTGGTGAGTCATATTTTAGTACTGTGAATAATAGAGTGAAGATGGTGCAAACAGCTTACAGGGCACTGCTGTACCTTTTCAGGGTTCTGTTCTGTACAGTTCTATTTTGTTTCATATTATCATTTCCAACAATTCTGCTTGGAGTTTCTTCTTAGAATTGAGCTGTCAGTGCCAGCTGTTGTTAAGGGTAGGTTAGACTTCCTGGAGGTCAAACTCAGTTCTGCTCTGGCTGCATTGGCACACAATTACTCCAGTGCTACATGATCCACAGAAATAAACAAGGTGGTACTTAAGAAGGAAGGGCAGCAGACCTGTTAGCCCTTTCCTCTCATTAAATTCATGCCTCACACAGGTACTGGTGTGAGGTCAGGAGACACATCTAAACTCCTTATATCTGACTGGTGGAGATTTTTGTGTGTCTCTACTGATCTGTAAAACTCCTTTTTCCATGTCTGAGAACAAACACCTGATTATCTAAGAGATTAGTGGGTTTTTATTTGATAAAAAGAAATAATTTGACTTTTCAGAAAGCTAGAGAATGAAAATGTGTTGAAATATTTATTTCAAGCTTTTTGATTGGTTGGGTGGTTGGGGTTTTTTTGGTTGGTTGGTTTGGTCCTGTGGGTGGGGTTGTTTAGGTTTTTTTGGTGGGGGGTTTTTGGGTTTAGTTTGATTTTGAGATATGAAATAAACGTGGGGCCTTTCAATTAATTCTGAAGAGCATCACTATCAAGCTAAGCAACCCTTGGTGCTAATTACCTTGAGCACTGAAGGTTTATGGAAGAACCATCCTTCATGGAACTTCTGCAGCTTCAAGAATCTATCTCTTCTTTTCCATCCATGAAGTCAAGCAAATATTCCCATGGCAAAACAATAGGAGGAAAATGTTTACTACCTTTGTAATCCCTTCATGGCCATTGGGCAGACTACTGCTGAAGAGCCAGCCCCATGTTAGCTAGTCAGCTCTCCACAGATTAAACAGGAAGAGCCCATGTACAATCAACATTTCATGACCTTCACAAAGCTCAGTTATCCAAAAGGAAATCAGATTGGGTTTGTGTTGAGATAACAAACAATGGTATACTCCTAAGATTAGCTACATTTGGTATAAGCAGTTTACAAACATTTATGACCTTCCACAGTATGGCAGATACAGCACATTTCATGACAAACACATCATTTTAGATGAGCCAATCAATATACAGATGCAATAGCTATAAAAATGATAAGCCCATTACAGACAGTCAGCTTGATATATAACTAATGAAAAGCAGTTCCAAACAACATAAAAACTAGTGGAATTATATTGGATTTGCCCTGCTATAATTGAGACGACAATATAGCCTGCTTTGCATTAAAGATGGTTCTAAAGCTGGAACATAAGCTAAATGCAGATGCTGTGCTGAAGTGATCACTCCAAGTCAGAGCTGCACGTCATTAGAAAGCATGGAAGCAAAGGTGAGAACAAAACATGACCAAGGGTGAAGAGGTGTGGACAAATCATGCAAATATGGCACTTCAAGGTCCAACAAGGTGTATTTTTTAAGTCAAGCAAGGTCTTAAAAAAGCTCGAACCAGAAATTTTTGTAAAAGGTTTCAGAACAGCACTAACATATTTCAGCTTTTCAAGCAAGTTATAATTACAGCAGTGGGATTTTGCATTAACTGAAATGTTTTCACCAATGTCTCTGGTAGATCAGGTAGGAGAAAACTGCATTATGATAGCACAGAGGTAATACAACTGTAAATCTCAATATATCTTAAAGGCACAGGAACAGTCCCTCAGCAATTAAGAATGATGTTTTGTTTAAAGGGTTTTCTTCTACACGAAGAAAGTTATTGCACATTTTATTAGGAAGATGGTAGAGATTTGTCAAAACAATTTTAGAAAGAATGTGTAAGAGGTGTGAACAGGGCCACAAATGAGAACAGCTACGATAGAAAAGAAATATTACATTCTTAAACTTCTTTTGGTGAAATTAGCTTTGGAATCTGAATCTTTTGCTCATTAGACAACAATGAGCATAAACTCTAAACCAACATTCATTATTACATAGAGAAAATAATAAATTTTAGGAGAAGAAATAACTCAGGTTTAACCATTTCCTTGAATGCAGATCTGCACATTGTACCCAGTTCCTGAGACAGACACTGAGCTTCAGTTCCCATCTCTTATTTTTCTTACTATTCTTAATCAGATGCAGGCAGAACATGATCATAAAAATCGATGTGAACCTGCAAAAGCACTTTGCATTCTGGGAACAATTCTCTTAGTGACAGCTGTCACCAGCGCTGGTAAACTGTGATGTCGGTTTTATTCCTACCTCCACCTATGCAGGGATGTAATAACAGCCCTGCCACCTTTCCTATCTATCATCTCTTCCCATGATAAAGGACATCTCAAACCTTAGGATTTGACCATGCCTTTCACCAAAGTGATTTTAAAAGTTTCTCCTGCTAATAACTGTAAGTCACTCATTGCTTTTACACTGTTCACTCACAGAATTATGTAAGTATCCTACATATGTAACTTATCACATATAATGAAATGACATCTCTTTGAATTATCTTATTGTTCTGGAACCAATTCTCTATTCTTGATATATACAGAACTAACTTGGGGCCTTAAGGAAGAAAGATGAAAGATGGGGACATTCTTTTTTGAAGAGCCCGCTGCAACATAGTAAAGGGTGATGATTTAAAAATAAAAGAGGGGAGATTCAGACTAGATAGATAGAAGAAAGACAATTTATATCATGAGGGTCATGAGTCACCAGCACAGGTTGTCCAGAGAGGTGGTAGATGCCGCATCCCTTGAAAATTTCCAGGTCAGGTTGGATGAGGCTCTGAGCAACCTGATTTAGTTGCAGATATTGCTGCTCGCTCATAGATGGCCTTTAAAGTTTCCTCCCAACCCAGGCCATTCTATGAACTTTCACAGCATATTTCTACGAACATAATTTTGACTAAATACATTTAAGTTAAAAAATAAACATTCATTCATTCAAACACTTCAGATGCAGCATTTCAGTCTGAATGTCCCAATTCTTCCTATGATTGAAGAGCATATAATAACACACAAAAAATTACATACGAAGGGGGAGTTAAAAAAAGGTACACAAATGGGAACTGAAAGCACACAGATGGACTGTAACTCCTTGGGAACTTCATCTCATCTTCTGTCTCTCAGTTCAGAATGTGCACCGCTTTACAAAGATCAATGTCCAAGTCTGAAAGTCCAAAAATTTTAAGGCATAAAGGAGAAAAAAGATTCCAATGAGGAAACTTCATCCTAGAAGTTTGTGTCCAGGTCTTAGCTTTTGTGTAACTGAGAATGATACATAGCATGAAAAAAAACCACCTATGTATTTTCCACAGACAGAACACCTCAAGGAAGAGAAAATTCTTAAATGCTGGCTCATCAGCTGGTTGCAATGATTATGTAAAGAAACCAAAACTAAAAAGTATTATCAATTTAGATTTTTTTTCCTATAAATGAAATAAAATTTAGCCTACTGTCATGATATTAGATCTGTCAGAATCTTTCTGGAGTTCAGCATTCTTTGAATCTATGATTAGCACAAACTAACGCAGAAATTAATTTGGGTAATGCTTGTCACCTCCAAAACTGTTTCTTCTTAAATTCTTACAGGAGAAATCAAGTGTGATTGAAATATTGACTCAGAAAAAACAGACAAACAAAAAGCCTAAATGAGATTTATTACTGGCATGTGAAAAAACGGAATTGCTATTGGGAGTCAGAAGAACTAGAGATCATTTTTGCTTTTTCAGGCACAGGCTGGAAGGGAGAGGACAGCAACATATAGCTTTCTGAGGAAGGTAATAGGTAGCTAGATCTTTGGAGTCTCGTAACTAAGCGACAGCTTACGGGTGTAGTGAATGAAAATCTCCTTGCTACGCTCTGTCTCAAAGTAGAACCATTTACTGACAGCTGGTGATACACAATATTGTCAAGCGCTGTTACTGCCACATCTCCATTGAAGCAGCATTATGCAATCTGTCACAAAGACTGTAGGAACTTGTCAGAAAGGTTAACATAAATATCCAAATTTTTAACTTCAAAGAAAGGTTTTAAAGATTGCAGAAAAGGTGACCATACTTAACACTTTTTCTTCTCAAAATGGAGAACTACAGGACCCAAAAAGGGGCGGAGCTGCATAGGTCATTGACAGGTGACAGATGGTTTCTAGTTATTAGAACAGATTTAAGCCTAGCTGTAGAGTTTATTGAATACCAGTCATGAAAATAAATTATTCAGTAAAGCATAGAAAAAATCATCAATCATTTATATGATTAATATTTTTGCTGATCTTTAGCCAGCTGTACTGGATGTGGTATCATTCAGCTGTAGGTCAGAGGTAGGAATCCAAAGCAGGCTGCCAGAGTCAGAAAATGAATTAATGCTTGATGACCATACAGAGGCCTTTCTCTAAGTTCTGATGAAAGAGAAAATGCTTAAATACAAACCTGAATATAATAAATACAATATAATATAATCCTGAATTTAATAAATACAATCCTGAATGTGGTAGATAATTGAGTACTAGAAGATTCTGACAAGCTCTGATTATTGCTTTTTTATATAAGAGAGAAATGTGTTTTACACAAAATCACTGTATGTTAGTTAAATACTGATTAAAAAATTGACCAGTTATGGGGGAAAGTAACCAAATATTTTCAGCTGATCAGTTTCAAAATGTTTTCAGGCTCTGAAATATTTTAAAAGTCTTTCAGAAATCTGCACAAATACTTCCATTTTTAAATATTCAGCAAGGTTTTACTTTTTAGTACTTTGCAGTTTGCCAATTCTTGTTCTCTTATAAAAAATTAGAGGTAATTGAAAACCACTACTATTATTCCATCAGAAAAGTTTGCCTTATTAGATTTATTTTACGTTTGAATTGGAGTATTGTGATGTTTTGGCCCTGGCTGGGCACTAGATACTTACCAAGGCCACTCTATCACTCCCCTTCTTAGATGGACCAGGGAGAGGGGAAAATATAACAAAAGCCAGTAATAATATAGAAGGAAATTAATAATAATAATTAACACAAGCAAAAGACCATGCATAGAAGCAAAAGCAAAGAGAGATATTATTATCTACTTCCCATCAGCGGATGGTGGTCGGCCTCGGGAAGCTGGGCTCTATGAGTAATGGTTGCTCTGAAGGACAGATGCCATTGGTGAATATCCTCCCACTTCCTTCTTTCACTTAGTTCTTATATCTAAGCTGAAATCATATGGCATGGAATACCCCTTTGGCCAGTCTGGGTCAGCTGGCCCAGCAGTGTCCCCTCCCAAGATCTTATCCACCCCTCAATGTACTCTTGAGGCAGAGAAATGTTGGAAAAGCACAGCTTGGGTGTTCTGTTCAGCAGTAGCCAAAACACTGTTGTATTATCAACACCCAGACACAGTATTGCCAAAATACAGCACTAGATAGATGCTCCAAGGAGAATTAATGCCAGCTCAGCCAAACCCAATACAAATATTTACTGGAAACAACCAGTTTAAAAAGCATTCAGAAATCCTGACTGAACCAACTATTCTATTGCACGTAAGCACTGAAGCATGTGTACAAATGCAAGCAAAGTCACACTGAAGTTCATGGAACTTAGGCACATATTTAAGTGCTTTCCTGAACTGAAGCCAGAGAGAGAAACATTTACACAGTATTATGTTATCACTCAAATTGTTTACTTGGGGCTAGAAGACCAAGATAATCAAAAGATCTAAATCTTCATGAATTTTTATTTTAGGCCAACATCCAGACTTGTTAATTTCTAAACTCTCCTTCAAAAGGTCTTCTAAACCTGTAGTCTTCATACATACATCTGTATATGCAATACAGGTGTGACCTGTAATGTTTGTGTATTATTATCTGAGGGCTCTCAAGTGCCTTTTTGATGTGGCCAGCATCAAGTGACATGTAAAGTAAAAATTTCTGTAACTATCTCATCCATTTGTTTTCCTTTAAGCATGCTGAATTCAGAATGTTCTGGTTCTTTGTTCAATACTTACCCTGACAGGTCACAGTGAGGAAAAGCCTGTCTCTTCCCAAACTGGTAACAAGTTTTTCCACTGATTTTTGTGCAGCCAAGATTTTTCTCTGACTTCTTAGAGCCAGGATTTTGTATTTTCACCTCTGAATAGTATCTCAGCCTTCACAACAGACAAAATTCCCTATGTCATGCTTTTATGTGGCTTCACACTTATTTCTTGGTCAGCAACTTCCTTCCTAAAAAAATCTCAAGGTCCTGACTGTAGCAACTTCACTCAAAAACAATTAGTTTTCCTCTCTCCTATCTTCTGAGTTCAGTAAATCCTGTCCTCCTTTATTTGCACTTACTGTAGTTCATCCATGTAAAAAATTATTTCTCTTCTCTTATAATCTCCCAAATGCAGATGAGCTCTCTTGCTGTGTGTGAACTTTACATTTCATATGTAAATGTTTGCTCATCCTTCCTCTCAGACAAGTCCTTTAATCGAGGTATTCCCAAATGATTGCTTTTGAAAGAACTACCTTTGGGTTTTTTACTTCTTACACTCCCACCAACCACAGTTTTCACAGTTTTCAGTAAACAAGGGTAATTAACGTCTGTATTGAAGTTCTCACTTGGTGATTTTAATTGTACTAAACTTTAACATCATGTCAGTTGGCTGAAAGCCGTTCTAAAGAAAATTAAATTACTCCATGGATCTTCTTTAAGTCTTAGCACTTATTCCCTCTATACCTATAAAGGTTTAAAGTAATTCTAAAAAAATAGAAGGAAGAAAAGAAAATCATTAAGTTTCATCTTATCCTTGTTAGCCTTATTTCAAACATTTGACATGACTGCTTTTGAGGGTAACAAACTGTAGCACAAAATGTAGCAACATTTCTCACCACTATGGAACACTGCACGGCAGCGAGAAAGACAGGATCTGAATTACCTTGAACAGCACAGAAGATGTTTTCTGTGTAAGACTTAATGTTGGTTCCCAGGCTGCTGCTATGCTCTGTGTCATTGCAGGATTGTCAGTAGAATAATGGTTTTTAGACAGATCTTTTGCTCTATCTGAAAGGAAGTTGTAGTGAGGTGGGGATAGGTCTTTTCTCTTAAGTAACAAGTGACAGGACAAGAGGAAATGGCCTCTAGTTGTGCCAGTGGAGGTTTAGGTTGGATGTTATGAAAAACTTCTTCCCCAAAAGGGTTGTCAGGCCCTGAACAGGCTGTCCAGACAAGCAGTGGAGGGATTCAAAACTTGTGTAGGTGTGGAGCTAAGAGACACGTTTTAGTGCTGGCCTGGTAGCACTGAGTTAATGGTTGGACTCAATGATCTTGAAGGTCTTTTCCAACCTAAACAATTCTATGAGTCTATTCTGTTATTTAAAGAACGATGACCAAATGCCATGTGGGACCACAGAGAATCCCAGAAAAGTGGCTGAATTCCCAAGGCAGGCAAGCTCTAAGAGGACCTAGATTCTCTCCTCACAGTGAATACTCCAGAGAAGACTGAAAGCTTTTAAATTCATAATAGATAAGTATCAATACATGAGCCACTAAAATACATAATTTTTTAGTAGTGAAAACTCAAAGTAAGAAGGGAAGAGAGAACACTGAACGAGGGAAGAGTTAGTCATTATTCAGCACTAAAAATGGAAGGGAAATATGGCTCAGAGGAGTTTGTGCTTTAATGAGTGTAACTCTTCATTACTGGACTTTTCCCAGTGCCTGAACACAGCCTTTAAAAAATGGACAGAAAGGGAAAAACATACTGAGGGGATAAAAGCTCTCATCACTGGGCTAAGGGAGAGGTTTCAAATGTTATATTAGTGCTGTTAGATTGTCTTTGCTAAATCCGCTCCTGCAAAGTATTCCTCAGCAGCCTGAGCAAGATTTTGACAAACTGCCCTACTTTGGTGCATAAGGGCACAAATAAATACTGTATAATTGGCACATAAATACTTTATAAAGATTGGCTGCTTCTGAAACAGATCTTCTGAAGCCAGAATAGATGAATAAAATCTTTCCACATGTAATAAATATTGTCTTTCTGCAGATAAATTCCCTCTGGGTCGATTTGGGAATTATTTAATGAAAATTATCCAAATAAATAACACTGGAATAAAGATATTGAAAAATAAAACTTTCTGCACATAAGTTAAAGTCAAAACTAAATTAATTAAAAACCTTACTGACAAGTAGTGGCATTACAGTTATTTATGATTGGTTTGGTTAAAAGAGGAGCCTTGTTAAATGACTGTGTGGTTTGCACCAAATCAACCATGACTTACTAAAGTAATGGATTTGCCTTTCCAGTATCACATATAGCAGGGAAGATTGCTAAACCTTTCATATTTTTCCACACTATTCATGAGCTTGCTAATCAGCTGCAATTGATAAGATGAAATATTTATTGTGTAATGTTTTATTAATCTCTGTTCATGAAATGTTAATAGCAATTTTTTGCTAATACAATACGGGGCCCTTTCTGAATCTTGGCATCTGTGGTTCTTGATGAACTTTAGTGCTGCTTATTTTGTGGTGGTCACAGTGTATCAGAAGCAAAAAGGTAATATTGTGAGAATTAAATGTGTGCTTACCAGCACCAGAAAAATTAAATGCAGACTACAGTCTGAAAACACATAAAGGAGTATAATTTGCCTCATGGCTCCCCAAGGATCTCCAGAAGGCCAAAATGATTAACTTTCTGCAACAAACAGTCCAGCATTTACTCCATTTTAATGACACAACAGGCAATTTTCAAGGACTACACAGAGCTAATCTGATGGATGGCTAAAACTTCAATTAACATAGCAACACCAGGCTATGTGTGGGATGGCTGTGAATTAAAATGCAAATATAACAAAGTCAGCAAGGTGTATCAAAAGAAGACTTCTGAGCTGCTGCTTAAAGGGGCACCAAGAGATGACTCCTGTATTCCTCTGATGCTGCACTTTCTCCTCTGTCTACACATTCTCACTTCTTCCTTTGAAACCAAACAGCTTTCACCCTCTTTGTTTTGCACTCCTTTTTGGAGGATATGTAAACACTCACCCCTGCCTTCAAAACTCTTATATTCACTTAAAAAAACCCACCACCAAAAAAACCAAACAAACAAGCAAACAAAAAACCACAAAACCACCACAACACACCACAAAACAAAACAACAAAAAACAAACAAACAAAAATAAACCCCAAAGAAACAAACAACAAAGCCAAACCAAAACAAGAAGTTATTATTCCAAGGAAGTCTTTGGCCAGAATCTTGGCTGTGGACCTCTTTATTACTGTTGCTCTGCACCCAGGAGCACATTCAGGGCAAATCCAGTGCAGAGAACCCCCAGAGTATAATTTCCTCTACAGACACTGGCAATCTTCAATTTTTACCTCTATTTTGATAGTACTCAACAATTCTGGTCACCCAGAAGGGTGTAACAAGCAACTCAAGTCTATAGAGGATTGATATCAGTCAAAATACATAATCTAGGAGGAATTATGAAGAAAAAAAGGTGGACTTGTCCAAACTAATACTTAGCTATGGAAATCTACTGAATTTCCAGAGGTTTCAGGCACTTACAGGACTGTCATTTTTCACACAAGTAGCAAAGCCAATGATTTAAACAGTTGTCAGATTAATCTCAAGTATCCAGAACAATTGGGCAATTTTTCTTTTTGTTTTCACTTTTTCACTTTGTGGACGACCACAGACCTAAAAGTTGAAGACATGAGTCTTTAAGGTTCACCAAAAAAATTACAACTGCACCACAGTTTTTAAACCACTAGCCTATCTTGAATTGTTTAGATTGAATTTTGGTCAAGAACATTAAAATCAACACAAAATCAACTTGATATCACAGATGGTTGGTTAGTTAGCTACTCCCAGAAAGAGACAGTCATTAAAAATGATAATGTTTTTGAAAATAAATTCCAATCAACAAAAGATCCAGCCTGCAGGACATCTCTTCTACCCTCTGAAGGTTACTGTCTCTCCCTGTGCTAAAATCACATCTGAGAATATAAATCTGCAGTAGTTACAACATTGCCACTATACTTTCTACTTCATAGGAGAGTGAATGCTGTACACAAATGTTTCAAGATAGAATAGAATAGAATAGAATAGAATAGAATAGAATAGAATAGAATAGAATAGAATAGAATAGACCAGGCTGGAAGAGACCTTCAAGATCATCGCATCCAACCTATTATCCAACACCACCTAATCAACTAAACCATGCAACCAAGCACCCTATCAAGTCTCCTCCTAAACACCTCCAATGATGGTGACTCCACCACCCTCCCAGGCAGCACATTCCAATGTCAGGAAAGCATTTAAAAAAACACCAAAAACACACCAAAACCAACCACCAAACACAGGTTTACTAATTGTGTTCCCACTTCAGCACAGCTCCAGCCTTTGTAGATAAACATATGGAGATCCTCACTGATTTCAGAGGGACCTCTGGCATGCTCAAAGTTACCTGGGCATGCAAGAGCTCCTCTTTGATGGGAGAGGATGGGAGCAAGCAGCTGCAAGTGAGAGTTGTTCAGTCCACTGGAAATTTTTGCTTTAAAAGTTTCATGAGTAAAACCTGCCATATTCAATATCTTAGTGCTGTTGCTTTTTTTGCTTTTGGGGGTTTTTTGGTTGGTTGGTTCAGTTTGTTGGGGGGAGGGGTTGTGTTGGTTTGGGGGTTTTGTTTGGTTGGATTTTGGCTTTTGTGTTGGTTTGGGGTTTTTGTTTGGTTGGGTTTTGGTTTGGAGGTTTTGTGTACTTGGGGCGGGGGTTGGGCTTTTGGCTTGTTTGGTTTAGGCTTTTTAGTTTGGGTGTTTTTGTTGTTGTTGTTTGAGGGGGGCTTGTGGGTTTTAGTTTTTATTTCAGGATTTTTAAGTGGGGGGTTTTCAGTTTTAGGGTTTTTTTAGATTGAGTTTTGTTGGGGTTTTTCCCTCTGCAGTCATTCATTAAGAATATCTGCATATCAGGCTATTTATGTACTGTAGCATATTCATTTTACAAATGAACCAGTCTTTAAGCACAACCCTGACCCAAATATGGTTTGAAAATGTCACATCTATCCTAGGTATTTATATGCAGCTTATTAATGAGGTATCTGGCTTCAGTCACAAGCACATTTGCTACTCTGACACAATACTATTCTTCCTCTTTAAAAGTGGGAGATGTAACCATGAACAGACTAAACAATATTGACACAGAACGTCTGGCAGAACTGAGACCAGATCTCAAGTGTCCTGTGTGCAACAGCCAATTAAAATTGTTCTTTATGGTCCTTATTAGAAATACAAACATTTATATCAGTTATGAACAGAACCATTTTCAGCCTTGGAGGGTAGCCAGTCAGGTGCAACAGGTTTTCTACAAGCCCAGACGATTCTCAAATATTTTGTCTTTCCAATACAAATTCATGTGGAAAAGGAAGTAGTGAAAGAATGGTATGGGAGGCTGGCAGGGAAGAGCTATGGTCCCACGCTGAGGACTGCATCCCATGGAAGCAAACAAACAAGAAAAGCATTAGAGCTGTAAATGTTTGCTGAACGATCACCTGGTGCACCAAATCTGTAATTAGTGTTGATAGGTTTTTGGGATGATGCCCCAACTCATCTGTTACTCCAGTCACTTCTGTTTACCACTTTCTAAATGTTGCCAAATTATTACCCAGTAAATGGTAATTGCTCTGTATTTGTCCCATCATCATAAACATTTGTGACAAGAGACCTTGAGCTGTGTTAATACCCTGACAAAACATACCGCTTTTTTCCACACTCCTAATCAGTAGTCTGCCTGCTATGAACATTCATCCTGCCCTGTCACCATCAGCAAAAATGCCAGAGAAGGTGAAATAATAGGTGCAGTGGCTGCATGAGAAAGAGTACTGTAGCTCTTTTCAGTGCTTTAATTTCTTAGTCCAGAGACTCCCTCACATATTCCTTTGACCATATTGCCACAAAAATCAATTGTGGTTCTAAATACAATATTCAGCTTTCCGTAATAAAATTAAGTAACAGCTGTGTTTCTCCTCTTTCTTCTTAAGCATTGTGAATCTCATAAATGCACACTTTCCCCACCTGATAATTGTCAGTTTGGGACTTTTGTTCCCACCAAAATGTTTGCTATATATTTTCCTCAGAAAAAGGTGGAATTGTGCTGTCTTCTAAAATGGTCCTTCTTACCTCTTCTGCCAAACCACCACTGTGTCCAGTTGTGTTAAAGACAAAGATCATTAACATCCAAGGAGGAGCATGACGTGCTAAAATGGTATACAACTTATGCATGTACAGGAATTTTCTTTGCATTATTTTAATGTGCCTTTAAAAAATGCCAACATTTCAGCTGAAGGATCTTTTTTTAATATCTAAGCAAACACTGATATTCCTAACAATACTGCCTCAAAAGCTAATTTCTACTAGGCTGTAAAAGATAAGGACAATTACCCAGTTATAGACTAAAATACACCTTGCTAAAGGCTCAGAGAAGCCCTTTTTCTTAGCCTGTACTCTCTTGAGAACATGTGAACTGAAAAAGGAAACACACAGAATAAAAGAGTATTTTATATGCTGAATTAGAGGATTTTCAGCTGTACTACACCCGCTCCTCAGACTGACAAGATATGCATCCATGACTTATAACAAATCAATTCTTTCTAGAGAGTGGGTCCAAATAAAAATCACAGCTGGTACTTCAGAACTGGAGCACCTGTGTCAGGTGCTTCCTCTCCAACACTTCAAAGGCTTCTCCTGCAGACAAGGGAAGCTCCTGTTCCACAGGAAACACCATGATTTCTGTTGCAGCATAAGCTGGAAATCACTCCCATGCCTTAGCTTTTGGGTGCCTGTGCCCAGGTGCTGGCAGCAGCATCTACTGTGAGGAGAGGCTGAGCTGCCCTGAGCTGGACACAGAGGGTTCCAGCAGGTTCTACAGTGGTGCCGCTCCCATGGGACACAAACAAGCTCCCAGAAGAGCCAACAGTGCCTCTGGGAAACTATATAACAGAAAGAGAAAAAATGCCAAAGAAGAGTGATGCAAACTGTGAGAAACACCAGTATGAACACTCAGGTGAGAAGAGGAAGGGGTGCTCCAGGTCCCAGAGTTGATATTTCTGGACAACCCATGGAGAGTCCACAGTATTACGGTATAACTAAGGTTGGAAGAGACCCCAAGGATCATAGAGTCCAACCTGTCTCGACAGACCTCATGACTAGACCATGGCACCAAGTGCCACATCCAGTCTCCCCTTGAACACCTCCAGGGATGGTGACTCCACCACCTCCCTGGGCAGCCCATTCCAATGACGAATGACTCGCTCAGTGAAGAACTTTCTCTTCACTTCGAGTCTAAACCTCCCCTGGCACAGCTTGAGACTGTGTCCCCTCGTTCTGGTGCTGGTTGCCTGGGAGAAGAGACCAACCCCTTCCTGTCTACAACCACCTTTCAGGTAGTTGTAGAGGGCAATGAGGTCACCTCTGATCCTTCTCTTCTCCAGGCTAAACAATCCCAGCTCCCTCAGCCTCTCCTCATACAGCTTATGCTCAAGGCCTCTCCCCAGCCTTGTTGCCCTTCTCTGGACACACTCAAGTGTCTCAATGTCCTTCTTAAACTGAGGGGCCCAGAACTGGACACAGTACTCAAGGTGTGGCCTAACCAATGCAGAGTACAGGGGCACAATGACCTCCCTGCTCCTGCTGGCCACACTATTCCTAATACAGGCCAGGATGCCATTGGCCCTCTTGGTCTCCTGGGCACACTGCTGGCTCGTGTTCAGGCGGGTGTCAATCAGCACCCCCAGGTCCCTCTCTGTTTGGCAGCTCTCCAGCCACTCTGACCCCAGCCTGTAGCTCTGCATGGGGTTGCCGTGGCCAAAGTGCAGCACCCGGCACTTGGACTTGTTAAATGCCATCCCATTGGACTCTGCCCATCTGTCCAGCCGGTCGAGGTTCCTCTGCAGAGCCTTTCTGTCCTCTAACTGACCAACATCTGTTCCTAACTTGGTGTCATCTGCAAACTTGCTGATGACTGACTCAACCCCCTCATCCAGATCATCAATGAAGATGTTAAAGAGGATGGGGCCCAGCACTGATCCCTGGGGGACGCCACTGGTGACTGGCCGCCAGCTGGCTGTGGCACCATTCACCACCACTCTCTGGGCTCGGCCCTCCAGCCAGTTCCTAACCCAGCACAGAGTGTTGCTGTCCAAGCCACGAGCTGACAGCTTAGCCAGCAGTTTACTGTGGGGGACGGTGTCAAAGGCCTTGCTTAAGTCCAGGTAGACTACATCCACAGGCCTCCCCACGTCCACCAGACGGGTCACCTGATCATAGAAGGAGATCAGGTTGGAGAGGCAGGCCCTGCCCTTCCTAAATCCATGTTGGCTGGACCTGAGCCCTTGGCCATCCTTCAGGTGCGCAGTTATTGCCACCAGGATAATCTGTTCCATCACTTTCCCTGGCACTGAGGTCAGGCAGACTGGCCTGTGGTTTCCAGGTTCCTCCATCCGTCCCTTCTTGTGGATGGGGACCACATTGGCCAGTTTCCAGTCATCTGGGACCTCTCCAGTGAGCCAGGACTGGAGGAAAATGATGGAGAGCGGCTTGGCCAGTTCATCTGCCAGCTCTCTCAGCACCCTAGGATGGATCCACACCTTTAGGCCACACCTTGAGTACTGTGTCCAGTTCTGGGCCCCTCAGTTTAAGAAGGACATCAAGACACTTGAACGTGTCCAGAGAAGGGCAACAATGCTGTTGAGAGGCCTTGAGCATAAGCTGTATGAGGAGAGGCTGAGGGAGCTGGGATTGTTTAGCCTGGAGAAGAGGAGGCTCAGGGGTGACCTCATTGCCCTCTACAACTACCTGAAAGGTGGTTGTAGACAGGAAGGGGTTGGTCTCTTCTCCCAGGCAACCAGCACCAGATCAAGGGGACACAGTCTCAAGCTGTGCCAGGTGGTTTAGACTCGAGGTGAGGAGGTAGTTCTTCACTGAGCGAGTCATTCGTCATTAGAATGGGCTGCCCAGGGAGGTGGTGGAGTCGCCGTCCCTGAAGGTGTTCAAAGGGAGATTGGATGTGGCACTTGGTGCCATGGTCTAGTTGTGAGGTCTGTTGGGACAGGTTGGACTTGATGATCCTTGGGGTCTCTTCCAACCTTAGTTATACTGTGATACTGTGATACTGTGATCCCATCCGGTCCCATGGACTTGTGAGTGTCCACGTGGCTCAGCAGGTCCCAAACTAATTCCTCATGGATTTCCAGGGCATCACACTGCTCTCCGACCCTATTACCCAGCTCAGGAGGCCACTCATTCTGGACTCCTACCTTGCTGTTAAACATCAAGGCAAAGAAGGTGCTCAGAACCTCAGCCTTTTCCTTGTCTTCAGTCACCGTGTTCCCCTCCAGGTCCAGGAAGGAGTGGAGGTTCTTCTTGCCCTTCTTTTTAGTGTTGATATATTTGTAAAAATGCTTTTTATTGTCTTTCACAGAGGTGTTCAGCTTCAGTTCCAACTGGGCCTTTGCCTCTCTAATTTTATTCCTACATAATCCAACCACTTCCTTGAACATACCTTGAGAAGCCTTCCCCTCCTTCCAGAGGTGATACAGCCTCTTTTTTTCCCTGGGGATATGCCTTGTAGGAGCAGGCTTATCCTGAAAGACCCACAGCCTGTGGGAAGGTCTCATGCTGGAACAGGGGAAAGGCATGAGGAGGAGGAAGCAGCAGAGATGAAGTGTTGTGGACTGACTTACCCCTTTTCTCCATCTCCCTGTGCTGCCTGGGGCAGGGATGGAAGAGTAAATCAGGAATGAAAGAGTGAAGTTATGCTTTATGGAAAACTAGCAGGAAGGGTGTTTTAATTTGGTTTCGTTTCTCACTATCCAAATCTATTTAATTGGCAATAAATTATCACAGAATCATGAAATGTTGTGAATTGCAAGGTCCTCCAAAGGTCATCTAGTCTAACCCCTCTGCACTGAGCAGGGACATGCCCAACTAGATCAAGTTGCATCCAACCTTACCTGGAACATTTCTAGGAATGGGGCATCTAGCACCTTGCTGGGCAACCTGTGGTAGAGCTTTAACACCCTCAGTGAAAAAAAACAATTGTTACATTAAATTTCCCCAAGATGAGTCTGGTTTGCCTGTCATGGTGAATAGTATGTGATCTCCCCATCTTTTTCTTGACCCACAAGCTCTCTCCTCACTTTCTTAACCATCCTGTTGAGAATAAGAAGTGTGTGAGTGGCTGCCAGCCAAGGTGAGCCCTCCACAGTCTTACTTTTTTTTCCTTCCCCTTATTCTTCAGTGGCAACAGTGATACCCATAAACTACCCATAAACCTCTGTGCTGTGGTGCTGTTCTGTCTCTAATAGAAAACACTGTTTTACCATAAAAATGAAAGGATAAAAAATGATATTTGTGAGCTAAAATCTTAATTTCAATCAGATCTAAAGGTCTCATCACAGCAAGGGAAAGAACTTTACCTAAGGAGTGGACCTGTTTGCATACAATAGTTCTGCTACTTATAATACTTTCACTCTTTTTTATCGATGTATGTGAGGAGGTAATAATTTAATACTTTTTAAAAGTAAATAATAGTAATTTGATCAGTTTGACTAGTGTTACCTACTACTCTGCTGCTGACATCCACTCATGTGCTGTTTTGTGACTGAATAATTATGCACACAGCCAGTTAACCAAGCAAACAGTGTCTATTCAATGGAAGGAGAACCTTTCTCAGCAGACAGTGAAAAAACAGTCTGGATGATCAGAGGTCCTCTTGCTAGTCCTCTACTCAACTTAAACATGAAGGTGAATGTCATGAAAATAATGGAATTAATACCAAAACTGTCATATACAAAAAGTACTATACATAGCACATGTTCTCTACTTTTCTGCATTTATGTAACAAAAAGGTTTTCTTAATTCCCATTTTATACACAATCCAGATATTAATTAGTGACTTCTCTCCAAAGTGAAATTATTTCTTCATTTCTTCCATATTCTCTGTACCAAATTAAGTTTGGAACTGCTGATAAGCTCCTAGAATATAGCCAGTGCTGGTGTTCAGAAAGATACCTGCTAGCTGAAGTAAAATACAAAGCTAGGCAATAGAGAAAATGACTTAGAAAGACAAAAGGAGAATTGAAGAAGCATGTGCATCTAGAAAGAAGCTGTACTGCATGCAGTTCTAGTGTCTCCACTGTAAGAGAGACACAGATCTATTGGAACAAGTTCAGAGGAGGGTCACAATAATAATCCAGAGGCTAGAACACCTCTGATACTAGGATAGGCTAAGGAAAATGGGATTGTTCAGCCTGGAGAAAAGAAGACTCTGGAGGGGACCTTATGACTGCCTTGCAATACCTGAAGGGAACCTACAGGAAGGCTGGAGAGGGACTTTTTACAAAACCATTGACCAATAGGACAAGGAGAAATGGACTTAAATTGAAGGAGAATAGGCTTAGATTGGATCTTTGGAATAAATTCTTTACTACAAGGCTGGCAAGACTGGAATGGACTGTGAGAGATTGTGATGCCCCCTCCCCGGAGATGTTCAAGGCCAGGCTGGATGGGACCTTGAGTAACCCGGTCTAGTTGAGGAGCATCCCTTCCCATAGCAGGGAGGTTGGATTAGATGATATCTAAGGTCTCTCCCAGCCTAAGATGTTCTATGATTCTATGGTGATTGCTTTTGTTTTGAGGACTCTCACATTATTGAAATGTTTGGCTTTTTTTTTTTTTTATTAAAAACAAATTCCACATGCAAGTGTACATTACTACTTCTGTTAAAGAAATGTGCAGTGACATGGCTTTCCCAGCAATGACCTCTCTGAAGTTACTCACATTTCACAATACATTATGAAAGTCATGTAAAGACACAATAAAAAAGTTATACCACTCCCTTTACTGAGATCACCTTGGGTAATGGGAGCTCAGTGAGCTCTTAGCTGGGTGTAAATACACTCTTGGGGGACTTAAAGCAACCAGAAAGATACAGGTTTAAAACACAGTAAAAATATCACTGATCAAGTTGTTCTTGATTCCACCATCTATTACATTCTTGTCTTAAGCATCTCCAAGCTATCAGCTAGGAGCCAGAGACATGATCACTCATTCTAGTTCCAGCAAACATCATAGAGCAGAAAAATGAACTATTTCCCATTGGTGAGATGACACAGCATGCAGCAAGACTTTAACTGTGTTTTGCAGGCTGGTACTAGTAGTTCTCATAGTCCCTCTTCTTCACAAGGAGCTCATATGTCCTTGTGTCTTTGGTGAGCTGGTGCTATTTTCAACTTCATGTCTGCTATGGTTCCCACATGAGATGAAGTTAATATTTTAGGCCAAATATGAGAAGTAATTGAAATATCTGAGCACTAATCATCAAATTAATTTAATTTTTAATCAGGGAAGTGCATAAATTATGGGAAAACAGAAAGGTAACAGTTCTCTTCCACACACTAAAACTGTGTCAAATGAACTGTCCTCCATGGCAAATGGATGAAGCAAAAGAAGCTAGTTTTTATCATTACCATTATCTAAAGTAACTTTGGAAAACTTTGCTGGAAAAAAAAAAAAGGACAAAAAATTAGGGAATTGTAGGGATTATGGCAGAGGGAGGGGGATATAAAATAAAAGTATATTCAAGTAATAAAATGCCTTAATGTATTCATAGAAATCCATGGCTCATTTGGTAGAGCCCCATTAGCACACCTTCAAGATGTTCTAGCTATTAAATAAAAAGAGCTCAATTCAGAAGTAATAATCTTCTCCTCCACAAGAACATTGGAAACAAATACTGGACCATTTCAGGGCAATGTCAATCTAGTAACTCATCTTTGGCAAATTTGTTTCATGGATAATAGAATTGCATCTAACTGAGGACAAATAGGGAGAATAACTCTGACGTTATATTTCAGACAATCAGTTTCAAAGAAGATACTATTTCTGTGGGAAGTGGGAAAGAAACAGAAGCCAAATAACATCCCTGAGGAGAGTTTTCACTTTTCCTGTCAAATCACATCAGTGAGTAAAATATTACTATAAAAACTTCAAGCCATACCCAAAATCTTGTCTCTAGTGTGCTAATACGTTAGCATTTAATATCTTCAATCAGACATTAAAATCCCTGGACAAGCACTATAAAATGCGGTGAAGGTTAAAGCTTCCTAGCTTTCTAGTGTATTTTATGCGTAAATCTTTTTCAGTCTCTTGCTGTGGGGGGAAACAAAAAATCTTACCAAGAGCAGGCTGCACATGGAAGCCTGGTCTGTGCTAATGAATATTGAGCACTGAGTTTGCTAGAGCAGCTTTGAGAATCCTGCCTGCTACTTGCATTTTTTTAACAGCCATTTTACAAACAGTAATTACAAGAGAAATTGATAGCCTGTGTCATGCATGTATTTGGCACTGGTGAGGCAACACCTTGAATACTGGGTTCAGTTTTGGGGCCCTCACTACAAGAAAGCACAGCCAAAGATGGGCAACAAAGATGTTGGCAAGTCTAGAGCACAAGTCCTTTGAAGAGCAGCAGAGAGAACTGGCGTACTTCAGTCTGGAGAAAAGAACCCTGAGGCCACATCTTACTCTCCACAATTCCCTAAAAGGAGGTTGGAGTGAGGTGGGGGTCTTCCAAGTAACAAGAGTCAGGATGAGAGGAAACAGCCTCAAACTGTGTCATGGAAGGTTTAGGTTGGAAATTAGGAGCAATTTCTTCCATGAAAGGGTTGTCAAGCCCTGAAACAGTCTGCCCAGGGAAGTGGTGGAGTGTCTGTCCCTGGTGGGATTTTTAAGATGTGCAGACTTGGCACAGAGGAACGTGGCTTACTAGTGGACTTGGTAGTGTTAGCTTAACAGTTGGATGCAATGATTTCAAAGGCCTTTTCCAGCCTAAATAGTTGTATGATTCTATGTGCTTGACTGACTCCCGTTGTATTCCTTCCTTTTACTATATCCTTGGAAGTTTCCTGCACTCAAGCAATTGTGGGTAGCTAGGGACTGGCGACTGGAAGATTTTGGACTGGACGGAAAGATAAGGTTTTTCTGTAGCCTATGGTACCCAGGCCATGATGTAAGCAGACGGATGTGACATTGTAACCCCAGGGTTATAAAAGGTGATAACAACCAGCAATAAACGCCATTTGCCATCCACCACATTGGTGTCAGTGCGCTGATGGTCCAAGCAGCCTGGGGCTGACTGCCATACCCTCCCCTGGACCAGTTCGTCTTGCCTACCACAAGCAATTAGCTTGTAAAAAAAGCAACAAGCAATCCCTTTGCTTACAAGCTCTTTCAAAGGATGCTGTGCTGGACAGAGTGCTGCTGCTTTCAGAACTCAGGAAAGCTCTTAATACTCCACCTTACACAATATGCTTACCACATATTGCACGTGCACTTGAGGCTCCTACTGCTACAGAACTTGATTTTAAAGTAAACATCTTGGCATTTTGTTTTCCACAATCTACCTGTCACAGAAACACTGGTGTTTAAAACTTTCTTGTGCTAAGACTGCTCAGGCTAGAGCTGCAAATGTGGTGAAATGTCTATGGCCAGGATACACAGCATTTCTTCTTCATTAAAATTAGGACACACAAGTATAACTCCTCTTACCACACACTTCTCAGCAATGGGTTTGGTTCCTGCAGCTTTAACCAGAGAATAGCAAGCTTGCACATACACACACACAAAATTAAACATGGTAGTGGTGCCCAGAGAAGATGAAAGCTCTTAACCTAAGTCAGCTCAGCTTTGTGCTGCCTGGAGAAAAACAAGTCCCCTTGGAAACAGCCAGGGAGTCACAAACTGGAGAGTTTCGTTTAAAATAATGCATCTATCAAAAAATTACACTGCCCATCAAACCATTTGATCTAGTCAGGAAGCATTTAATTGTAATTAATTTCAATTCATTACCTCAAAGCTAGGATTTGACAGAAAATACACTTGATTCTGTGAGGAATTCTCTGATAAGGGGATATAGCAGATCAAATGGACTTAGCAGTAATCCAGAGCAGGTTCACAGGGCATTAACTCAGCAAGTAACTGTCTTATCAACCACAGCAACTACATAAAATGCATTATACACCAAAATGCTTTTAATGTGCTTCATCCTTTGTGCTAAGTTTGTTTCATTCATTCTTGTGAAAAGCACCAGACAAGAGAGTAGAATCCAATTCCATCTTTCAGCAGCAGGACAGCAAAGAGCCACAGCAGCTCCTGTGTACTGCCATGGAATGACTACTTCCAGAGTCAGGAATAGCTTTTTATTCACCATACTAATTCATATCTAATTAAATATGACAGTCTCATTACCACCCTATTTCTTACTAACTTGTTATAGCAACCTTACTGCTGCCACAGTGGCTGTAACTAATGATCAAGATTTTTTTTATATTTAGCACAGGAAACCATCTTATTCATACTGCAGAGACCAAGGAGCAGATATCAAACAACTTCAGCTATTTTTCACCTGGGGTAAATTCATCTGTGTAATCTATGTGGAATATTATTATCAGTAACTCAAGATATTCGCTCTTCACTTGTCTGTAGGTAATTTTGTGAATTATTATAACACTGCAATTAAAACACATTCTTCTTACATGTCTGCCTTAATTTAGCAGACCTGGTGACTAGGTTATTAGTGCACTGAAGGAGCTGATAGCTCATCAGTCACATCACTAAGTTACTGCAATGCTTATTCTCTGAGAATTCATTGGGATGGTTTAAAGCAGGTTTGCAAATGTCTCTGACCTCAGGTGAGGAGAATGGCTCTTAAGTGAAACAAAATAAATGGAAGATATATAGAAGATGGGAAAACTAGTGAATGTCAGGCATAGAGCTTTCTACTAAGCAGAAATGTTTAATTTAATAGAAGCCACTCTGTGGCTTGATTGCAGAGCTGGCAAGAATTTTAAAAGGGTTTTATTTTAAATAAATTAAAACTAAACAGCTGTTCTCCCAAGTAGCAAAGTGACAGGACAAGAGTAAATGGCCTGAAGTTGTGCCAGAGGAGGTTAAGGTTGGACATCAAGAACTGAAAGGGTTGTCAAGCCCTAGAACAGGATGCCCAAGGAAGTGGTAGAATTGCCTTCCCTGGAGGGATTTAGAAGACATGTAGATGTGGTGCTGATGGACATGGTTTAGTGGCACACTGGGTAGTGTTAGGCTAATGGTTGAACTCAATGCTTCTGGAGGTCTTTTTCAGGCTAAAGAAGTCTATGGTTCTATGATTCTATGAATCAGGACATTGTGCAGCTGTAACTCATAAAGCCATGTTAATGGAGGAAATTGCTGTAACCTCAGCTTCAAACACTTCAAATCCCATAATGTAAGCTTCTAGGCCAAAGTATGAGCTCAGTGTGACCCAGAGAACACACACTTCCTACATCTGCACACTAATGCATGCATAGAGCAGAGTGGGACCTGCACCCTCTCGTTTGAGAAAGGAACAAAATTGATTAGGTTTAGTTCAGAATGATTTTTTTTTTCTGTTTAAGTTTCAGCCTATCTTTGGTAGTTTTACAGTTTATTCACTAGAAAATGAAAAATAGGCTGAAAAGTAACACAATGAATCCATAGCTGCCTGTTTCTTAACCATTTCTCCTCCAAAAACACTGTTGTCATCCACATTTCAGTTGCAGCAGTAAATGTTAAGTTTTAAGTTTTATTCCACTTCCATTCTCAGTTTGCCATAACATATCCACGGAGTGGGGCAGCAAAAAGATGCAATCGAGGGAAGCATTTACTTGTTAGCAGTTAAGGCCACAGTTTCAAGTGATTTTAAGTTCTAAACCACAGCACAAATCATAATCATATTGAGCTGCTCCTAGAACCTTCTTCTCCATTCTGATTTCACAGTTCCCAGAGCTCCTCCCTGAATGTGTGCATGTTTCCTAGCATACTCTTAAGGGCATAGCTTCCAGTTTCAGCTGCCCCCTTGTCAGTTTCTCATGCATCCATGCCTTCCCTTCAGCCAAACTGCCACTTACACAGAGAACAAAATCTGAACAGTCTGCTGTCTACAGATGTCTTTGTTACATTGGCATAGGATAAAGAACATGCATCCACACACACACACACACACAAAATTACTCTCTGAGAAACTGAGAGAAATAGGTGGTATTTAGACATAAAAATGTACAGACCACCATACCATCACTATATATATATATATATATATATATATACATACACAAAACACTATCCTTATTAGATTATGCTTTCTTGCTCTGCATAATTATAGAATCAAGGTTGTAAAAGACCTCCCAGATCATCATTGTTTCCAACCATTAACCCAGCACTGCCAAGTTCACCACTAAACCATGTCAGCACACCTCCAGGGACACTGACTCCACCACTTTCATGGGTAACCTGTTCCTTTCAGTGAACAATTTTTTTTCCCTAACATCCAAACTAAACCTCCCCTGGCCTAACTTGAGGTCATTTCCTTGCATCCTGTCTCTTGTTACCTGGGAGAAGAGACTGAGTCCTGATGTGACTTGTCCCCAGATTTTCACACGCACTAAGGTCTTTTATTCCACTCAGGCAATGTAAAGAAACTTGAAGAATATTTATTGCACCTTTAAAGAAACATGCACAAATTGTAGCACTTTGATCTTTTCTGTGCAAGTCTCTCCAGTTATCAGGCACTCCACAGCACAGATAAGCAATCTATAAGGCTTGTGTCTTACCAGTCGTGCCTCACATGAAGAGAAAATATTCAGCCTTCCTTTGCCCTCTCTGCTTACCTACCACATAACAGAGAACTAAAAAGCAAATGCTTGCATCATAACTGTGCTGCCTTTGCTCAGGGGAGGTTTAGGCTGGAGGTTAGGAGGAAGTTTTACACAGAGAGAGTGATTGCACATTGGAATGGGCTGCCTGAGGAGGTGGTGGGGTCACCATCGCTGGGGGTGTTCAGGGCGAGGCTTGACAGGATGCTTGGTTGCATGGTTTAGTTGATTAGGTGGTGTTGGATGATAGGTTGGACACGATGATCTTGAAGGTCTCTTCCAACCTGGTTTATTCTATTCTATTCTGTTCTATTCTATTTTCCTACTCTTTCCCTTGGAAGTGCAGAGTGAGTACAATGAACTCAGTGCATCTTGAGAAAAAGATGGGGTTATGTGTTTTGCTGCCGTCATCTGTGGATGAGAAAATCTAGCACAATTCAGCAAACACTTCAGATAAGAATAGGCTGAGAAGTGAGAGATGATAAATGATATGAAGAACAGGAGATAGAGCATTACATTTCTGCTAAAAGTAAGATATTTCCAGTCTGACTGAGGACTGCACAGGGTAAAATAATTGATGCACAGCAGTTCAGGATTTGATACAACTGAAGTATGCGTGTGTTCTCACTTTCTCTTTTTTAAAGACATAGACTCATTTCTGAAATGTACAAATAGTGTTGTTTATGTTAAAAGTCAACCAGTACATTCCTACATTAACTTGAGATAAATTCTGGCTCCATTTAAAAATTAACTCTTTGTCAATATCTCAGTACAACTGTTTCAGCCAAATTTGAAGATAAAATTAGAGAACAATATATTGTTTTGCTTATGTTGGAAAAGTTAGTTAATTATTTTAATCTTCTGTCACAATAATTTGAGGCTTTGAAATAAGGATTCCAATTCAGTATGGAATATCACCCTTGTATATGGACAACACTTTTCATTTTTCTTCCAGAAAGCTACTAGCATACATTTTAGCTTTAAAAATGGTAACAAACCTATGATTTTGAACACAACCAAAACAGCTGCTAGATAAATTCTCAGACAACTCTATTTTTACTCAGGAAGAGTGGACAGTGCCCACAGAGACAAACTTAATTATTCAATGAAAGAAGCTAAATTACTAATTACATTCTTGTTCTCTTATCTACTGTTAGAAAAGACATGCAGTCTGTGCCTGGCATATCTCCCTGGGACATATGATGCTATTGGCAGGGAAAGCGCAAGGCACCAGGGAAAAGCAGCATCTGGGAGTATATTGGGGTCCATAAGATATGATCTCACTACACTTAATACATGACATCAGATCAAGGAGAACAGGGTACTCAGAGCTGCAACTGAGGCCAAGAGGAGCTATTATTCTCAGTTCTGTGCTTTTTATATTGACAGGCAGTCAGGTGCAATGACCAGATCCAGATGAAACCTGGCTCCTTCACTCACAGTTCCAAAAGATCACTTGAGTCTTTGGCAGCATTGTAACAGCTTTTGAACCTGGAGCAGAACCTTGAGCAGAATTCATCCTAGAATTCTACAGGCCTTTCTGTGGCCACAGCTACTGAAACTTAAGCTGTGACCATCACACAGATGAATTTATTCTCACAAGCAGTCTACTCCTTCCTCAGAGACACTGCTTATGCCCATAGCCTCTAATTTACCTACCTGGGGAGCTATCAAATGCCTTTAATGGTTTTAAATTCAAGTAATAACTAATGATGAAATAAATCAGTTTAAAAGAGAAGAGATTTCCATATGGGGAAGAAATTCAAAATATTAATTCCTAGCTGATGTAATCTATATAATTTCAATGCACTCAACAGGACTACACTGGTTTAGAGTCACCTGAAAGTGTTCAAGTCCATGGGACCCAACAGGATACACCCACAGGTCCCCACTGACTGGAAAAGGGGAAATATAACCCCATTTTCAAAAAGGGAAAGAGGGATGACCCAGGGAACTATAGGCCAGTCAGTCTCACCTCTGTGCCCAGTAAGATCATGGAGCAGATCCTCCTGAAGGCACTGATGAGGCAGAAGAATAAACAAAGAGGTGATTAGGTACAATCAGCAAAGCTTCAGCAAGGGCAAATCCTGCCTGACAAACCTTCTGTGACAAGGTCTCAACATTAATAGGTGAAGGCCAAGCAACTGACGTCATTTACCTGGACCTGAGCAAAGCCTTCAACACTGTCCTGCACCACATCCTGGTCTGGTGCAGTATAGGTTTGATTGGTGGACCATAGAGTGGATAAAGAACTGGCTTGATGGCCACACCTAAAGGGTGCCTGTCAATGGGTCCATGTCCAAGTGGAGGCCAGTGACAAGTGGAGTTCCTCAGGGATCAGTACTGGGACCAGTCTTGTTCAACATCTTTGTCAGAAACATGGACAGTGGCATTGAGTGTATCCGCAGCAGGTTTGCTGATGACACCAAGATGTGTGGTACAGCAGACACACTGGAGGGAAGGGATGGCATCCAGAGGGACCTTGACAGGCTGGAGAGGTAGGCCCATGACAACCTCATGAGGTTCAACAAGACCAAGTGCAAGGTCCTGCATCTGGGTCAGGGAAATCCCAAGCACCAATATAGGCTGGACAGCAACTGGCTTGAGAGCAGCCCTGAAGAAAAGGACTTGGGAGTGCTGGTGGATAAGAAGCTCAACGTGAACCAGCAGTGTGCACTTGCAGCCCAGAAAGCCAATCACAGAACCACAGAATCACAGAATCAATCACATCCTGGGCTTCTCTAAGAGAAGCATAACCAGCAGGTTGAGGGAGTGTTTCTCCCCCTCTACTCCATTCTGGTGAGACCCCACCTGGAGTACTGCATCCAGTTCTGGAGCCTCTGTTACAGGAAGGATCTGGAGGTGCTGCAGCGTGTCCAGAGAAGGGACACAAGGATGATCAGAGGGCTGAAGCACTTCTCCTATGAGGACAGACTGAGGGACTTGGGACTATTCAGTCTGGAGAAGAGAAGGCTCCAGGAAGACCTTATTGTGGTCTTCTAGTATCTTAAGGGGGCCTACAAGAAAGCCGGGGAGGGACGTTTTAGGGTGCCAGGTAGTGACAGAACTAGGGGGAATGGAACAAAACTAGAAATGGGTAGATTCAGATTAGATGTTAGGAAGAAGTTCTTCACGATGAGGGTGGTGAATAGGTTGCCTGGGGAGGTGGTAGAAGCCTCATCCTTGGACTTTTTAAGGCCAGGCTGGATGTGGCTCTGAGCAACCTGATCTAGTGTGAGGTGTCCCTGCCCATGGCAGGGGGATTAGAACTGGAATCCTTGAGGTCACTTCCAACCTTAACAATTCTATGATTCTAACTAAAAAGCTAGATTCAAACTGCAGCCCTTTACTGATTAACTACTTCACTCATGCTCAATTTACACAGGGCATAAAATCCTTGATTTTCTCTGGTATTAGCAGAAGCTTTACTTTCTTAATTATTTAAAGTAATACAATGAGGTGGTCACTGACCCAGTTCAGTAATGTGAGAGACAGCTACTGAGCTTTAGACTATACTTCAAGCAAGTTTAATTGTCACTTATTCTGTGAAGACAGATCTCCAGTAATTTATTCAACACTGCCATCTGGACTTCTCATAAGGAAATGCATTTTTACCACAATAAAACATGAAACATTAGTGAAAAAAAAGTAAAGCCTAATGTTGTGCTTAAAATTGCATCACTGAATACTAAAGCATCAGTAGCATCAACCTTCATACTGGAGATTCTTGCCTTCTCCCTCACAGCACTGCAACATCTGCTTATCTATCTCTTTTTTGGTGGTTTGGTTTTTTTTTGTTTTTAAGATTGCCATCGGAACCAATGACTGTATTAAACAAACTATTTGTTCCAAAATCACTCCCAGAAGATAGAAACATTCATAGATTTGCAGAATGGTTTCTTTTGGAAGGGACCTTAAACATCATCTAGTTCTAACCTTTGCCCCCACCATAGGCAGGGACACCTTCCACTAGACCAGGTTGCTCAAGGCCTCATCCAACCTGGCCTTGAACACCTCCAGAGAGAGTGCAATCATGACCTCCCCAGGCAACCTGTTTCAGTGTCTCACCACCCTGACTATAAAGAACTTCTTCCCAATATCCCATCTAAGTCTCCTCTCCTCCAGCTTAAATCCATTTTCTATCATCCTATCACCACAAGCCTTTGTAAAAAGTCTCTTGGCTTTCTTGTAGGTCCATTTAAGGAACTGGAAGGCTGCTATAAGGTCTCACCAGAGCCTTCTGCAGGCAGAACATCCCCAACTCTCACAGCCTGTCTCCATAGTGGAGCTGCTTCAGCCCTCTAATCATCTTTGTGGCCCTGCTCAGGACCCACTCCAGCAGTTCAACATCACTCTTATGCTGGGAGCATCAAAACTAAATACAGTACTCTAGGTGGGGTCTCACAAGAGCAGAGCAGAAGGGGAGAGCCACCTCCCCTGTTCTACTGGTCACACTTCTTTTGATGAAGGCCAGGATATAGTCAGCCTTCTGGGCTGCAAGCTCACACTGCCAGCTCATGATGAATTTTTCATCAAACTGTTGAGTTTCTTATCTTGGGGAAGCTTCTAACAGTATCTGAATAGACTGAAAAGAACTAGAGCTGAGTTATGTATGCCTTACATACAAATCCTCACTGGACTTTCTTTTTTTTTCAGTACATAAATATTTTTTCTTTCAATCCTTTGACAAATGATGTTTCTAAAAGTTACAATTTCCAGTGCATTTCTAACTCAGTGACAACTTGTTAATGTGACCTGGTTTGATTTAGACCAGCACTAATTTTGTTCAGTGATTTGACTCATCAGCTCAGTCTCTTCTCAGTCACAGCACTTTCTGAAGTTCACAGCATGTTTTCACAGACAGTGACTGCTTCTATCAGTGAGAATGTTGATGGTTAGAGTTACCATGGTTAGAGTTACTGGACGCATCTGCACTGCGTCCAGTCTGGGATTTCCCCAATGCCTGTTCCTGCATCAGTAGTGATGGTGACGGTGATGTAACTGGTAACAGGGGTTTGGGTTCAATATTGGTTTGTATCTATTTTTAGGTATTTCATTTTATTGTTATTATTTCCATTAAGTCTCTCTCCCTTATTCCCTTCAAGAAGGCAGAGGGGTTAATAGAGAGCATCTGTCACCCATCTAGTAGCCATCCGAGCCCTAACCCTTGACATAATGCAGACATGATTTTTCACAGAGGAAGATGTTATGTGCCATAGAGACTGTCTGTGGGAAAAATATGAGTTGACAGTTGTATAAAATCAGTGTAATGCAGGCAGCTCCATAATACAGTATTTTCTGTTATACCATCAGAATTACTAACCAAAATCCCCCAAACCACTACCTAGCTAAATATGTGACTTTCAAATAGTGTAAGCAGAATGTAAAAGGCAAAACTACCTTCAATTATGGGACATAGGACCCTAGACAGAAAAATAACAGTATTTGTATAAGCTGCCCCAGTTGCTCTTTCTCAGTAACAGCACCAGTACCAGGTAAGAGTCATAGGGCACTTTGCATGTGTCACAGCCCCAATTTCGTCTTGAATAGTTGACAAAAGTTCTTACTGAAAATGTTGACAACACCTGCAACAGGCTGCTCAGGGAAGTGGTGGAATCACTATCCCTGGAGGGACTTAAAAGATGTGTAGGTGTAGGGACGTGGTTTAGGAGTAGACTTACCAGTGTTAAGTTAGCAGTTGGACTTAGCGATCCTAAAGGTCTTTTCCAGCCTAAATGAGTCTGGTTCTATGAATTCCCGTCATAATCTGAAAGCAGAAGTGTCACGACAGTATGCTCCATTATAATCCATGGATATACCTTGTTCATATCAGTTTTAGAGCTAACCAAAACATTTTTGCATATAAATACAGACTTTTTCTCAGAGGTGAAAACTGAAGCACTATTTGCACATTTTGACTGTTTTTCACCCCATTATACAACTACCTTTAAATGATTTAGAAACAGTAGTTAATAAATTATTTTCATTAGACTGCAAAAGTATATTATAATTATATGGAACTTGTTCAAATGAGTTTGCTTGAGATAAATAAATTGGAAATTATTTCAGCATTTTGCCACTTTTAGTTCTGTTGCATTTCTGGGTTTCACTCAGATTTGCTTTTAGAAAAAATCTGTCCCCATCTGAAAAATCCAATAAGCTCTTGAATCCAAGTCCAAGTACACTGGCCTAATAGAGGATGGACACAAAATTATTATTTATGTCTCTGAATTTCTTCATCAAAAGCATATGTGTGACTGGTTGATTCCACCCATCCATAGTCTTAAAGGTGGCAGCTTTTCATCTGGACATGCTTGGGGCCAGTGATTGCAGTTTGATGATAACTTCAGCTAGAACAATGCTCTAAGAAATATTTAATTTGACACAAACTGGGAGAAGGAGAAGGGGAAGGAGTAAGAAGTGAGATTATTTCCAGAACATTCTCTCTGTCAGATATTTAAAATTGTTAGAAATGGAAGATCTTGCCTTCGAATTAGTCAAAGGCAGGAATGATCTCATGTGTTTTTCAGATGTACTACTGGATATTAGGCAGGGTTTGCACCATCATTATTAAGAGCCTCAGAAGAGGGATACAAGGTTGCTCATAAATCCTGCTGCATCTCAGGTATGGACTATGGCAGTGTCATCAAGTAATTACACATATATCCTGCAGAAGAAAAATTATAAGGACTTCAGCAGCAAAAGCTTCCCTGCTGAGAGACAGCTGCCTCCATGGTCGGTCAAAGCCAAGTACAGATTTTTGTCAATGCTAGTGACAACTAAATACTTGCATCTAAAAGAAGATCTAGTGTCTAAACATTCCTTCAAATCAATCCTAAAGAGACTTTTCCCATCCTAGTCTTTCAAAAAGAAAAGATTAATTGGTCATCAATAGCATTCCTTATCATCCTGGCAAACTCGTGCTGGCTACAAAATGTAGCTAATCATGTCAATCCATTTTCTTCTGTTGTTGACAAGAAATATCATATAGCTTCAGGCTATATGCCTTAGTATTGGTATTGGGATAGTTTCAGACAACTGAAGTAATCTCCAGACAGTTGAATGAAATTGCTGAGGGAAGGGTGCAGGAGTACAAGTGTCATTTAGCACACAATCTGTCATTACTCTTTGCTTTCTGGAAATGTAGCCTTTCTACAGCATACCCTTGGATTTTATCTTTTGTTGCTTAAGGGAGAAATGAGTAAGAAAGTTGAACAGTTTGGCAGCAAATCTTTGGAAGGCACTGACCTTAGAAACAAAACCCAAGGCACTATCAGAGGAAAAAGAGAATAGGCAATGTTTGGGTTGTTACAAAACCACTCTTGAAAAGCTGCTGGAAGATAATCTAGAATTATGCCATCTAAAATACAGCCACTCTATAATCATCCTCTTCAGTTTAAATCTTACAGGACTGGTTCTCCTGAAGATGAGTTTGCTAGTCTGAATTGCTGCATCATCACCTACCTACCACACACACCTACCAAAACAAACACAAACAAACTAGAAATATTTATGTATTTATTTATGATTTTACTGTCAAAGTTAGCATGGTTTTGGTAACTGTGAAAACTATTCCAACAAAAAATGTACCCACCATAGGAAAAAAATTCTTTACTCTGAGGGTACCAGAGCACTTCAACAGGATGCCCAGAGAGGTTGTAGAATCTCATTCTCTGGAGAGATTCCAAACCTGCCTGGATGTGATCCTCAACATCTTGCTGTGGGTGATCTTGCTTTAGCAGAAGGGAGGTCCCTTCCAACCATCACCATTCTGTGATTCTGTGAAAATATAGTGGCTCTAAACAGCACTGACCTGGCTTGCAGATTGTTGCTTCAAGCCCATTCAGCAAACAGGTCACCACTAAGCTTTTGCTGTAGCACATCAAACTGGCCTGCCTCCAGCTGTTCAAAAGAGTGTCAGGATTCTGTCAGAAATGCATCCAGACAATTGTCACCCAAAGGTAAAAATTTTGTATATTTCATTAAGCACTGTCAAAAATGTCCTATGGGGATGAATAGTCCTCAAATATTCTTACAGAGATTTATTCTTAGGTACAGATGTTCAATAAATTCTCCAATGTTACCTTACATTGCAACAAGCATCTCTCTGTAATTTTCCTAAGAAGAAATTAGAGACATTTCCTGCATAATACACATTGTCATTGCTAGGTTCTGATGCCTGCACCCTTCTTTAGTTCCACAAAAGCAGCCAGTTTCAACCTGAGAGTTTGTTCATAACACAGCAGGGACTTGACTAGTTTGTCAGACATAGCATGCCCAGTGGCTAAGTTTCTAAATTAAAAAATTAGTAGGCTGGAAGAAGAGATAATATCAATTACACTCAGCATGCTAACTTAAACCACCTTAAACAAACTCCTCCACTCCCTTAAAATCAGTTAATCCAATTTTTCTGATGAACACAGCTATAAAAAGTGTAACCCCATATAAAATGCATCCCTTTCTGCCCCTGTTTTATCTATAGTTTGGCATAGGATGCTTTAATTTGGAAGTTACATGAAATAAGCCTTTGCAACTCAGGATAAAAGAAATCTATGAATGCCTCAGAACTGATCACAGACTGTGTAAAGCATCTGTTGAGGTTTCCCTGCTTTCCCAGAGTAAACTCTTTTCCTGATGTGGCTATCCAGGTTTGGAACTTACAGTACAGAATTATCTCAGTAGTCAGGGAAAAGCTTTCTGCTAACAAACATAACCTAGGTAGGTCAAAAACTTTCCTTCTGTTCCTACATACATAGGATCTCACACTGATGTGGGAGAATGAGAGTCATCATGCACTTGCTCAACTGTGCTGCAGAGGCTTGGGAAGCACAGAGCAAGAGCAGGAGCTGGAGTAACAGAGCTCTGGCGCCCCCTCTAATGACAGAATCTAGAGAACCTCGGTGTTTTTGTGCCTACCAAGAAAACGCACAGACAGCAAGGGAGGCAGAATTTTCCATGACATGCTTGTTCAGAAGCTGTAAATCTGCAAAAGCATGTACTCACAGAATGACAGGGAACATGGACTGTTGGGTTCTAAAATGTGAGGAATCAACCAATTCTTGAATAATCTATATTTTTATTTAAATGTTATCAAATCATTGCAAGTTACATTATCAGTAGTAAAATGAAATGGGATATTCACTGTGACTGAAACATTTAAATCAGCTAAGAGCCCCAGCAAAGCCCACCTGAAATCTATATGCAACACATTAGAGCTGCAATATTTGTAGTTGACATAGAAGAGGGAGACTGAATATCTTCCCAGTTCTTTCTTGGAGGTTTATGCAGTGCATGATTAAAACCAGAGTAATAAAACTCTCCTGAGTGAGTTTCTGTAATTCAGATACAGAATAATTACATAAAAGGGTTCTAATTATTATTGTTTGAGTATCAGTGCTTCTCATGGGGTGTTAGGTCTCTGATTTTAAAAACAATCATCACTGCTTATGTCAACAAACAGTGCTCACTATAGGAAGGAAGGAGAATAAGGAGTACTGGTAACAGTTTCCAGAGAACCCTGGAAGAATGTAATGAGCTTCTATCTGCTAACTAAAATCAAAAGAGATTGCATGAAAAGTGGTGATTATTTGCCAGTAAGCCTTCAAGTACATGCTCTGTAAACAGTGACAAAGAGAAAAACTGGCCATACTGTGCAGCAGAGCTGTAATGCAATACTCAAGATGATAATAGGTACCTTCACTGGGTTCAAAAATGAAACCAGCAGAACTGATCAGCTTGATCTCATGTCTTTTAAAGGAGTGGTCAAATGCACTGAAAAGGTTGTGTTAGGTTCTGTGCCAGACTGACCTTCAAAATCACCTATCTCTGCAGGCCACAAACACAGACTCCCATTGTTTCTCCCTCTTTCTCACATTTCAAACTTCCAGAAATGTGTTGGCAAATATGGTTTCAAAGAATATAGTGAGGAACTCGATGGCATATGTTCAGAAGGGCAATGTTTCGCTGCAAGATTGAAGACTATTTTCCTCAAAGTGAACAGGAAGCACTTTTCAGTTGTCTTTGAACCACTGCTTCCACTTCCCAAACTGGGCACTGTCCAGTCTTTACAGTTTGCCCCTGAAGACAAGATCAAGTAACAAAGGTAAATGTGATCCCTTTCTATAAAGCTGAAATAGCTACCATGGAATTAATCTTGCAAAAATGAGGCAGGTGATGTCAGATAAGAGCCAAACCTCCTTACTCTTATTTAGGACTTGCTCAAGAGAAATGGAAATCTATGAAAGGGTTCCTTGCTGAGATGTGATGGACTATATCCAAAAGAAGATTAAGTCACAAGACGGGCATACCTTGATGGATATATTCCATTAGTCTGCAGAGAAGAGAGACATTAATGTCAAGAAATTCTAGATTAAATCACTGGAGCCAATTTTATTTTGGCTGAAACTAAGTTAGATCTCAATAGAGCTACAAGTAGAATAAATTTGTCCTGTGGGATTGATGTTTTGATTGTGTGGCTTAAATATTTTATTATTTACCTGCATAAATTGATTTTATATTACACTTTTTGGTTTAAGCTAAGGAGACTAATTTCCATTATTGTGGTCCAGGCCATTATCTCCAAAGCATTTATTCAGATTGTACCTTTTGCTTTAAATTTGATTCCAGCTTCAACTGTATTGTTTTCTAATAACAGTTGGTGGAAGTTTCAGCCTTGTATCAGTATGAGCAGAGTTATTCACAGTTAGAATTTTATTGCTCCTAAATTACAAGTTGGGAATGTTGCTTCACATGTGCTTAATTTGAGCAATTGTCAAGAGTCTGCCAAACAGCCTGTGTTCACTGAGTTGAGGCTTTATAAATTAGACAGGCAGCAGGTCTACCAGGAGAGTTTGTGCAATAGATAAAGACTCTGCAATAGCTAGTGGTGTTTTCATGTGTAATTAGAAAATGCACTGTTCCCCAATTAAGGAAATTAATTAAAATCAAGCAGATGATAATCAAGGCATATTGCAATATAATTTTCTCCATCATATGCATTGCTCTTAGGTGCTATCAATGTACAGTTTGGATTTTACACTGTAAATTTAGCTCCAGGCTACATTATCCTCACTATCTGGTTTTTAATATATTCTTCTCACCCATTTTTCAATTTGCTTTTCATCTTGCTATCCAATTAATACTGTGATACACATGAAAGGCAGTGGCTACAAAATACAGAAATTATTTTTCCTCCTTTAAACAGCAGCCCTGGTCAAAGAAAAGGCTAGATTAGCAAATACCTCATCAGCAAAATCTGAAAATTGATTTCATTGCTATGTGTGGTGTGAAATCATTGGGTGTGTAACACAATGAGAATGACCGTCACATTAACATTTGAAAACAGAAATTGTTGCTCAGTTTATCAGACATCTAACATTCTCTGTAAAAATGTTTGACTCAGAAATTGCATCATTTGTTATTTCCTTTCTAAACACCTCAGAGTTCCCAAGGGAAAGTAAGTAATAGACCAGAAAGCCTTTGGAATTAAAAGTACCTGATAAAAACTAAGAATCAAACACTTAAAACAACCTGTCCATGATTCCTTCATTTTATCAATAGATACTTAAGAATAACAGGAACACTTAGAAACCTTAGGACCACTTTCCCCTCCTGTAAGGGCTGAAATTTACAAAAATACAAGTCACAGTAACTAGAGTAACCCTTTTACCTTCAGCCATTCAACATGTTTGATTATGCTGTTCTCCTAAACACCATGAAGACATACATAAACACTCCATGTATTTCTGTGATGGAGGTGAGGCACAGTTCTCATGTCTTCAAAGTCCAGCACAAACAGATGCGAAAGTATACTTCCAAGCCATTTTTGATGCATTCCAGTTGGTAACAATACCTGGTTCCCTAAGTCTCTCAATACACTCATTCTTTAACCAGACTTGACAAAAGTGCATCAGGTATCGAAAACTGACAGAATCAGAGAGCCAATGTGTTTATGACTAACATCTCACTCAAAAAAACAAACCAAACCAACAACAACAAAAAAACAACAAAACTGAAACCAACAACACCCCCCCCCAAAAAAAAAAAAAAAAGCCCAACAAATGTAAGGAGCCCCTAAGAGGTTAAAGAGAGGAATACACAGTTTCACAAGAAGATCTCCCATGACTTGCCCCTCTTGAGGAAAATTCAAAGACTCTTTCTGAAGCTGCTAAGCTCCAGCTGCATTTCACAGTGACACCTCAGGCACTGCTGAAGATCAAAGGGCACATCTCATTCATTCTCTCCTTGAGCAAGAGACATTGTTCTGTGCTTATTAGGAGGAATTCCCCTATAAAGGCCTGTTCCAGGACTTACCATACCCAACTTGAAAGGGGACTACAAAGACTTCAAGTCTTACTAAAAGACCACAGAATTACAGAATGCCTTAGGTTGGGAAGGGCCTTTGAGACCATCTACTCCAACCTCCCTGCCATGGGCAGGGATGTCTCTCAAGTAGACTGCTGCTCAAGGCCTTGACCAGCCTGTCCTTAAACACACCCAGGGAGAAGGCATCCACAGCTTCCTGGGCAGCCTATTCCAGAGGAATCAGAGTGAAGAATATTGAGGAAAATCTGGAGTTTTTCCAGGTATCAGAAGGTTAGTCTCCCTTCACCCTTTTTTTTGGTGAACTGTACTGCTTCAGAGGCAAGTAATTAGAATTTTACACCTTACATGACTGTGTCCTTATCTCCTTTGAACAATGAACATGTGTTCTCTTAATATAATACTCTTGCATTTTGCAAACTAAATATTCATGTTATGTGGTCAAGCAGTGCTAATGCTCTCTTTAAGGACTTGAATAAAATAAGTGGGGTTCCTTTTTAGCTTTCTTTTTCGTTGATGGTTAATTCAAGTATACCCTGTATGTTTTACTTTATACCTCTGTGTTTAGATACTTTGTTAAAATAAAATAAAAAGTTATGAGAAGAACTTCTTACTTAAAACTATTGTACTCAGACTAAAAAGACAAAGAGGGGATCACACAGAGCCATATTGCTGTGCTTTATAAATACCATAACGTCAGAGATTCATAAAGGTTGGAAAAGACCTCCAAGACCAAGTCAAACCATTAACCTGCCAAATACACCACTTGTGACCATTTGAGGCTGTGCCTTTAAGAAAGGGACAGTGCTGGGACACTGGCTGAATGTTTTTTGTATCAAAATGAAAACACTCTGATATTCTAAACAAATTTCATTGGTAGATGGGCAGAATGCAACTTTAAGTTTTAGGGCAGTTGGAATTTTTTCTCAGTTTGAGTTTCAGCCTGTTCTGCTTCTCTGCCTGCCTGCTTCTCAGCAAACTAATCGGAGCTGACCTTGAGATAAGCAAAACTAATTCTGCATGTGCTTTTGAAGCCTAATAACATCTCTTTTCCTTAATAACTCCCTTTCTTTCTCTCTCTAACCCCTTTTTGGGAAAAAAGGGAGGTAGGGGGGGAGAGAGGGGGTTACAGGGAGGGAAACCCTCCTCTCGAGGAGGGAATTTTGTTATTTTTCTTTGCTGTATACTTCTGTATATATATTGTAAATACCTGTATATATTGTGTTATATATAACCTGCTTTCTATATATGCTTGTAAATATAGCTTTGCTTCTCCGACTGAGTTTAGCTGTGGTTTCTTACTCTGTGGGTGAGGGAGAGCTAGGCCCTCTCTCAACCTACCACACCACTAAACCAGCGTCCCTCAGCAGCACATCTACAAGTTTTTTGAACACTTCCAAGAATGGCAATTCCGCCACTTCCCTGGGCAGCTGTTCCAGGGCTTAATCACTCTTTCAGTGAAGAATTTTGTCCTAATATCCAACCTAAACCTTCTCTGGAACAACTTGAAGCAATTTCCTCTGAGCGAAGAGATCGACCCCCATCTCACTCCAACCTCTTTTCTGGGACCTGTAGAGACAAAAAAGGTCTCCCCTCAGCCTTCTCTTCTCCAGCCTAAACAACCTCAGTTCCCTCAGCTGCTTCTCAGAAGACTTGTGCTCTAGACCTTTGTAATGGGTTGGGGCAAACCCCCTCCCCACCACACGCAGAAATGACGACTCAGACAAACTGATTGCAAAGGTAGTGGAGAGTTTAAATAGAGAACAGTGAGTGTGCACAAAAGGAAAAATAGTGACAAGAAAGGAACCAAAGTAAACCCAGAAAGACCCCAAACCCCACCTGAGGGTGCATCCAAAACCCCCAGGGCTCCTCCTTCCCCCCCCACTACTAGGCTGGTCTCAGCTGGCCAGATCTGAGACTGCCCATCCCCCAGTAGCCTTGGGCCCAATCAGGCCCATGGCTGGGAGATCTCTCCCCCAGTTACCAAGTCTCGGAGAGGAAAGGAAAGAGGAAGTGCCAGACCCCACCACAAAATTTATAATGGTGCAAGGGATAATGGTAAAAATACCTAATTTCCTGTGTCTACCCACTGGGATGGACTTCTGGACACAGGAAACACCCCTGTAGCAGAGGGCACCCAGCCCAAACTACGACAACCCTTCACCAGCTCAGTTGCCCTGACATGCTTCAGCACCTCAGTGTCTGTCTTGTAATGAGGGGCCCAAAACTTAAGCCAGTATTTGAAGTACAGTCTCAGCACTGCTGAGTGCAGGGGAGCAATCACTTCCAAAGTCCATGATTCATTAAGATCCCAGGTACAGCAGTTCTAAAAGTATTACTTTTTGCACCAAAGCTTAAAGCTACACAGAATGTAGAGAAAACCGAGCAAACCTAGCAAACTTGCCTTACTGGAATTTCATCTTCTCCTTGAATTGAAATGCCTTCTGTAAATCCAAATGGATGTGATTTTTTTGAGACTTAAATAACTTTTTAGTGCTTAAAATGAGAGATGCATATTGTGAGAAATTAACAGATGTTAGATACATAAAAACTTATTTGCTTTACATATGTAGCATTCTTGTGCCATGTTTGCAATGAATAATGCAGATTTAGGAAAGCTGTTTAACCACGTTTCAAACCACCATCTGTAAAATGGGAGCAGTGTTGAAGATGATCATGATCTTACTAGCGAGTGTTCACAGAAGTTTTTCAGATTATCACATTGACAGGATAATGCCAAAGTAAACTTCTAAATGAAAATGAGGACCCTGAAATCTCAGATTGCAAGGAAACTCAATAACATTTAACATTAGTAAAAAATAGTCTATTTTGGTATAGAGTGCTTTGGCTAGCTTGATCATCTTCCTCACACCATACAGTTCTAACCTGGAGTCTGGTATAACCTAGAGTCAAACAAACTCAAAAACAGATGAGAGAGAAGATCAATCTGAAGTAACACTGTATGGAGTCCTGCTACATGAAATTTTTGTCCATCTCAGTTTCTCTTCTCATTGGGCTTTGTACTGGATTGTCTTATTTGCTATGATTCTTTTGTGTTAATGGCCTTTCTTAGCATCTAGTAGCTACAAGAAATTGCCCAGAACTGTAGACAAGATAATGTAGAACTCAAAATACAAAACAGAGGATATAACTATAGACAGTAAGCGACATAACCCTTATTGTTACAGATTATCTACATACAATGAAACCAAAGAAAGACAATAGGAGGCAGTGATGAGAACTGCAAGTTTGAGTAGTAGAACACTTCAGGAACAGCTCTTTTTTGGCAAAAAAGATTTGCCTCCTTGTTTTTAAAGTCAAATGGTATTCCCTTATAGCAGCTCAACTTCTCTAACTGTTCAGGCAATAGCAGTAATCCCCTAATAATGGGATTCCCTTTCTGCTCTTCTAATTGAAGTCAGTTTACCACATTTAGTAAAGATTGACAAAAATCTATAAGCATACATTTTTTGGAGTGCCACAAATATGACAGATGTTTTTAATAATAGTGGGTGTGGGGTCAGAAAATAATAAGCCTTAGACCAAAATCAGTCTTTAGGCCCAGCCTTGCCTGCACTGCAAAGAGTGAAAATGATGTGATAAATCAAAATGGAAATAGAGAATTGAGAAGCAAACCTGTCTCTCCTCCTTATCTCAATTCACTTTAAGCATGCCTCAATGCCAAATCCATTGTGGCCACGTAGCTTTTGTATAGGTATTTTGAACAGATATAGGTACTGAAATGGTCACAAGCAGATCACATATATACTTTCCAGTTAGAAACACTGCTGTCTTCCACTCCACCTTTTGGTACTATTTTCTTATGACTTTAAGGAAAGTGCAGTTTCCATGCTGATATGATTAATTTGTCAGAACCATCTAGAAAAAAAATATGTCAGAAAGAGAATGAAGAACAATGAAGATAGGTGAATTTCCATGCAATACTAACAAGGAGCACTTGATTTCTAAAATAAAAGCCAAGGTGTTCTTCCCTTCTACTTTTTCTTATTTCTTATGCTCTAAAACTGACTGTTTAATGAGAAAACTAAATCAATGAAAAGGAATCACTGACTTGAGATCAGAAGCCAAGCGCTTCCATCCTCTGGAATGGAAGGAAAAATATTTCACTCCCCCACCATCTCAAATGCAGTTAAGTAGTAGTACAGCTAGTAAAAGAGACATTCGATTCCCTGAAGGCTGAAGGTAGGCCAGAAAAAGAGCTTTGTGAAAAGTGGAGAATGTCATACATACACTGTACACCCGTAGCTAAATTCAGTTTGCCTTGCATTTTGCTGCTTAATATTACTGTTGTGACACACTGAGAAATGTCTTACTGGCATCAAACAAGCTTTCAGACCTCTACCAAGGTCTTCCAGATTATTAGAGGAAACAAAATGGGTTATAGGCATCTTAATTTTGTCTTAATCTTTTATAGCTTCCTATCTGCCACCTGTTAATTAAACCAGAGATCCTAAATGCTGCTATATATTCAAGGTAACTTTCCACTGCACCCAGATATCTCCTTTGAAAACCTGCTACCAATTAGGTTACTACCATTTTTGTTTTAACATATGTCAGCTTTTTGCACATTAGTTACTAATATTTTATAGAATCATACCATTGTTTTGGCTGGAAGAGACCCCTATGATCATCAACAATCATTAACAGAGCACTGCCCACTACCATGTCACTACCAAGCCATGTCCCTCTTCTACATGTCTTTTAAATCCCTCCAGAGGTGGTGACTTCATCACTTCCCTGGGCAGCCTGTCATTACTGTCCACACTGAGATGTGTAGGGGTGTGTTTCTTTCCCTGCATACAAATACACAGAGCAGTGTATGACTGTGTCTGATGACTAAAAATGTACTGTGTCACGGTCAAAATTCAGCATGGGGGTCACCTCCATTATGATTTTAGCTCATGGGCCTGGGAGCTATCTGGCTACATTTTCAGCATTAATAACAGATTGCTTCTCAAAACATATTGCTCATTAAATCCTGGGCTTTCCTGAACAGAAAAATCATGCTTCATTGAACATATTCCTAGTTATCTATATTTTCAAACATGGTCAAAGCACTTTTGTGACCCTTCATTTTCTTGAGACATTGAATTAAAAGCAGAAGGGCACTGAAATGTTTCCCACGTCCTTCTATTGCCATCTGGTGCTCATATCTAGTAAGTGCATGTATTGCTATTTAAAACGAATTCTCAGTCCAGCCTCCCAAGTATCTGCAGGTCCATGAGGTCCTGTTTATAGGAGGACTATAGAAATAAAAAAATCTAACTATAAGCTACATTCACTCTTGGCAGACTTACATTTGCAATTCAGTGGTCCCTTCCTGGGAGAACAGCGTACAGGTCAAAACATCAAAGAACCACAACATACCTATCCATATGCATATATATAGTGACATGTATACACAATGCAGTGTGTGTATATGTTTAGTAAGTCACCATATATAGAAAATTCACCTGTAGCCTCAAGATAAAAACCAAGAATGAGGCTTCCATGCAAGCAGAAAACAAGGTGTAACACAGACTATTCTTTTATTATTATTCTCTGCACGCATCACCATCCGCCCCATATTCCAGCAGCATTAATACAGCTACAAAGATTGTTAAATGGTATTAAATACAACGAGATATTTTGGCATATTTCAGATATCATCCAAGTCCTAAATATATGAAAGTCATCTCTTTTTTTTATTTTTTTTTTAAAGATATTTATACTCTCCTAAAAAAGAAGGGAGGGGAAAAAAATCTACACTTCTGATACATTTTTTTATGAAGCTGGTGCAATAAGGAAGCTGGTTTGTATTGGGAGAGCTCAGATCAACTCATCAATTTTGTACACAGTCACATTGTATCTCTCAAGTTTAATGTTTTAAGGACAGTTCCAAAACTTGAGGTATTTAATGAATCTTTCAACTTAAAAAAAAAAAACCTCTATGAATTAGTGCAGATTATGTTCCCCAGAAAATTGCATGCTCTTAGAATTAGGTTACATTCTAAATTTCAACCATTTTTTTTTCCTCTAGCATGCAATCAGTGTTTCACTTATCCTTAGGAAGTACACTAGAATAAAAATCAGAGAGTATTTTGTTGTATTATCATTTACTCTGACCTCTGTCACTATTAGAAGGAACAGAAGGGACAACAGAGATCTGCAAGTCAGATCTGTATTAACTACCACATCATAAGATTCTGCCCAAGCAGAAATTCAGCTCCATTTGTGAAGTTTCTCTTTGTGTTAATTTCCAAATGCAGCCTGACTTGAGAATATTTTTAGCTACTTTTGCCTTTCCTAGCATCCAAGATCTCTGTCCTTGTTAAGGAGCTCCTTTTAGTGTTCTAATACCCTCTCCACCTACTTTGATTGTCCTTATTTGGATAAATAACAAAACTCGCCTGAAAAAAGCACATTCCTTCATTTTCACCTCTTAGCCAATGCTGTGGTTCACTTTTAGTTTGGTCTAAACTAAACATTCTTTTAATGTTATGGTTTGGGGGGTTTGATTGGTCTAAAACAGTACAAATTGCTTTCACATGCTTTTTCAGCCTTTTTTTTTAACATATTTAATCCATCTGAAGATTTCTTCAAGTTTGCTCTAGAGTGAAAGTATCAACACCAGCTATCACCGTAAAGGTAGTAATAGCAGCTGATCTACTGTTAGTGTCTATAGTAAATTTGAATTTCTCTGTTCCCTACCATTAAATTCCAAACTTAAGTCACTGTACAGACTTTTTATCCATGATGCAGATCATCTCTACAACATCTCTCCAGCCCTCCAGTTCTCAAACCATCGTATTTCATTTTTTTCTAGCCTTATTTATTTTGTTGGAATTCTTTTAAGGACCCACAGGACATCGGTCAATTTATTTCATCCATTTTCTTCAGAGCCAAAATCTTGCCACATACCAAAAGTGGTTCAACTTTAAAATACATTAATTCTCTGAGGAATTCTGCTAAAGCTGCCCTAGCTGTTAGTCTTAGCTATAAGCCTTTGATTTCTTCAGAACATGCTTTACTTTCTTAATCAGATCACTTCTAGACAGATCCAAAATTCTCAGTGGAGTTACTGGAAATGTGTTCTAGACTCCAGAATGTTGTAGGTCAGATTCCTGATAATTATTGTTATGCATGGGTTTGGTCTTGAAGGACTGAAATTTAAAATCCTGCTACACATTAAATATTAGAATTCAAAATACATCAGGCATACTAGATACTGCTCCATCTTTCTTCCAGCTGAACTTCACACTTAGTTCTGTCCTTCTCCCAAAGGAGGTAACTGTACGTCACATTCATATCTAACATCTTCCTCACAGCTGGCCCCAGTATGTACTTTATGTATTAGCAATTCATAGAGAGATTTTACATCTCGTTTCTGTTGAGATAAAAAGACACTCAGTACTCTACAACTTCAAGAATCATTTACACAACCTACTGGCCCTGTCAGCAGAAAGTTGACTGCCTTCCTTGCTAACTAAAACATGATAACATATGAAGCGCTTTCACCCACATCAGTAAGGCTGCTCTAACCCCTGGGCTGGAGGAAATGCAATGACAAGTCTTCCTCAGCAGTCTCTGCTGGAACTATATCCTGGTTTGAAATACTTTTATATTCTGGTTGAAATACTTTGTTGGGACATGTATAAAATGGTCATTGGGGCAGTGAAGAGAGTCCAGATATCCCTTTATGCATTTCTAACCACAAGCACATGAGCAGTAAAGAAAGAGGCATCTTTATATTTTTGGCCAAAGTTTTAAAAATCAACACTAGATGGTGCTTTCGAATGAGAAAACCCCAGGACCCTTTTACTTCAGAACATTCTCCTAATGTAGCACTAGAACATAGTAAAATGACCCTCGCAATCATGACAGGCTTTGAAGAGTCATGCCATCAGATTCTCAGCACTTGCTTTATGTCAGAGAAAAGTAAAGACATTACAGACTCTTTAAAGCATAACCTGCAGAATAAAATAAACTTCCCAAGTGTTTCTTTTCCATTGTATGAAACTCCAGTGTTATAAAACTAATAATCTTTCTTCATGGCAAGTGACAGTAAATTCTGATACTCTCTGAGAAATGAGAGGAGGAAATACTACTTTTGTAAATTAAAAGCAGAGATGAACAGCCTACTGGAAATGCTGAGATAAAATCTATTTTTTTCTTTTTTCTCATCTATGTTAGAATGAAGCTAGCTGTAGTTTGCCTGGACCAGGGGTCCCTGATTTGTAGATATGTTCTTTTTCAATATACTTATTTGGTCAAAAGGAGATCACACCATAGGAAAACATTGTGGCTTTAAAAGAGCTTGCTACTTAACTGTCTCTAAGTCTCATATGCGTGTCATTTATAAGAGAAGTTGTTAATTTAATTTAAGTATCAGCTAAGTATATTGACTCAGTATGGGAAATAACTTAGTAGTTAAATAAATATGATGATCAGTTATGACTTTGATGAATTGGTGCTGCATATTACAAGACTGATAGGCATAGAATGAACATGAACTAATTACATTGAACTGAAGAACAAGCTGAGTTCTATATCATAGCTAATCCTGCGAGGAGGACAACCACTAGCAATTAGACGTGTTATCTTCACAATCATGTACGCATTTGGGGACATGCAGTGGGTGACCTTCCCACTGTCAGCATCAGACTGCTCTCTGCAGGAGCTGAGACACTGCTGAACGTTTTGCTTACCACAGAATTCCTCATTCTCTCCATAGTCACAAATTTATTTATCAGAGATTAATTGGTTATGTCTGGACTGAACTCAGAGAAGGCCTGATTCTGTCACACTTGCTGAGGCAGAGTACTCTCTTTGATGCTGGCAGCCCTATTTCTTCACAGGAATGCCTGCATGGCAAGACACTGCATAAAAAAGGGTAACAGAAGTGAACTGGTAAGCATTAGGAAGGAAATCTCACTCTCAAGACTCAAAAGGGCATTTTTCTGATTAATTAGTTAATTCTATTTTTCTGTTACATCTTGGATGTAATGCTCATGAGGCAAAATACCTCCTGGGAGCTTTCAGGGTCAAAAGCTTGTTGGTTTGGAAGACGACCGAACTGCAGAGCTCGAAGGAGTTCATACTGAACATTCCTACTCTTCTTGCTAGCTAAGCTCTTCTTGACATGCTACTAAAATACTGTTTAAATTTTTGCCTTACTTCCACATGGAATAGATAAAAAGCCCAACCAGCCAACAGAGTCATGGTCTCCTTCACCTTTCAGAGTGTCTGCAGATGTAGACATCTGTTAAAAACCTGGGTGGAAGTAAAAACATCAATGAAATTGTTTCTGTGACTGAGCACTCCTCTGGGAGAGCAACGAACAGGGAATTGGTGGCTTGCAGCATGATCATTTCTACCCCTCTGAAGAGCTACTTTGGAAACATCCTAAATGGAGGCTCTGTTGGTTGGCAGGTGGGTAAAAACATAGATTGATTGGGTAAGTTCCTTTTCCAGCAGTCTCTGGAACTCATGGATTTTGTGCACTCCCTGTGAGATTCCACGACACTCTCCTTTCATCCTTTCCACTTCCCAGCCACATGCTTAGCCCAGCTGCCTGGCAATGTGAATTGTAGTGGAAATCTTTATATTACATTGTTAAAAGAGTGAGATAATTTCTCCATCCCTCCTTAATTGTTTCCAAACATCATTAGTTTTCAGTAATGTTCACCTAAAGGTGCAGTTCACACTCCTAGCTCTTCCTGCTCAATGGCTCACTGTAAACTTCTGCAATGGAGCAGCTGAGTCTGAGACTGATGTAAGAATTATTATTTTATTATTTATAATATTTGTTCTAGTAGGGAACAACTAAGAATATTAGGTTTCTTACTGGTTTAGATTTTGTTAAACCAGAGTAACATTCAACAAGAGTATGCACATTTTACTCACTACTTTTCAAATCTCTTCTGTATAACTTGATTCACCATTTATCTTCTCAAAAGGATTATTTTTTTTTTAAACTTTTTTCCTTGAAATCAGGGGTTTCTGATTCTGGAATCACTGGCAACATAATAATTACTTAAATGAGAATAATGATCTAATGAGCCATAGTGATCACTGTAATGACTGAGTATTTTTAAGACAAGTTAATTCAGAGCAAAGTATTTCAGTTAACAGCATATCCGCAAGAGCGCTTCATGGTGGAGCATTTGGTTAGGACAGTAAAAAGCCCAAAGGGGTAACACTGGACATGACAAAGTGACCCCCTAGTTTATTAAAGCAATAGAAGTCAAGGAGACTTTAATCAGCTTTCAGCAGAGATCTCCCTTATGCTACAATAAGGATGAAAAATGAAAAGAAATTGCATTCAGGCACAGAAAGAAATCCGCCATCTGTTAGGAAACTGCTGAGTCAGGTAGTATGGTCTGCACCCGAGGTGGTTGGAGAACAGCACTATTCCCATCAAATATAAAAGAACAGAATCGACTATTCAAAGTAAAGAGAGATCTGAAGAGTCCACACCATACTTGTCTCTTGAGTATAGAGACATGAGGGGCTATCCCACTTGATCTAACAGATTTTTATCTTCTTGCATGCTCTGAAGCATTCATTTCTGCTTCACTCTGAGCTCTATACAGATTAAAGGTACTGAAGAGAAAACAGAATTTAATGACAGATGTAGAGGTCACACAGGGCAAGGATTCATCAGAGACAACTGTTTCCAGGAGCACTTTTAGCATGGTGTGAAATTTAGAGTTGTAAAAGGCAATGATGTGTACAGATGGGGCCCCTCAGAACAAGAGGAAGTACAGCTTAAGTAGGAAATCTTGACAGAGAATGTCAAACACCATTTATTTCTAACAATGATGTCTAGCTCCCAGGCTCACTCATGTGTGTTCCTGTATTACTGATAGCCCATTCCAGATCTCTGATACAAAGGAATCCAATTTAAAATCAGCCCCACAAGAAACATTAAGAAGACCTTGTTCTACCCACTTCTGGGCTGCCCATCCCCAACAGTACTGAATTTGGATCATATCAACTAGCATGGTCACAGAGGCCAAGTGCTGATTAAAACAGTATTTGGGGTGTGGTAGAGGACAGATGGTAGCAGCAGCTGAAAATCTTTGCAAAATATGCATTCTGTAATTATTGAAACAGCAACAAAAGAACCTCCAACTTACACAGAACTTCAAAAACCAGAGCTGAACATCTAGCCCACAGAGCATAAATGTACAAAAAGGGCTGTTCCGTCAGAGGTTTGTCAGTTTGGGCAAGGCAGGCCAGCAAAGGCTCAACCTAAGCAGGAGTGGTGCTGGGACAGTGACATAATTCCCATGGATCCCCATGGCATGCACAACTGTTTGTCCAAAGCATTACCTTGAGACTACCATTTATCCCTGAAATGGAGAAAGCCCTACTGGGTCCAGTAGACTACGGCTCCTGCAGGCAGCAGTGAGAAACACTGCTTGTATCAAACAACACCTAAACCTGGGGACTGGGCACAGTGTGTTTTCCCTGCCCTGGTCTCCCTAATACCCTGGAATGACTGGGAGAGAAGAGGGCTTCATGACCTGCTTGTACTGCAAACATGAGATTTGTTGATCACCATTGGCCAACGTATGACTAACTCTCTCACTTTGATTTTGAATTGTTTCTCTGCAGCATACAGGATATGTGTTAGATCAGACTAATGTGTTGTTTAAAGCTAGCAACATGATTGTTCTGGAAGCAATGAGGCATATCTAGAATGCTTTTACAGACCAAAACCAAGTCCTCTTTGGCAGGTCTCTATGCTTAGCCCACCTCTAGGGCTAAAGTATAGCAGTTGCTCTATCACCTGATGACTTCTCCCCATCAGAAAAGGAGGACTGGAAAAAGGGAAGACCACCCACAAACTGAAATTAAAACATTTAATGAAACAGTGAAACTAATACCAATAGCAGTATAAAGTATACAGTTACACTCAGCCCAATGAAAGCATGGCAGTGACAGTAAATGGGAAGGCAGTCTTCAGGGGCAGAACGGTTAACTGAGCCCTTTCAGAGATGGAAAGAAGCAGGCAGAGGGAGAAGCAGGATTACAAAAAGCCCAAGCAGAAGCTCTTTCTCCTCATTAAGCTTCCCCCTTTATAATGAACATGAAGTTTATGGTCTGGGATACACATGGACACAACCTGAGGCAGCTGCTCTGGCTGACTCCAAACTGCTAAGGGCCTGCACCCTATGGCTGGCTGAAGATTCTATCCCAGCAAGACCAGGATACTAACAGATTAGAAATGCCATCATACAAACATGTCAAATTAAGGAACTGCCTTTCCCCACCCCCTCCCCAGTTTGGGCTTTCTAGACCCCATTAAAAATCCCTTTGATGCAACTTCATGCCTCTTTCCAATCATATTTTAGCAATCAAAAAAACCTGGGTAAACTTTTAGGAATGGAGAAATGCCTTCCCTGCTTTCACACCTACTCACATTGCTCCTTGAAATTTAAAGTTTCAACACTCCCAGCATGCAACTGCAGGTTTCTATTTTTATTACTTCTCTTTTTCCAGAGCACTTTCCAATCTCACTAACCTTGATTACTTATGGGAGAAAATCCATGCCCCAGATCCATTACAGGTTCTGTAAAGGAGCATCATACCTTTTCTGTAACATCTTTTCATTAGTCAAGGTCAATAAGAATTTCCTAGGTAGAGGTATAGGAGTTGGACTGCATACACAGCATGCAAATAATAGTAAAGGTCACATTTTCATGGAAGATTATGTCAAAAAGTACCAATAGGGTCACCAAGCTGTTTAAAACTGTTACATCAAAAAATTAGTTACTCTTTTGAGCCTCCAGATGAGCAAAACAGAAATCCAACTCTGAACCCATTTGGTACAAGCCCAGGTTCATATTCCTTGACAGACAAGCAATCTTTTTGCAGGCACATAATTTCTTTCCTACACTTCTTGCTGTACTAACTACTGATTTTCAACAGACAAATACTTTCTGCTGCTACTTACCAGTGCAGGTAGAAAAACAGCACAAAAACTTAGTGCAGCTAATATGTTTGACATTTGCTGCAAATGCAACAGAGACCTCAGGCACTTAGATTAAGGTGCTTGACTTGATGTTCTCATGCAACCATATTCCACTGACATGATTCATCTATATGTGTCAAGACAAGTACCTACTGTGTTGGATCCCGGAGCCCAATCCACAACCGCTTTACTCTCAAGGCAAGAGTGTACAACATGACTGATGCAGAGTTGATTCAATTTCAACTTTCATTTCTGAATTTCCTCCAGAGACCACCAGTAACCTAATTCTGTAATATAGAAAGAAAAATGAAGCATATTACCATGGAAATTAACATATTACCAAAATCTAATGAGTGCAACACTCAGATACCCTCATATAAAAGTTACCATATTAGACTAAAATAATAATGATAGGGAAATTAAAATAATGAAGTGAAGGAAAAAGATTACTTTTGTTTAAATTATCAGAATTTTCCACCTCCTTCAACTCTTGATTTATCCTTTTTTTTCTTACAATACTTTGTGTAATAGCACAAACACAAGCTGAGCAGAGAACGGATATAGAGTAGTCTTGAGGAGAAGGACTTGGGGATGTTGGATGATGAGAAGCTCAACAAGAGACAGCAACATGAACTCACAGCTCAGAAAGCCAATTGCATCCTGGGCTGCATCAAAAACAGCATGGCCAGCAGATTGAAGGAAGGGGTTCTGCGACTGTGCTTTCATGAGACCCCACCTAGAGTACAGTGTTAAGCTCTGGAAATCTCACAAGAAGGACATGGAGCTGTAAGAGTGGGTCCAGAGGAGGCCATCAGAGCTTCAGAGGGCTGGAGCACCTCTCATATGAAAACAAGATGAGACACTTCGGATTGTTCAGCCTGGAGAAAGACGGTTCTAGGGAGACCTCATAGCAGCCTTCCAGTATTTGAAGGGGGCCTACAGCATAGGTGGAGAGAGACTTTTTACAAAAGCATATGGTGATAGGAAAAGGGCTAATGGCTCCAAATCACATGAAGCTAAATTTACGTTAGACGCTAGAAAAGTTCCTTCAACATGAGGATGGTGAGGCACTGCAACAGGTCAGCCAGAGAAGTTGTGAAGGCTCCTAGCCTAGAAGTGTTCAAAACCAGGCTGGATGGAGCATTCAGCAAGCTGATCTAGAAGGAGGTGTCCATGCTCATGGCAGCAGGGTTGGCACCAGATGATCTTTGAGGTCCCTTCCAACCCATACCATTTTATGACTCTATAATTATCAGGTCTGTAGGAGATTACTATTTACTTGTGTTTAGTGTGTGTTGCCATGCTCAGCCTTTTAAAGGACAAGGCTGCTCTTTCACTTATGATCGTAAATGATTAATATAACCCAACAACCACATTGATGACCAGAACTTTAAAAGAGATTTGCTTAATTCACATCAGCATTTACTTCAAATTAAGAATCAATTTTCTGGTACCAGAAAAAAACTAGTAGTAAAGACCACCTGCTTATTGCCACTCTATTTTGTACCAGTTATAGAACGCTCTCAAGAGCTCTTGAATTGTTATACCTGGTTTGATTTACACCATTGTTTGACACAAGAAGAGAGCACTTGCTTGAGGTGACATCTGAGCCATCATTCAATTCATTCATAGAATTTACTCAAGAATGTGGTACAAAAATAAGCACATCCTCTCTTATTCAGTAAGAAATATTCATCCTCCACTTGGCAGCTTGGGCAAAGGTTACCATTTCCGTGGCTGTCGTCACTGCAGTAGCGTGTCATTACATTGCAATGTGGTGAGTGAGTGTAGATTATGCACTAAATCCATTGGCAGGTGGGCAGATGGTTGCTAATAGCCAATGTACTGTGTTTGGATGTGAAATAAGTAGCATTTTGCTAATGTCGATAACAGCTCACATGGCTTGTGATGCTGCGGCAGCTGAAGCATGTCCCTGAATGTTAAACAATGAGGCAGACTGCTCTGCATTACCAGAGCCTCATTAGCAATACACAATGACATTGTGAGGGGGATTTTTGAGGCCTGTGTTAAGGACTGCCTAGAAAGGAACTCTAATTTCACTGTCTCAAGTACTCTTGCAATTCCCCTCAGTAATATCAGTACCACAAAGCCTTTATTTTATTTATTTATTTTCAGAACCTGCTTTGAATAAATGGGAAAGATGGGGGAGAGAAGTAGAACTTGAGTAATCTTAATTTGCTTATGTGCTCAAAAGTACCTTTGGACACCTGAGATGCACTTTGCTCACGGTTGCGATGAAGACCTTTAGTAACATGAGTAGTTGAAGCTGGGTACCATGAATCCAACTTTGCCTTCCAGCAGTCACTCATATCTCTGAAAATAAAAACTACCATAAACTGAGGATTCAAATGACAGTCCAAGTGCAAAAGAAATAGACTTTGTACATCAACTTCTTCCATCAGGTTATGTTCATAAGGATCTACATGGAATAGCTTATGCAAACAGAACCTACTATACACCTGTTGAAACCTGTATTAGAAATGTGCTTTGGCCTATCAGAGACTTTACTGTGACAAGCAAAGTAAATATCTGTAGTTCTAAATAGAAAAAAAAAATGTTAAAACCCTACCTTTACATCCATTAAATATATTGTCTCAGATTTAAATACAGCCCCACACATCAGAACTGTGTGTCAGGTTATTTGCAAAAGCATCACACTTCAGTCATTAGGCCACTAAAGATCTAGTTCAGGTGTTACACAAGATGGCAAGAAACTCCAATTGACTCGAATGACACCACAGGAATCCTTAAAATTGCAATGGCTACAAAAGACTTCATGCTTGAAAGCAGAACATCGCTCTTCATAAAGCATCAGAGTAAATGATTTAAAGAGAACAACAATTACAGTGGCATAATTTGTTTTCATTGATTCAAACAACTTCCCATCAAAGCAATCTCATGTGGCAGCTTTCACTGAGCACTCTATGCCTTTTCCAGACATATAAGCCATAAGCACTGAGCACAGCTTCTGACAGCAGAAGTAGGGTTAAAGGATTCCTGCATAGTTACTTGAAGGCAAGTTTTAAGACATCCTACTGAGCATCTGAGCAACAGTAATAACACATTTTAATTATGTATGTGTGTGTGGCTCCATGCAACCCTATTTTAGATCAGTTCCTTCCTTGTCTCTTATTTAGTTTATTTAGCTTTATTATTGTTCTTATTAAGTCCTTCAAACTTTGTTCTTTCAGAAACAATATGACATGAGAGTTTTGTACACCTCTATCGTGCTCAACTTTTTGTTCTCCAGACTCAGTGTTTGACAGTTGGATCATTCTTACCCAGACAAAAACTCTGAAAATGCAGACACTGCCTGGTGCCAGGTGTGCTGTGGTTACTGGATGCCACTGGGGTGGCACACATGACATTCAGGTACTCTTATGTCATCTCTTGCTGTTCTTGCATTCCATCTGGAAAATCCTATCAACCTTGTTCGAGCACAAGCTCACACACTTCTTTCTTACCTAAATATCTTTCTTCTTGAACTGAGCTGTAAAAATCCATCGCATACAATTATCAGCAATTAAGAACAGAGCCAGGAACTGCATGCTTATGGCAAAGATGTTTTTAGTTTGTATATATTTAAAATAGTCACAGGCCATGTCACTGGCAGTTCATCATGGTGTTTTGCTTTTATCTCTCCATCACCTTATCTACCTATTTACAGCAAACATCAAAAAGTGTTTGTCTAGCAAGGGCCAAACAGTCCTTAATTGGAGCCACTGTGCTTTTGGATTCATCACATGCTTCAAACTCCGCTTTCTAAAGAAAAAGCATGAATAAAACCTGCACCATGGAAGACTTGTTCATTCTGTCCATCAGCAGACTCTTAGCTCATACGTGTTGAAATGTCAGCATACCTCAGTAGATAGCCTTTATGAATGTATTCTAAAAAGAATAGGCTTCTATCAGACAACGGAGATTGGAATCAATACAGCTGGCCAATATGATCGAGTGTCGACCCTTTATTGTTCCAGTATTGCAGGCCTATGGCACAGGCCTAAGGTGTGAGTATGGCACAGTAAAGTATAGCATGGAAGAAGAAGGGATAGGAAAGGCAGAAGTGCGTAGCAAGGGAACTTCTACAACTTATATAAACTCAGAGTGCCTTGTTGGCATGGACTCATTGGTTCCCTATGAGTGACCACACATCACACTATTATAGATTATTGGTCCAACTACTGATGGCACGCGAGGTTTGTTGATGCAGGTGCATGTCCTGTTGTCCCAAGATAACTTGCTGTGTTTATAGCTCCCAGTGTCTTGTTTTAGTTACATGCTGCAAGACAGCACTGTTTTGGTACACTGCTAGCTGGCTCTGCACTTATGCTGAGCATGGCCTACCACCATGTCAGGCTCTAGGCCTGCACTGCCAGATTGCTCACACTGCTCGTCGCTGGCATTGCCACAGGCTTCCATGAAATAAAGACTAAATTCATGTAGGTGGAAAGCTCAAGTGTCAGGGAAGTTTAATGTACCTGTATCACTTCTGCTTAGGCATGCAGTATACCCACCATCCATTCCTCAAGTGAAAAAAGGCTCCTTATCTTTACTGTTATAAAATTCAGCAAAATAGCTCTGCCAAGTGATGACCTTTTGTGATTCTTCAGAGATGATTAGCTATCTGCAAAAATATAGATTGTTCTAGATCAAGGTAACTTTGGAATAAGAGCACCCTGGTTTCTCAGCCTGATCTTATACTGCTTAGCTCTGGACTCATTACCACAAAATCAGAGGCACCTGCAAGATTGGTATGAGGATCTCCATTCTCACAAGGAGAAAAAATAATTATTTTTCCAGGTGTGGTAGGTTGAGAGAGGGCCTAGCTCTCTCTCCCCCACAGAGTGAGAAACCACAGCTAGACTCAGTCGGAGAAAGCAGACTATATTTACAAGCATATATGGAAAGCAGGTTATATATAACACAATATATACAGGTATTTACAATATATACACAGAAATACACAGCAAAGAGAAATAACACAACAAAAATCCCTCCCCAAGGAGGGCTTCCCTCCCTATAACCCCCTCTCTCCCCCCCACCTCCCTTTTTTCCAAAAAGGGGTTAGAGAGAAAGAAAGGCATGTTATTAAGGAAAAGAGTTGTTAGTAAGCTTCAAAAGCCCATGCAGGATTACTTTTTGCTTATCTCAAGGTCAGCTCCAGCTAGTTCGCGGAGAAGCAGGCAGGGAGAACAGGCTGAAACCCAAATTCCCAAACCCCCAAACTCCAAACTGAGAAAAATTCCAACTGCTCTACAATTTAAAGTTGCATTTTGTCCATCCACCAATTAAATTCATTTAGCATATCAGAATGTTTTTATTCTAGTACCAAAAACATTTAGCCAGTGTCCCAGTACTGTCTGTTTCTTAAAGGCACAGCCTCAAACGGTTACACCAGGTATTTAATGGAAATTGCAATTGTTGTTGTTAATATATAGGGAGAAATCACTGACTTGGCTGTAAAAATGCTTCCATAGAGCAAAGGCTGCTGCTTCATTAAAGAGATCCTTCTTTCCATAGTAGCTCCTGCCCCACAGACTTCAGTATCCCTATTGGTACAGCCACAGCTGGGAGAAGAGCTGACAGAAAGCTCTCTTCCTGGAGTGGTTGTAATAAAGCCAGAGGGTAATTTGGAGCACGGAATTTTTGTAAACAGATTATTTCCTTCTGTCATAAATAAACTCTTTATTTGCTTCCCTTTACTAAAGAAACAAAAAACAGATGAAATAAAAATAAATTGCAACTTGTTATTTTTGGCATGTGCATGAACTTAGGAATGCTCAATGCATAACCCAGGAGACAGCAGACATCTGTTAAAACCTTGCAGTTGATACAAGGTAGGGAGCAACGGCATGTACTTCTTACAGAACCCCATGAAACTTTGCTAGAGACCTCTTCAGGGAACTTTTCAGGCCTCACACACTTCAAGCCCAGGGGTACTGCCAAGTATGACAAGAACCGGTCATGAAGGCTTGGAGGTCAACTGTGGTACAAAGACCTAATTTCACATGAGGACTGAACAGCCATCAGAAGGCACAGTGATGAGGCTGGGATTTATTGAAAGCCCTCATTCAAAAAGGTCAAAACTGAGTTGCTTGTTGCCAGAGATTTTTGTCAGGTGATTTCTTTGTCAAGCAAACAATATGTTAAAATTAATTGTTGATTTGTTTCAGCTTATTAATAGAAACAGGCTTGTCATTTGAGAAAGAGACCGTGAAGTACACGTAAAGGTCTGGAAAAATCAGCTTTTGCCCCAAGAAGGATTAATCCTGTGCAGCTGTTCTCCTGGACTATTTTCAAATGTGTTCAATAAACCTTAAAGATTTGTTACAGAGTGGTGACAGAATTATTTTGCTTGACTAATTTCACATCTTCATGAACTGTGAAAGGCTAAAATGTGAGAGAAGATAGGTTGTACTGATTAGAGTGATTGATAGGAAAGAAAGTTTTAAATGAGAGCACCACCAGCATTATAAGAAACTGAACACTTCCACCACTCTGTTACTCACTCATCTCTCTTACTTTTTCCTGCCTCAGGCAGCTTATTTTCCAAGGATTGCTTCACACTGCCCATTGTCCTCAGACCCTGTACATTTTCTACCTCACAGGTGCAAAATTCAGGGGTTTTTTAATAGCTGTTCATGACACGAAAGGAGGCAAAGAAAAAAAAGGTTGAATTAACACATTTTCTTGATATCACAATACTTTTCAGCTTGGTTTAAACCCATCTTCCTGATTTTCATTCATGTCCCTCCAAAAACAATTTCTAGATGTTTTCAATTCATTTATCACTCTTGGTTCAGGTGTTCCCTTCTGCTAAGCTAGGCCATCATTTTGAGAGACTATTTTGAGGTCCTGATGCAGCTGTTAAGTGAACCTACCAGGGGACAGGCTCTGCTTGACCTGCTCTTCTCCAATAGGGAAGGGCTGGTGGGAGATGTGACTGTGGGAGGCTGCCTAGGGTGCAGTGACCACGAGAGAGTGAAGTTTTCAATCTGCAGGGAGATAGGGAGGAGCACCAACAGAACCTTCACCTTGGACTGCAGGAGGGCAAACTGCAGCCTCTTTAAGAAACTTATTTGTAAAGTTCCCTGGGTACCAACCCTCATGAACCGAGGGGTCCAGGAGGGTTGGACCTACTTCAAACAGGAGCTCTTGAAGGCACAGGAACTGGCAGTTCCCATGTGCCGAAAGATGAGCTGGCGGGGAAGGCTCTGGGCCTGGATGAGCAAGCAGCTCCTGGAGGATTTAAGGGGAAAAAAGAGGCTGTATCACCTTTGGAAGGAGGGGAAGGCTTCTCGAGGTATCTTCAAGGAAGTGGTTAGATTATGTAGGAATAAAATTAGAGAGGCAAAGGCCCAGTTGGAACTGAAGCTGAACACCTCTGTGAAAGACAATAAAAAGCATTTTTACAAATATATTAACACTAAAAAGAAGGGCAAGAAGAACCTCCACTCCTTCCTGGACCTGAAGGGGAACACGGTGACCGAAGATGAGGAAAAGGCTGAGGTCCTGAACACCTTCTTTGCCTCAATGTTTAATAGCAAGGCAGGAGTTCAGGATGAGTGGCCTCCTGAGCTGGGTAATAGGGTCAGGGAGTGGTGTGATGCCCTGGAAATCCATGAGGAATTAGTTCGGGACCTGCTGAGCCACGTGGACACTCACAAGTCCATGGGACTGGATGGGATCCATCCTAGGGTACTGAGAGAGCTGGCAGATGAGCTTGCCAAGCCGCTCTCCATCATTTTCCTCCAGTCCTGGCTCACTGGAGAGGTCCCAGATGACTGGAAACTGGCCAATGTGGTCCCCATCCACAAGAAGGGACGGATGGAGGAACCTGGAAACTACAGACCAGTCAGCCTGACCTCAGTGCCAGGGAAAGTGATGGAACAGATTATCCTGGCGGCAATAACTGCGCACCTGAAGGATGGCCAAGGGCTCAGGTCCAGCCAACATGGATTTAGGAAGGGCAGGTCCTGCCTCTCCAATCTGATCTCCTTCTATGATCAGGTGACCCATCTGGTGGACGTGGGGAGGCCTGTGGATGTGGTCTACCTGGACTTCAGCAGGGCCTTTGACACCGTCCCCCACAGGAAACTGCTGGCTAAGCTGTCAGCTCATGGCTTGGACAGCAACACTCTGTGCTGGGTTAGGAACTGGCTGGAGGGCCGAGCCCAGAGAGTGGTGGTGAATGGTGCCACATCCGGCTGGCGGCCAGTCACCAGTGGCGTCCCCCAGGGAACAGTGCTGGGCCCCATCCTCTTTCATATCTTCACTGATGTTATGGATGAGGGGGTTGAGTCAGTCATCAGCAAGTTTGCAGATGACACCAAGTTGGGAACAGATGTTAGTCAGTTAGAGGACAGAAAGGCTCTGCAGAGGGACCTCGACTGACTGGACAGATGGGCAGAGTCCAATGGGATGGCATTTAATAAGTCTAAGTGCCGGGTGCTGCACTTTGGCCACGGCAACCCCATGCAGAGCTACAGGCTGGGGTCAGAGTGGCTGGAGAGCTGCCAAACAGAAAGGGACCTGGGGGTGATGATTGACAGCTGCCTAAACATGAGCCAGCAGTGTGCCCAGGTGGCCAAGTAGGCCAATGGCATCCTGGCCTGTATTAGGAATAGTGTGGCCAGCAGGAGCAGGGAGGTCATTGTGCCCCTGTACTCTGCATTGGTTAGGCCGTACCTTGAGTACTGTGTCCAGTTCTGGGCCCCTCAGTTTAAGAAGGACATTGAGACCCTTGAACGTGTCCACAGAAGGGCAACAAGGCTGGGGAGAGGCCTTGAGCACAAGCCCTATGAGGAGAGGCTGAGGGAGCTGGGATTGTTTAGCCTGGAGCAGAGAAGGCTCAGGGGTGACCTCATTGCCCTCTACAACTACCTGAAAGGTGGTTGTAGACAGGAAGGGGTTGGTCTCTTCTCCCAGGCAACCAGCACCAGAACGAGGGGACACAGTCTCAAGCTGCGCCAGGGGAGGTTTAGACTCAAAGTGAGGAGAAAGTTCTTCACTGAGCGAGTCATTCATCATTGGAATGTGCTGCCCAGGGAGGTGGTGGAGTCACCATCCCTGGAGGTGTTCAAGGGGAGATTGGACGTGGCACTTGGTGCCATGGTCTAGTTGTGAGGTCTGTCGAGACAGGTTGGACTTGATGATCCTTGGGGTCTCTTCCAACCTTAGTTATACTGTGATACTGTGAATATTTAAATTTAAACACACTCTTAAGCTTTGTGAAAATCAATTTATCATGGAAGCAACATTAACTGCCCTAATTCAGAAATGGACCTAAAACCTTGTTTAAACTCTTTCCCTGCTAGGGTTGTCTCCCTGAATCAGAACTTCCATGTTATGCTGTGACATTTTCAAGAGCACTCCAGGAATTTAGTAGCCTAAGTGTTGTTCACTTGCAGGTTGGCATCTTTGAAAAATTATGTTAGTGCTGAATAAGGCTGGTTTTGAAAAGCTATTGCTGCATTGCAGTCTTATTCAGTTCTTTTTTTTTTCAAAACCAATCACATTATCTGTAAAACTGGACTTTGCATTTAAACGCGTCTGATTCTCTAAATGTAAGTAGAATACTTTTAAGTTTAAACATCACAATTTCAATCACATGATTATATTTTTAGACATGAAAAATATTTAATTTCTCTTTCCAAACACCCTTCCTTCTCATTTCACTGGGACGACTTCAGGCTAGGATGAGTTGCCCTCTAGGTACTTCCATTACCCGACTTCGGAGAGATGAATCAGCCAAGTCAGACAAGATCTCAAGACACATACACAACATCAATGGGAGCAGCATTTTAAAAGAAAAAGAGGTAAAACTTTTTTCACTTACAGGTTCATATTTCTCCAACTGGAAGTGCAATCTTGTTTCTCTGCAGCAGGGCTGCAAGTTCTTGGCAGGGACTTCAATCACATTGCTTAAAAAAAATTGTGGTTAAACAAGATTTCATCTGGTGATGTAGAAAGGCTTACTCTGAACTGAGACTTAGTTCTACTGCCATTCCATTGTGAAATAAGAACACCCCCCCAAAAGCTGGACATTTGGGACAGTGATTTTTCAGCTCTCAGAAGCTAGAATTTCTTCATGACACAGCACTGACCACTAAGCGGCAGTGTAAGGAAAATAAAACCAACAATAATGAAAATCAATGTGGTCGTTCACCGAATCCATGTCGTCAGAGAAACTACCTAAACAGCCACACAAAATATCCCCATTAGACGTTATTTTATCAGAGAACACTTGCTGATGTCCTGGCCACATTTGCTGTTTGCAGTATTTCATATATGAAGCACTCAGTATGGATTCTGCACCTGCATCTCAAACAGGTACCGTGTTTGAGAGAGGATTAGAAAATCCTTAGGCTTTTAAAAGAAAATTCAGAGAAAGGTTGTGGGTTTCTGTTAGATTATATAGGACTTTGCCCTACAAGCTGGACTATAAATCAATTTGTCAGTAAGATAGTGTTAATACAAACAAACAAACAAAACCCCACTGCATTCAATATCAAGTAAATACTCAGCAAATAATGAAAATAAAACCTTCCTGAGTAAGGGTCTGGAATTGAAGCAAAATGACAAGATGCATTATGACCTACACAGCTCCAGTAAGAATATGTGGTCGTTTGAGGCTGTGCCTTTAAGAACAAACACTGCTGGAACACACTGGCTAATGTTTTTGGTACTAGAACCAAAACATTCTGATATTCTAAACGAATTTCATTGGTTGATAAACAAAAATTCAGCTTTAGATTGTGAAGCGGTTGGAAAATTTTTTTTCCTCAGTTCAGTTCGGTTTGGGAGTTGGGGGAGTTTGGTGTTTCAGCCTGTTCTCCCTGCCTGCTTCTTCTGCGAACTGCTGGACTTGGCCTTCAGATAAGCAAACACTAATCCTGCATGGGCTTTTGAAGCTTGCTAACAACTCTTTTCCTTAGTAACTTGCCTTTCTCTCTCTCTAACCCCTTTTTGGGGAAAAAGGGAGGTAAGGGGGGGAGAGAGGGGGTTCCAAAGAGGGGATCCCTCCCTGAGGGAGGGATTTTTTGTTGTGTTATTTGTCTTTGCTGTGTATTTCTGTGTATATATTGTAAATACCTGTATATATTGTGTTATATATAACCTGCTTTCCATATATGCTTGTAAATATATAGCTTTTGCTCTTCGACTGAGTTAGCTGTGGTTTCTTACTCTGTGGAGGAGGGAGAGCTAAGCCCTCTCTCAACCTACCACATTTATTGGCGCCCAACGTGGGGCTTGTTGACAAATTAGTTTGATTTATTGCTTGCTTAAGTCGAACGAGCAAACATGAAGGTGTTTTGGCTTTTTGAGCGTCTGTTCTTCTCGGTCTTTGGTGTATTGATCTACAAGTATTGCCTGGGTATGATTATCGATAAGATAGGTAAATATATAATGCAAAAATTATATTTGTGGTTTAAGTACAGGATTCGGCTTCTGTATGATCAGTGCCTGGAATTCTTTTATGTTAAAAAGTACAGGAATGTTACATCTAGCACACTCCCTATTGAGATAAAAGAGTTTAAGATTCCGCTCGGTGAAAGGGTAATTTTAAGTGATGGCTGGGATCCAAAGCTGATTTTCTTGATGTGTGTAGTCCTGCTGATGATGATAATTAATGTGTATTTGTTGGTAGCACTGTACCGGGAGAAAAAAGTGTCCAAGGCATGTTTTGTTATAAAACGGAGGGTTAAGAGACGAAAACGCCACCCTAGCTCTGTTTCAGGAACATCCAGTGAGGATGATAATGGAGAATCTGTGTCAGTTAAAGATAAAGCTAAAAAGTCAATCGGCAAGGCAGCTCTGAATAGCAATGGTGATGATTCTGGCAAGCAGCCAGGGGCTACAGTAGCCCCAAACATGGCGGCTCCTGTGTCCCAGGCAGCCACCATTAACGAGGCAAAGTCATTTCCTCCTTCTTCCATGGCAGGAGCGGAAGCGTCCTCCAAAGCAACTAATCTGTCTCAAAGCTTATCAGCTTCTGATAATAAGGCAGCTGGAAACCCAAACACAGCTCCAGTAAAGCAAGTAGCAGTTTTAACAACAAGGAAGGGTAAGACTAAAGCTGATTCAGGAGCTGACGGGGATGCACAGCAGGGTTCTTCTGCTGGGGAGGAAGAAAAAATTTGTCTTAAAAATATAGCTGAGTTATTGAGATCATCAGAGGATCGAGATGCATCTCTTGGTAGGACAGCAGCTAGTGGTGGTGCTTCTCAGCTTAAAGGGATCCTTGAGAGGTTGTTGGGACCACAAGTTGAGGAACAGGAGGCAGAGGAGCAAGAACAAGATGACATAACCGACTGCTCTTCACCACGTGAGGAGCTTAGAAATGTGAGAAAAGACTATCTCAGAGCAGATAAGGAGCCAGTTCTCGCTTGGCTTGGTAGATGTTATGATACAGGTGCTCCAGCTCTAATGGTTGGAGACAAGTCAGCAGCCCAGCTAGGAACTCTCTCGAAGGATAATGGAATAGATAGACATCTAGGCAAGGCTCTCGGTAAGGTTAATCTGTGGATACGCCTTCTAATGGCGGTTCTCATGAGATACCCTTCCCGAGATGATCTTCCATGGAATCCTAAGCCCTGGACTACCATAGATGAGGGAATTAAGCGTCTGAGAGAATTTGCTGTTAGAGAGGTACTCTATGGTGAACATGAATCTCTGAATCCTGATGATGTTCCTGTAGGAAATGGTCTTACTAAAAAGCTCATCAAGCTTGCTCCTTCCAATTATGCAAACATTCTGGCAAGCAGAATTGTAGCAAGAAATTATGGTGGAGCTCCTCTTACGGTTGGCCAATTCACTGATCAATTGAGACAATTGGATGATAGCATGACACGTGTTTCTTTGGTTTCAGCCATTGAAACTCTGTCTGGAAAACTGGAGAATTGCATGAAAGAGCTGAAGGATGAATTTAAAAACACCATCTCCCAATTGGCACAAAGAGATGATTCCAATTCTTCCTTCAGGTGGGTACAGGTTTCATCTGTGAGGAATAGACATCCTCCAAGGAGGTCATTCCAAAACAGATCAAACCAAAACAGACCACCAAGGCAGTCACGTAGGACTATTTGGATTACCCTGCGTGATCAGTTTGGTGAGAACATGAACAGGTGGGATGGTCAACCAACTTCTAATCTTTTCAGGAGACTGAGAGAACTGCAAAGTGGCAGAACCCGAGGTAGCAATACCAGAAGGGTAGCTGTTACTTCTACAGTTCCCCAGGACAACTCTAGTAGCTCCAACAGTGGCTCCAGTTCTAACACTGCACAGTGTGCTCGTTGCACCTGTGGACATGTTCCCCATAACTAGGGGTGCCCTGCCTCCCGCCAGGGGGAGGAGAGGGGTAATACAGATAACAGAATCTATTGGGATGTGTACATCCAGTGGCCTGGCACTTCACACTTTCAGAAGTACAGGGCCTTGGTTGACACAGGAGCTCAGTGCACCATATTGCCATCAAATTATCAGGGATCAGAGTCCATAACTATTCTGGGAGTCACTGGTGGATCTCAAGAGTTAAGTAAAGTGGAGGTTAATATAAGCTTAACTGGTAAACAATGGAAAAAGCATACAGTTGTGACCGGACCTGATGCACCTTGTATTTTGGGAATTGATTTTCTGAGAGAAGGGCGTTTCAAAGACCCTAAAGGTTACAAATGGGCTTTTGGAGTAGCTTCTGTAGAAATTGATGGACAAAAACTGAAGCTGTCTGCCAGACCTGAGCTTTCTGATGAATCTGCAGTTGTGGGACAACACAAGATTCAGGACATTAAGTTGCCGGTTGCTTCTCGGACTGTGCATCACAGACAATACAGAACCAACCGTGACTCTTTGTTGCCCATTCAGAATCTGATTCGTCAGTTGGAGAGTCAGAAAGTCATCAGCAAAACTCATTCACCTTTCAACAGTCCAGTGTGGCCTGTGCGAAAGCCGAATGGAGACTGGCGTCTGACAGTGGACTACCGAGCCCTGAATGAAGTAACTCCGCCTATGAGTGCAGCAGTACCAGACATGATGGAACTCCAGTATGAGCTGGAATCCAAAGAGGCCAAATGGTATGCTACCATAGACATTGCTAATGCCTTCTTCTCTATTCCCATAGCAGAGGAATGCAGGCCTCAGTTTGCTTTCACCTGGAGAGGAATCCAGTACACTTTCAACAGACTGCCAATGGGCTGGATCCACAGCTCCAGCATCTGTCATGCAGTAATCCATGATGCTCTGGAGGAAGGTGGTGCTCCAGAACACATCCAGTTCATCGATGATATCATCGTCTGGGGTAAAACTGCTGAGGAAGTCTTCGAGAAAGGTAACAAAATCATGGACATTCTCCTGAATGCAGGTTTTGCCATCAAGAGAGACAAAGTGAAAGGTCCTACCACAGAGATCCAGTTTCTCGGAGTGCAGTGGCAGGATGGACGCCGACACATTCCAGTGGATGTGGTAAATAGAGTCTCTACCATGGCAAATCCCACGAACAAGCAAGAAACTCTACGTTTCTTGGGGATAGTGGGATTTTGGAGACTACACATTCCTGGATACAGTCAGATTGTGAAACCTCTGTATGATGTGACTCGAAAGAGGAACAGTTTCCACTGGGGACCTGAACAACAAGCAGCCATCACACAAGTCATCCATGACTGTGACATTTGTGCTGCTATTAAGCAGGCAAAGAGAATTAAGCCCTTGTGGTATGGTGACAGATGGTCCAAATACAGGTATGGTGAAGCTTGGCAGATTGACTACATCACTCTACCACGTTCTCGTTCTGGTAAGCAGTACGTGCTTACTATGGTAGAGGCAAACACTGGATGGCTGGAAACTTACGCAGTCCCACATGCAACTGCACGCAACACCATTCTCGGTCTGGAGAGACAGATCCTGTGGAGACACGGAACTCCAGAGAGGATTGAGTCAGACAACGGAACTCACTTCAAGAACAACCTTGTAAAGAGCTGGGCAAAAGAGCACGGTATTGAGTGGATTTTCCATATTCCTTACTATGCACCAGCTGCAGGGAAGATTGAACGCTACAACGGTTTGTTGAAGACCACTCTCAAAGCCATGGGAGGTGGATCTTTGAAAAACTGGGAGAAACATTTAGCACAAGCAACCTGGCTAGTGAACAGTAGAGGTTCAGTGAACCGAGCTGGACCTGCACATTCTGATCTGCTACAGAAAGTAGAAGGTGATAGAGTTCCTGTTGTTAGGGAAAAGAATCTGTTAGGTAAAACTGTTTGGGTATTTTCGCCCTCAGGAGAGGCTAAACCTGTCCGAGGGGTGGTTTCAGCAGAAGGTCCGGGTCACACTTATTGGGTAATGCAAGAGAATGGTGAAATTCAGTGTATTCCACAAAGAGATTTAACTTTAGCTGAGAGAGTTTAATTTCAGAATGTTGTACAGCTACAGCGCGTCCAAAGGAAAGAGTCCCTGAGGAATCTACGGTGCACGAACCCTGAGAACCCTGAGAGCCCTGAGTCAACTGAGAGTCCCTGAGTCCCTGTTTCCCTTTTTCTTCGCTTCGTCTGCGGAGAGACAAACTGTTTTCCATTTTCTTGATTTTGGATTTTCTTGGACTTCTGAATCATCTACATCTGAGTATAGCCGGAATGGACGATGAACTTAACTTACGAACTGTAAATATTGTTCTGGATTGGATGGACAGTACGAACAGCCAATGAAATTGTTTAGAAAGGGGTGGACTGTGGTCGTTTGAGGCTGTGCCTTTAAGAACAAACACTGCTGGAACACACTGGCTAATGTTTTTGGTACTAGAACCAAAACATTCTGATATTCTAAACGAATTTCATTGGTTGATAAACAAAAATTCAGCTTTAGATTGTGAAGCGGTTGGAAAATTTTTTTTCCTCAGTTCAGTTCGGTTTGGGAGTTGGGGGAGTTTGGTGTTTCAGCCTGTTCTCCCTGCCTGCTTCTTCTGCGAACTGCTGGACTTGGCCTTCAGATAAGCAAACACTAATCCTGCATGGGCTTTTGAAGCTTGCTAACAACTCTTTTCCTTAGTAACTTGCCTTTCTCTCTCTCTAACCCCTTTTTGGGGAAAAAGGGAGGTAAGGGGGGGAGAGAGGGGGTTCCAAAGAGGGGATCCCTCCCTGAGGGAGGGATTTTTTGTTGTGTTATTTGTCTTTGCTGTGTATTTCTGTGTATATATTGTAAATACCTGTATATATTGTGTTATATATAACCTGCTTTCCATATATGCTTGTAAATATATAGCTTTTGCTCTTCGACTGAGTTAGCTGTGGTTTCTTACTCTGTGGAGGAGGGAGAGCTAAGCCCTCTCTCAACCTACCACAGAATAATTGACTAAAACAGTGAGCTTGAGTTGCTTTCCAGTAACACTGCTGGGGGAAGAGTGGGAAGAAATCCAGCAAGCTTTCTGAAACAGAGAATTCTACATCTGACACAAAGAGCAAACCTCAAGTGAGAAAAAAATTAAACAAAACAAAAACTAAACAATACCCCAAACCTTCAACCAAGCTAATAGGTACGTAAGCACTTGTACTAATCCTTTGTAACCAAAAGGATTTCACCTGATCCCTCAGCTAGTGCACTTCCCTCTGCTCAGAAAACACTCTGCTGTTTTGAGGAATATGGGATAAGCAGGACAAAAGGAAGTCCTACAGAATTTGGATGCATAAAATACGTGAAAATGTTTCTTATTTGCAAATAGGTAATTTAGGAAAAAAAGCAACAAGTGAAATGGGAAAGAGGGGAAGAGGTGTTGCATTGCACTGCATCCAGAAAGGTGGTAAAATGGCTGGGTGCAACAGTCCATTGGCTAAAAAGATGAAAGGAACACAGAAGTCTCTTTCAAGATACAGTATACCTGCACAAAAGACGAATGACTCCCTCCATTATGCTGCTTCTTCAGATGTGGTTTCATCTTCAGCTTAAACCCATCTGAACCCACACTCATGTCTCTATGCTCCTGCTCCTTTTTCTGTCACCACCAGCAATCACTGGTATGTGGCAAGTCAAACCAGCTTGCTGATACAGCTGAAAGCTAATTTGTTTTCTTCGTTTTCTGCTGCCTGCACAGCCGCACAACTCCTAGCACAAAGATGGGGAAAGCAGAGCACAGTCCTTTCTGCAGATGAGAGGAAAAGATGGGATTGCCCTTTTCAGCAGCATCTAAAGGCTCTTAGGGTGATTTACGGCAGTAAACCTGGGAAAGTAAGATCATAGAATAACCACATTTTTCTAATCTTTCCTATTACTCCAAATTATGAGAAAACTGAAACACCCAGCTACAAACCACCTAGCACCAGTCTTCTGAGACAGCAGCTCAGTGCATTCACAAACATTCTGTGCAAAAAGTACGAAATATATTATGCTGTACTTCACTCTTTGACACTAATTAAGCAACAGACATAACAGAACATGAATCATAATGTAGTAATTTATGAATAGGGGGTTGTAAAACATGAAGCCAAATACAGAATATTGATGCCTTTAGACAAAAGTTAGCAACACACAATTATCATACCAGAGCCTCTTAGAGGGAAATTGGAAAAAGACACCATAAGAAAAAAGAGAGAAACCCCTAAATATTTGTCTGTCAGTCTGCCCAAGTGGGTTGTGCTGGGTTATTAGAATTGCTGACAGCTGACTGTGCACCAAAACTGTCTATCTCCCCTCTGCAGTAACTGATGAGCTTGGGGCCTCATGCTATATTGTATGACCTCTTCAGCTCTTACACAATAAAATGGTCAATTTGAATAAGGTTTGAATTATTTAGCAGCAATTCATGACTTCATTCTGGGAAAAAAGTCTGAAGGCAATGCTACTGTCCACAATCCAAACTGGAATACAGCAATAACATTAAGTACATCAAAACATCTACCCCATTTCCCGCTCCTCTACTCCTCCTTTAGTTAAGACTAAAAGAACCTGAGCAGAAAAGGAAAAAGACAGAAAACTGCACCAGGCCTGAGCTGAGGGGTTGAGAATGACTTCTTGATTTCCCCTTTGATTTAGATTTACATCTGACAAGGGTGACCAGACTGGATGAAATACTCCCCAGAATGAAAATCAGTTTATGCTTCTTGAGCTATTAGCTCGGTCAAATCCTTGCCTTTCAGGACAGACCAGTCAAGCCCACCATGCAGTTAGCTGGGGAGGTCAAACATCAACACCCCCACCAACGGGCCATTTGGACTTGTGGGGAACCCCTCACGTCACTGGCGCCACTACCATCACCCCTGAGAGGAAGGCCAGCCCATGCCCAACTTGGGAGCATTTGCTGAGTCACTCTCCCTGGGAAAACATGCATTCATCACCTTCATCTCTAAAAAGCTGTGTTTCCCTTCCTGACACATGCATTAGGCTCGCACTGTCCCTCTGCAATCATTTTGCACTTCAGGGGGTGTCCCCACACCCAGATGTTTCTGTTTGCAAGATGCAGGCCTGACTTCTTTCTCACCACTACCTGGGCTGCCCTCCCTTGTCCCCACACACTGACACAACTGCATCGAATCCTACCTGCCCTTCCTCCTCTGGAGAGAAAACAACAGCAAGGGCAAAACAGACCTGAGTGCTGACCTGCAGTCCTGCGGCCCACAGGCACCTTCACCCTCTGTCTGACAGGCTTCCGCCATTACTGACCCTGCAGGCTGTGTGGGAAGTGCCCAGTCCCCCTTCTCACAGAGTCCATGTGGACTGTGCTGGCAGGGGGGGAGCTTCTGAGGTAGGGGGGTCCCATTTAAATCCCTTTCCTGGATCTGGACATATACACTCAGAATCTACACAGCCTACTTTTCCCTTGCCATAGGGTTAAACTCCATTGTCATTTGGTTACGCCCACAAAGCCTCCCTCTCGCTAATACCTCTGAAGATGAAGATTTGTTAGAATGTTCCCATGTTTGGCTTTCCTCAGGACAGGGGCAGCATGGCAGAGACAGGGGGACAGTGCTGCTGCAGGTTCAGCTTCTCCAGGCCACATTGTCCCACACCATCACTTTGATGCCTCCAGTGCCTTAAAAATCATAGGATTGTTTGGGTTGGAAGAGATCTTTAAGATCTCCTAATGAGTACAGTCCTTAACAAAGCACTGTCAAATCACCTCTAAACCATGTCCCTCAGCCCCACATCTACAGGTCGTCTACAGGACACAACCTCCCCTTCCCTGAACCTGTTCCAGGATGGACAACCCTTCCAGAGAACAAACGGTTCCTAGTGTCCAACCTAAATCTCCCTTAGTGCAACTTGAGGCCATCTCCTCTCCTTCTCTTGCTTGTTACCCAGCAGAAGAGCCCAGCGCTCACCTGGCTACAGCCTCCTTTTGAGGAGTTGTAGAGGGAAAGATAGTTTCCCCTCAGCCTCCTTTTTTCCAGGCCAAACCACCCCAGTTCCCCCAGTTTCTCCTAATGGTACTTGTTCTCCATACCCTTCTCCAGCTTCATTGTCCTTCTCTGGACCATCTCCAGCACCTCGATGCCCTTCTTGTAGTGAGGGGCCCAATACTAAACCAAGTATTTGAGGTTTGCCCTCACAGGCCCCAAGTTCCAGCTATGAATTCTCCTTGTCATTGCAAGTATTTTCAAATGAAAGACCCAGGGCTGCTATACATTTTAACCTTGGCCAGTCTGTGTTGCTCTGCCTGAGAGCTAGAGAATATTCCTTTACTCTGTATTTTGTAGTCTATAAATATATACAAGGAAAAAAAGCATGAGGAAAAGCTCGTGTTGATGATGGTGAATTGTTAATACACCAGACCTTTGAATAAGGCAAGTACAATCTAAAAACAGACCTAGAAAGTGGTCTGTATTGAGCCCTCATGGGACTTCATCCAGACTTCATCAATAGTTGTGGTTGTTTGTACCCCAAAAAAGTCCATGAGGGGAAAGGACCCTCTCACACAGGCACATGCCTGAGAACATCACTTGTGAGCAAACCAGTGGGTGGGTGAGGAGCTGTGTTTACTATCTGTAACCCTAGCATGTGAAAATGATACAGAACAGTCACTTTGTGGCCTAGTGTGGTCGTTTGAGGCTGTGCCTTTAAGAACAAACACTGCTGGAACACACTGGCTAATGTTTTTGGTACTAGAACCAAAACATTCTGATATTCTAAACGAATTTCATTGGTTGATAAACAAAAATTCAGCTTTAGATTGTGAAGCGGTTGGAAAATTTTTTCCTCAGTTCAGTTCGGTTTGGGAGTTGGGGGAGTTTGGTGTTTCAGCCTGTTCTCCCTGCCTGCTTCTTCTGCGAACTGCTGGACTTGGCCTTCAGATAAGCAAACACTAATCCTGCATGGGCTTTTGAAGCTTGCTAACAACTCTTTTCCTTAGTAACTTGCCTTTCTCTCTCTCTAACCCCTTTTTGGGGAAAAAGGGAGGTAAGGGGGGGAGAGAGGGGGTTCCAAAGAGGGGATCCCTCCCTGAGGGAGGGATTTTTGTTGTGTTATTTGTCTTTGCTGTGTATTTCTGTGTATATATTGTATATACCTGTATATATTGTGTTATATATAACCTGCTTTCCATATATGCTTGTAAATATATAGCTTTTGCTCTTCGACTGAGTTAGCTGTGGTTTCTTACTCTGTGGAGGAGGGAGAGCTAAGCCCTCTCTCAACCTACCACACCTAGAGACAAAGGGAGTGTAGACTGAACATGAATGCAGTCTGTAAGTTTCAAAACAAACAAAGTTTGTATTTTTTATGCCATATGACATGGAGGCAGAAACCCAAAATTCCCCAGAGATGGATCTCTGTATATGTACAGGGTGGTACCGAGAAAGATGAAAGCTTTACCTAGTGACTTACCACACTTTAATAATTTTTTTTTTGTGATCAAGTGAAAGAAACAAAATACAAAATGCAGAACTAAGCAGAAATTTTAAGACAGAAAAGGCAGATGAATTTATTAAACTTATCTTCCAAAGTTGAAGAATAGTCTTTTTAAGAGCAAGTAAGGATAATGATGACTTTTGTTTGGTTTTGCATTTCCTGCTCTATTTTTAGATAGTGGTTATATCTGTCTGAAAATAAAGCATAACACAAGCGCTAAAACAGAAGGACTGGGAGAAACCAGGAACTTTCACAGACAATCTTTGCTTGTAACTGCTGTGGAGAACCTCATGAGGTTCACCTGGGCACACCTCTCCAGCCTGTCCAAGACCTTCTGGATGACACCCTGTCCCTCTGCCTTACAGACACCACCACTCAGCAAACATGCTGATGGTGTACTGAATCCCACTATGTCATTGATAAAACTATTAAACAGTACAGGTCCCACTATGGACCCCTGAGGGGATACCACTTGTCACCGCTCTCCATCTGAACTCTGAGCCATTGACCACTTTTAGTCATACAAAACGAACGACCAGCAGCTAGCAGCGCAAGGCTGATAATTTTAGGCGGGGGGAAAACCCGTTCATTCTCAGCATTAATTGTTAATATGCACAATAAAAATCAAGATATAATAAAAAATAGTGAATGAGAAACACATTTGTTGTCTTCTAGCTCATTACAACAGTCCAATGGAAGGGTTTGACTTGGTAAACTGAGATGTTACGACATTCTTTCTGAAACTATTAGATTAAATGAGCTGATGGTGTCTTCTAGAATTAAAAATCTGTGAAAACATCTGATTTCTTTCCCCTGCCTATTCCCATGTGGGTGCTATGGAAAAAACCTGCTCACAAGTAAATCTTCCTTCATCATTTTCCCTCCCTTCACCAGCAACAGAAAGCAGCACAGCTTGCCAAAGAAACAGAAATTTTCTCTGCATTGCTTAATGTATATAGCAGATAACAATGTTCTGGGACCTCCTTGCTCTGCTTGTGCTGCTGAGACAGAGCAAACATCTGGCAGAGGGACCCTGGGAAAGCTACAGGTGGCCAAGAGCAACTTCACTTGCCTAGAATTTCTTGAGTTAGGAACCAGTGACAGCTGAAAATCTGCTTTGAATTTGAGAGAGGAACTCAGAGACATGTGCTGGATCTGTGTTTCCCATGCATTGCTTAGCAATTCCTACTAAGAGTGAAACTGGACTTTTGATACAGCTTAGCCTGCCAAGATGGAGGGTTTGTGATTTAAAAACACATCTCTCTAATTTACAAATTCTGGTTTATTTGCAATCTCCTTACCATTCCACACCTCTCCTGCTAATAGAATGAACAGCACTTCCAGACAAGCCTGGAGGCAACAGTTTCATACTGCTTTCTTGAAGAAAAGGATTAGACCAAAGGAGTTTCTCTAGAACAAGGAAAACAAATAATTATGAAATAACATAAATTCCAGGAACTGAGAGCAGAAGAGAGGAACACAGAGAGCATAATTCTGTGCCAGGAAACATTGTTTCTCACTAAAAGCTAAGATGTTAGATAAAGGAAAGTGAAAAAAAAATCTGCAATTTGAAATAAAAACTTTGATATGTACATATGATTTGATATGTCAAAGTATCCTAAATATTCCCACCTAAACTAATAAACCCCTCCCCTATTCAAAATGATAATGGGAAAGAAAGTTAAGTTTTCAGTTGTTCTGTCTATCTCTGTACTACTTTTGTGCCACTCTAAGTGAGGAGTAGCTTTTTATAAACCTTGCTAATCTCACTGAAAAGCTGTGTTCAGTAATGCATGATCTTATGAGCAACCATAAATCCAGCAGTACCTCTGACACGAACTTCTGGAACAAGTTCTGAAGGCTTCATGGAGTTAGTCATAAGGAACTGTAGGCAGAGGGGCCCCATTTCCATTACGGACCAACAGAGAGAGCTTTCAGCCAAGTAACATAGTCACAAGTTGATGGTGTTGGCCTACACAGGCCAAGGGAAGCCAAGATTTCAGGCACTGATTTAGCAGGAACAAGACTGACTGCTGTGGAGAAAAGTGACTTTAACTGACTGGGCAAGCCAGGGAGCTGTGTGACAAGCAAAGTTAAGTGTTTGGATGGGATGGCTGACAGAACAAAAGATAAAATCATTGCGGTCCAGTTTTGAGTTCCATATTAATATTCTAACTGGTAAAAACAGAGAAGGAGCAATTTTGCTTCCTATGATTTGTCTTCCTCTCCATTTCATTTCAAAGAGACTTTTGGTACTTTCTTCTTTTTGACTCCTTTATAGATAATCATAGCAAGGCTGTGCCATGTTTTTCCATGAAAGCAGAGTATGGATAGGCAAAAAAAAAGAGAAAAATTTCAAAAGGGAGCTCTGTGAAAACAGCAGAGAATTTAAACTCTCAGAACCCATTTATCTTTGTTTTCTTTAAACAGCAAAATCTTGAAAGGGAAAGATCTTGATTAAATATATGACATCTGCTCTTTTCAGTTTTATTCTGTGTAGATGTGATGGTGTGAATGTAGGCATGATTACTGCAGGATATAAACAGGACTACATTTACAGACAAAGATAATCTCTTTAATGAGACTAATGCTATACTCTAAAAACCAGACCAGCTTTCAGGATATGCAGGCTGAAGCTTTGATCCTCAAAGCAAAATACAACTTGAAACTAGTGATTGAAGTTTAACTTACCCAAGTTAATCAATTATATCATCAAAGAAGTTTGTACCTGCAACTACGGTGGGAGAAGAATATTAAAAAGCAGGAACTCAGTAAGTCATTAGTTCCTCTTAGAGGGGGGAAAGGCAGGTTCCTCAGAGAACAGAGGAACTGCTGGTGGTTCAGGAATGCAGATTATAACAAGGCACAAAACCAACATTTATCAAACCTAAAATTTCAGTGGAGAAGAATCTGTGTCTAAAAGTATCTCCTCTTTTGAATTTCAATCAGATAGTCTCATAAAATATGTCACTTGCCCTCTGGAATCCTTAATTATAGCAAGACCACAAAAATATACAGGTTCAATAAGGAAACTTACAAAAGAAGGGTATTTTTGTATTTCTACAAGTCAATTCCAAAACCAGAAAGCAAACAGAATATTTAGCTCAGGAGGATTCATATCCTGTTAATTCCCATGCATGGCATGCTGTGAAAACTTATCTACAAATAAGGTAAAACTCCAGTCCCTGAAATAATGCCACAGGCACCTTTATGGTACTTGAGAAGCATACTGAAATATGTATATCGAAATTCTGGCCCCTTGCCTTAGAGCAGAGCTGTTCGTTGTGCTACGTGAGAAGCACTGCACTTGCCAACCTGATTTTTCAAAGTGAAGAGAAAAAAGGGCTGAAGCACTTTGCCATTAAAAACATGTGTTAGTTTCCCAGGTACATGTTCAGCAGTTATTTCTGGTTTTGTTTTTGGTGTGGGTTTGTTGTTTTGTTTTTTTAATAAATAAATATGGAGGAAAATGAGGCAGGCACCTCTGAACAAACCCTGCCCTCAGCTAAGAGCCTCTAGAGTGATGGGTTGTAACTAGTAATTGAAGCTGTCAGTAGAACTTGTACATGAGGAATGGCAGAAACATCATTTGTGTGTTTTGTTTGCTTTTCCTTAGAAGTCTGAAGACACTTGTCTTTGCTGCTCTAGCTTTCAAAAGACAGAGAAACATCATATTAAAATCCAAGGACCTAGGTGCCTCAGCTCTAAGTACCCACACCGATATGTTAAAGTTACTAAAAACATGAGCTCCACTTCCATGTTTACTGTCACCTGGAAAGATTATAGATATAAAATTTACAATTTCACAGCTACACAAAGTGAACTGGAAGTACCTGATCCTAACACTTATTTTAAACAGGATTAATAAAGATGTTTCCAAATTGAAACACAGACCCTTTTAACCTGGCCATTCATTAATCTCTTCAGATACGCTGAACACTGCTGTCTCAATGCTGCTTGGCCTGCTGAGCCCCATCCTGAGCTCTGCTCTGCCAGTTACTTACTGGGCTTCTCTTTAGCTAGTATTTGGGATAGTTTGGTACCCCTATGTGCTCCTGCCATCACAGCAGTAATGATAGAGCAGCTGTGCTCTTGGTCTAGTAGTTAATTTGGTACATGTCAACAGAACCGTGTGTGGAATAGGGTCCTACTTCATATGACTGCAGAACCCAGAGTGCTCCGAAGGCTTTTGAAACAGTCAGTCCTAGAGCTTTGGGACATTCCAACTGTGAAACAAGTTTAGTGGGGGGAAAAAAGATGCTATTGATGAAACCTTTAAACACTAAACACCTAGTGATGTTGGAACAACAAACAACTTTTTTCTTGGCACTTGATATTACTTGTACTCTTTAATGGGCATAAAAGAAGGTAAAGTCTCAGAGAAATGCTATTGTTTAGAGCTCTGGACCTTTGTTCTCTGTGTCCACTATATAGTACACTCAAGTTTGCTTCAGTAGGGTGATCTGCTTTGTAGTAGAAGCTTCAAAACACATTTATATTGGACAGTGCCTGCAGAACACATTGAGTTCTTTTCTGAAGGAACAGTTGCAATCTCAAGGAAAAAAAAAGAAAAAGAAAAAAGCGCTTGGGGAGCATCTGGGTTGATGTGTTATATATTTCTTATGGCTCTGTACCTACAGAGGACATTTCCCAAGGAGGAAGGAGGTTTTCTGGTGTCTTTTGGAATCAAGCAAACAAAGGATTTCCACTTCACGATCACCAGACATTCTTTTGTGAGATAAACAGGAATGGATAAAGATCCTACATTCCTTTAAGTAGACAGAATAAAAACCACTGTGAGACTGTAAAGGTTTATGAACTAAAAAGCTTTTGAAAATCATCATTGAGGAGCCAAGAAGTCTAGCTTCCCCTTTGGCTATTGCTCACTGCCTCAACTAGTTGCATTTTTTTCATTCAACTTTCTCACAACATTTACCTAACTGCACTTGCCAGCAGGTTTTGCCAAATTAAAAAAACTGCTTCAGAAACCATCTGCTTGACATTGCTCACATGTAATAAAGCATCACTTGATACAACGCATTGGAAATGTTTGGAGATCTCTACATGGGAACCTAGAGCAGCAGTGCTGACTAAGGCAGAACTCCTGCTGATGTCAGTGGGAGCCGTACCTGAACAAGTGCTGCTGGATCCGATACAAAGCTTGCTGTGTAGTGATTGCTGCTGACTGATGTGAGAACATATGGTTGTAGTTCAACAGTATCAACTGTAATGGAGATGAGAAGGGAACTCCAAAGCATTGCTGGCTTGCTGCTCTTACAGAACTATCAGAAACACTGGAAAGGTTCCTAAATAGCTGCTCTGTAATAGTTTTTTCCAGCTTCAGATGAAGACTGAGAAATGTGCAGTGAGATTTTACCTCAACAAAAAAAAAGTTTGAGTCAATCTGTCAAGATGACAACTTGAGCAGAAAGACTACATGTCTAAAATGAAACTTCACCATTTCTCTAGTTAAGTTACATTACCTCTGGACAAGAAAGCAGACTTACAATGTTTCTGTTGGTCCAATTGGAAGCAGAAACAAAACCTTCAGAGTTTCATTTCCTCTGTATGTTAGTAGGCACGTGTGTAAAACAGGTACTATACTAAAGGACAATAGCTTCCCCAATTTGATCCCACATTTAGGTGTTATAAAACTACAGCTTTACTAAGTCTAAAGAGTACCGTTGGGGTCAGTGGCACTTGAGAATCATGACTACAAAACCAGCACCTTTAGGTGGATAAACCATACAATCACGGTATAATTAAAGTTGGAAAACACCTCCAAGATCGAGCCTTTAATTCAGCACTGCCAAGTCCTTCACTAAATTGTGCTCCTAAGCACCACATCTACATGATTTTGAACACTGCCATGAATGGCAGATTCCAGCATTTCTTTGGGCAGCCTGTTCTGGTGAAGAAATTTTTCTTACTAGTTACCATAAACCTCTCCTGGTGCAACTTAAAGCCATTTCCTCTTGTCCTATTGCTTATTGTTTGGAAGAGGAGACTGGCCCTCACCTTGCTACAGTCTCCTATCTGGGAGTTGTACAGAGTGGGGTGGTCTCCCCTGAGTCTCCTTTTCTTCAGGCTGAACAATTCCAGTTCCTTCAGCTGTTCCTTGTAGATGTGCACTATCCTCTTCCCTCACAAGACATGCAGAAGGATGATAAACAGCACCACAGAAGAAATAATGAGAAGTTATAAAGCATATATCAACAGTCTAAATCACAGTTTTAACAGAAGGGATTACTGCACCTTCATACTCCCTAGACAGGATCCATATTAAAGACCCAAATACAAAGAACAGGTGAAATACTTCCTATTGCCACCCCCTAATTAGTAGGAACACTGCACAAAGGTTGAAGTTTGACTACTGCTCCCAGGCATGTGCCCTTTAAGTACTACAATAAAGACTCATGTGTTTTAAGAGTTTCTACTAGCCTTGGTTTACCAGCCCATGCCTAGAAAAGCTATACTTCTTTTCCTCTGACACAGGGACATGAAAGCTGAAAACCATCATATCCATTGTCTGTGTTTCTTGATGTCATGAAAGCCAAAAGTAGCTGGCAGTAAAAACATAGATGCAAGAGAGATCTCACTGCAACTATCCAGGTAGCACAGTTTTGTCATAAGCAATCATCCTCTCTGTTGGGTATGTCCTGCAGTGGCATAGGTATCTTCCTGCACTCAGGATAGAGAGACTGGGAGGCTTCAAATGCATTGGTTGAAGAATGAAACAGTGTGAGGAACACATTACCCAGGCTGGAGTTCCAACTTAGAGGAGACTGTATTCAGCACATTTTGTGAGGAGGTGCCACTCTGGGTTCCCTATAAACCCACTTGGAAGAGAATCTATTTGCAAAGGAATGGTTAGCAGTAACAGTAAACTGTTGTCAATACTCTCCACAGTACATCCTCCTTACAAGACTTCTGTGGACCAATAAAACCATATCAAAGACTTCAACCCTTGAAAAGAGAGCCCTAATCCCACATGAAGGGGTGCATCAACCATCTACAGCATCGCAACGTCACTGCCCTTGCTGCTTCCACACTTGCTCACATTTTTGTATCTTGTTTCTCTCATTTTTCTCTTTTCCTTGGTGTGACCAAGAGAAGAGCAACCATCTGTGGGTCAGTGGTTCTGCCTGTATTGTCACTGCACAGCACACAAGTGTCCACCTACCTCAGAAGCAGTGTCTCAAAGTGCAGCTTTGCACAAAACTGAAGCCTTATTTAGAGGAATCTGGCCAGAACTGTGTTAAGAGCAGGAGTAGAGCAATACCAAGTGAGTGGGACAAACGAGGAACAGGGCATGAAACTGCCTGCTATGTCTTTCACATGAACCCACAGCAGCAATTCCATGGAAGTGACGAACAGAAACATTTGCAAAGCTGCAGGAGGAACTGAACTTTGACTCAGTATGCAGTGCTACATTCTTTTACACTTCCTCAAGGGAGACAGGAGTTTCATTTTGGACAGTAGATTTTATTAGAAATTTTCTCCTCATTCATCAGTAAATTCACATTAAAATATGCTGAAGGCAGCTCAGTCTAAACATTTGACATTCTGCCATAACAACAAGTTCCAGTTTAAAAACTAGATAACTGATCAGGCATATAACTTGAAACATGTACGAAATGCAAATAGAAAGCAGCATCTTAAAAAATGGGATGAGCCTGGAAAATTAATACATTTCAGGTGGAGTTGAGGGAAATCAAAGAAACAAACAAACAAACAAAAAAAAACCCACAACAAAATCAGTCACCCCAAGACAGGAAACAGTTGAGAACTCCACAGACTCTAAACAGATAAATAAACATTATAATCACACATACATTAAAAAGAAAACCAAGTACTTAAGAGTCCATACCACATAAAAATTATAAATTTGTTCAAATAAAAAAGTGACAAGCTTTCTAAAATACATATATCCTAATTCTTGGGATGGTGAAGGCTTTGTGATAAATCGCAGAACTTTGGTGGGACTAGATTTGGTCTTGAAAACTACAGACTGTATGTTACTGTTACCATGTCTGAAAGCTGTCTTTTTCTGACACATACAGCAAGCTTTTCCTCTTGTCTTTTTAAGTTGTACATTCTTCTAGCTAATAATCTGCTTTTAAAAATGTTAGCACTTCTAGCTATTAGAGGTCTGATTATGTTGAGTAACCTTTTCCAGAGTTACTGTGAAGATTTTTCCCTTCATATTTAATCTGTTGGGTTGAGGTGCAAAATAAATCACATTACTGAAGAATGGTCTATCCTGCATGACACTGGATGCTAGAGGTCAGATTTCCTATTGGCATTTACCAGAGGCAACGAAGATGAACCACCATATTAGAGAGGAGAATAATGGCCTTCAGGACTGTAAACACAACAGGCAACAGATAGTACATGAATCTCAATCCAGTCAACGCTTTCACATTCTTTAGTAGTCCCCCTGACAGTGATCTGCCTTCACTGGTTCAGAAAAAAAATATATATTAAAAATTAAATAACACTTAAATGTCCATCATGAATGTCCATTTTGATGTAAACAATTTCCTGCCATTTGCATTGATGAAGTCCAATGTGAGGCCAGAGTTCTAGACGTCTTATTGGTACTGTAAATAATTTTTCAGAGACAGAGGCAAAGGTAGAATTTCTATGTCATGCAGGCGGTCTCTGCCAAGAGCAAAACGAATTGATCTTCGGCACAAGTCCATTAAAGGCAGGGGTTCCGCTGGAGAACAAGAAAGAAGAGAGAAGGAAAAAAAAAAGAGTTACTTTTTCAGCATCTCCATTCACAGGCAACATTTTGTTTATCAGCACAGATTCTGCATTATATTAAACAGTCACAAAGACAGTAACAGTGGAAAGCTGACAATCATGAGGTAATTAAGATAATCAACAGAGGAAAAGGCCAAATTCTACACATTTCACCCCCAAGAAGTGACTGAAAAGTTTCACACTGAACTTCCTTATCTGTAAGGCTCAAAATCCTAAACCCAAAAGCACTCTTCAGACTCAAACTGTAGAGATTTCTAACACAACAAAGATCTTTGTTTATAACACAACATTTGTCACATCTTGTTAATGTGAACTATGCCGGCAACTTCTGACCTTTACATACCAGGTTCCTTCTGTGTCTTAGGAACTGGAAACAGTACTGAAGGGTAACCAAATTTCTCAGCAAGCACTGCTTTTCCTGCAACACACTCTCAGCCTTTCTTTCTAGGAATTTCACCACAGGCAAAAACCTAAACAAATCACCCTCAAAGTCTAGAGGAAATGTAACCATTTCCTTTATGAATAAATTAGGGAGGGAGGATTCAGATGACTAGAAGGCAGGAGGTGTGTTCTTATGAGATGTACACACAAACACCAACAGTTTAGTTTAATTTAATAGAAGTTAAGTATATGTTAGAAGAAATACCTGGCTGATGGCACTTAATATCAGAGACTGAAACACAGTGATCCGCAGCATCTCAAACCTTTTCTCCTCTAAATCCCATCCTGGTCTACAAGACTCACATAGAATTGTGGGAACATCACAGAATTTCCATCCAATGGCAGCACGAACAAGCTCCAAGATTCCAGAGTTCACAGTGGAAAGCTTTTTGCAGCAGGAACTAGAAGAAAGCTGTAAGGTCTTTAACCAGCTACAGCTATCTTCAAGAACTTGAACCAGCTGGATTTAGTTGCACATGTTGGTTGAAAGGGCAAAAGCTTTGAAGACTACAGGAAACTCTTCCTCTTTAAATGGTAAAACAGTAGTAGCCCTTTACTTTACTAGCACTTTCAAATGAAGGGAAAGTTAAAAAAAATTTATAACCTTTCACATACTTGAGAGATGACTTAGATGTGCTCAACACTGTACAACACTGTACAGCTGACATTATTTTAAGGCCTACTTGAAGAAGGGGGGGGAAAAAAAAGACTAACATTACAAAGCACAAAATATCCAATTTATGGATTGGTTTTGTATGTGATCATTGTCTGTTCTAGAGACACACCACTGCCTTAATGTTTTTTTGACTGCTGGTCCCAGCATCACATTTGATTTGTAAAATTCACAGTTCACTCTGGTGTTTCCCAAGGGGCAGAAATCTTACAGAGCATTCTCTTGTACACTGAAAGATTAAAAAGCTTTTTCAACTAAAATGTCTTTTTTAACCACTTCAGTGACTTTTCCACAAAAATCCACTTCATCTATAATCTTGGCTGTTAAAAGATTAAAAGCATCAGAGCCCTCACATTCCAGTAATAAAGGAACATTTTCTATACATTGGTGATTCTGGTTTCTATTTTACAGATCAGATTTACTCATCTTAAGGGATGAAGCTGTAAAATTCATTAACCAGGATTAATAAGTAGGAGCAAAAATAGCTCATGAATTCCAGGACACAAAATACAATACAGCTTACACCATAAACAACAATTTTCTAAGTATCTTCCCAGAATCTCTGAGGCCCCATTAAAAAGATGTAAAAGAAGAATAAGAGTGTTTAAAGCCATTAACTAACCATGTGATCCCTCTTTTTTTCCCCTAGACAAAGGAATATGTAAAATGCAGCCATCTGTGCAGCCAGGCACAAATTTAATCCTGAACTTCAAAACACAATTTAAGAAAAGGTTAAAATAATTTTCATGCTAAATGAACATCTCCTGTCTCACTTCCACAGGGAATTTTCAAATGCTGAAGAAAATGCTCCCAAGTATTTGCAACAGCTGCTAAATTACACAGTGAAAGTGGGTTTGCAACTTGAAAATTACTACACTGATTTTCCTCTTTCTACCCAAAAGCAATTCAAACCTACAACAAATTACTGTAGGATAAACCTGTTCTCATTACATACATTCATATTTTCTGGGGTGCTGGCTGTGAACACTTGGGGGAAAACTGCAACAACAGCAGCATTGTAAGTTACAAGTTTTGGCAACAGCTAATAGTTATAATTGATCAAATATTAAATTCCATTCAAAAATATCTTAGTTTTCAAAAGAGTTTATGGGGAAAATGGAAAACTGTATAAACTTAAAGACTGACAATTTTTAGGCAGCCTAAGTCACAAGAAGCATCATAGTTGGTATGTACCTTAACGCATACCTCAATCCATTCTCCCATACATCACATCCCACATTTTTACCAATTGGAAAAAAGCTAGAATTTTAAGAAGCACCAGGTTGTTCTGAAAATTGAGCAGAGTTCCAGGGGATGCCATTTGAATGACTGTGGGGAAGAGGCAGAAGAAAGCTCCTCAGAAAATTATGACTTTTGAACTTGTGCTCGATGGCAACATGGAGCAATTCTCAACTCTGGCATCTAGGTGCATCCCTCAGTAACACTGTGCCCGGAAGGCAAAAACATCATAGAATCGTTTTGGTTGAAGAAGAGCCTGGAGATCATCAAGTCCAACCATTAACCCAGCACTGGTAGGTCACCACTAAACCCTGTCCATCAACATCATATCTGAATCTTTTGAATCCCTCCTGGAGTGGAGACCCTGCCACTTCCCTGGGCAGCCTGTTCTGAAGTTTGACAACCCTTTGGAGAAGAAATCATTCCTAATGTCCAGCCTAAGTGGCCCTGAGCTGGGTGAGCACTACTGCATGCCATACTGCAGGTCTCCTGCCTTGGGAACTGGCAGAACAAAGGCATACCCCAATGCCACTACTTTGCAAACTAGACATAAGCATGTGGTAATTTCAGAGATGCTTTAGCTTTCATCAGGTGCCAGTATCTGGTGTTGATGCTAGGTGCCAAGCCCAGCCTCTGCCATGCCCCCTCTGCAGCTCCAATGATTCACCAGTTGCTTGGCATTCCCTGCACTGGAGCTCAGGGAGACAGGATTGGGATGAAGTTAAGCACAACATGCTGGTGAGGACATGGACCACTGCAAAGCGGCTGGTCATCATCTGCTGTAACACCTGAACTGTCTCTTTCATACACATGCAAATATCAAAAGTAATTCAGGTTCTCAGAGAAATTAAGTCAGAGATAAAACTCACACCTTTCAGAAAGAAAAGGTCACCCTGAGTATATATAGATTGCTGCACACCCTGCCTAAAACACACATGCTGATTCTCTGTATTCACAACATTCAACAACACATCCAAATGTTCAAAACAGCATTTCCAAAATGTTATTTTCATTTGAGATAATACAAATAATGTTGAGAAGAGAATATTCTAATAATACAAGAGATGAGAAGATGAATATTCTGAAGCTACATAGTTAGCTGCAAGTTCAGCTAATGAAAGTCTTTCACAACATCAAATATTTAACTTCGAAAAACGTTCAACTTCAGAGACACAAACTGATTGTCAGAACATGTCACTACCTAATATTCCTCATACATATTTTAAGTGCTAGATTTTTAGACTAAAATCCACAATGCCAGGGAACTAGAGCATTCAAGCCCCCCAGAAGAACACAAACTGGCCGTTTTGCTAAGGTTATGCAAACTCCAGCAACATTCTTGCCATTAGCAAAAGGAGGAATGAATTGCTGAGCTGGAATGCAAAACTGTAAAGAAAACATGATTCACAATAATGGCTCTTTGTGTTAAATTCCCAGCTAGGCTACGAAATTCACAGTGAGACACTCCAGGGCAAGGGAGCAAATTTTGCACTCGAAACCTAGTGCTTCCTCTCAGGCTACAGCAGAACTCACAGAGAAAAGTAAAGCTACAGCTGGCTAGGTGACACATGAACTGAGCCTCAAGCAGCTCCTGCCACCTTCCTGAGCATGCTGCAAGATTCTTCTCATTTAAGCTTATCATGAAACCTCTTCACCAGAGGTAGCTCTTCGTAACTATCACATTACAGAAAACTATTTTTCAGTTAAAAACAAAAAAGTACTGCTGAGTTTGTGTGTCAGAGTTTAATTCCAGTGCCTCCCAACACTGCACGAGTTTACAAGAAGGCTCATTAGAAAACAAAACAGCTTAGAACCAGACTTTCCCTTCCACTGCTCCTCAGAAGTGTATCTGCAAGAGGCCCACCACTGGCTGCAGCACAGGGTACTCCATAACAAACCTTCCTTTCCCTGCACTGTAGTTACATGCATGGCCAAGTGCCCTGATCTGCACACTTGGGTCACAACAATCCCATGAATGCTCCAGGCTTGGGACACAGCAGTTGGGAAGTTGCTCAGTAGAGATGGGGTGCTAACCAGCTAACCATAAGCCAGCAGCATAGCTCAGGTGACCAAGGCGGCCAAACGCATCCTGGCCTGTATCAGGAATAACATGGCCAGCAGGAGCAGGGAAGTCATTGTTCCCCTGCACTCAGCACTGGTGAGAACCACACCTTGAGTGCTGGGTTCAGGTTTGGGCTTTCAGTACAAGGACATCAAGGCGCTGGTGGAGTATGCCCAAAGAAGGGTATCGAAGCTAGTGAAGGGTCAAGAGCACAAGTGTTATGAGGAGCAGTTGAGTGAACTGTGGTTGTTGAGTATGAAGAAAAGGTGGCTCAGGGGAGACCTAACTCTCTACAAGTACCTGAAAGGAGGTAGTAGCCAATTAGGGTTTGGTCTCCTCTCCCAAGTAACAAGAGACAGGATGAGAGGAAACAGCCTCAGCTTGCACCATGGGAAGTTTAGGTAGGATATTAGGAACATTTTTTCCATTGAAAGGCTTGCCAAGCCCTGGAACATGCTGCCTAGGGAAGTGGCAGTCACTGTCCCTGGAAGTACTTAAGAAGTGAATAGTTATGGGACATGGGTTAGTGGTGGACTCAGCAGTGTTAAGCTAACAGCTGGACTTGATGGTCTTGGATGTCTTCTCCAACTTTAATGGCTCCATGATTCTATACACATCCACACCTAAACCCCTGGGAGCTGGGGACAAGGCACAGCAACGGCCACTCTTCTCATGCACAGCTGCTCTCACCAAGCAGACTTCAAAATAGCTTAAATAGCTATTTCACATAACAGCTAATAGTTTAAAAATAGCTCAAATAGCTATTAAATTAATTAAATAAAAATAGCTACTTAAGAAGCTATCTAGCTATTAATAACCCATAACTGCTATGTTGATATAGGCAGATATATTTGTCCTAATGTTATCACTGAGTGTTTAAGGACAAAAAGGAAAGAAATGTCTGTAACTAAAACCAGCTAAAAACAACTACTTGCTCCTGAGCATTTCTCCAATAAATATGCCTCTGCAATAGCAATTTGCACATCATTACCAGCTGAAAAGTTCATTCAGCTTTGGCAACCTGTCATTATTTAACAATCTGGCACCCCAACAGGACAGCCTCATCTTTGTAAACAAGCTTTTACAGTTGAGATACTAAAGTAATTTAGCAGCCAATAACACTAAATGTTATTAACTGAAACATTACATAAGGCTCACACAGAAGATCAGCTTTTAGCACACAACAGTTACTCGCCAAATGATAATACCCATTCTTAAAAGAAATTTATGAAACTCTAGCAGCACATAAAGTTCATGGCTTTCATTAATCCATTAACAATCTATTTTTATCTTGTTTTAGAAAAATCAGTTGTCTGTGGAAAACAAACTCAAACCACAAAGCAAAATTAAAGCTGGCTGAAAAAAAAAGAAGTTTTTGCAAGAAACACTGCCATCAAATTTAGCATTTTTTTATTATTATTTCATCAGTCTAAGACACCAAACCATTGTATTTGTTTATGTTTTTGTCCTTAGTACAAAGCACTTCTAGTCAGTGATTCCTGTTACTTTTTCCAATCTCTGCAGGGCAGCTTTAAAGTCAGAATACAGTGCTATGAGACAGAGATACAATCACACCCCATTAAATAATTGGCATCTTCCCAGTCCTAACCTTGCTGTACTAACAACAGTGCCCAAGGGAAAAACCAGCTCATTACTGAGGCCAGGGTAGAACCACCTTTCTGGACTCAGAATGCCCACCACCAGGCAGAGGTGCGAGGTGAAGCAGCATGACCTCAAGAACGGGAAAGAAAGTTGCCTATTACAAAAGTAAAGACATGGTGCACAGGGATGTGCTGGAAACCAGGACAATCACAGAATGGTAGGTACTGGAAGGGACCTCTGGAGATCACACTAACAAGAGAAGACATTCTTAGGCTGTCTCTGTTCTGGTGGGCCTCCCATAAACCAAGGGGGGAGCAAAAGCTCTCTCCAGGGCTCATCACAGCTCTGCTACCTGATGCCTACCTGTACCGAGTGACAATCCTCTGTCCCCCATCATGGCCCTGAGTGCCTGCCACACTCCAGACTGCAGCATTCTTTCTTTAAAACCTTTTTCCTTGAACTTCCCCCTTTCCTTCAAGTCCTAAAACACCTGCTAAGGGGTAAGATGGCCTAAGTGTTTCCACTAGGGTGATTTAAAGTATAGGGAAATCTGCAACTACCATTTAATTTCCACATACAATAAACATACAAATACATATAAGCTCAGAGTTTTCCTTCCAAACTTTCTGGCAAAGCTTAATTATTGCTTTAATTTTATGCAGTACAGGTCACATTCTTTCCCCCACATGATATGGTACATAAATAAATCCCATGACATATTTATGGCTTCCCTAATACAACTGATGGAAAATTTGACTCATGTTACTTAAATGGCACAATCTAGAGAAAGGAAATTGCAAATAATCTATTAAAGAACACAGGCTATGACCAGCCATAAAAAATGCTAATAAATCTCCTAACAGCAATGAAAATCCAGTCAAAGGATAACAGGATAAAAGAAGTCACTGATCTATTGTTCCCTACAGATGTCTTTAAGCTCTGCACCCTAACCCAGCAAACCACACAAATGAAGCAACTTCCAGCATCTCCTTTTAATTATAGCCCAGGTGATCTGGAGGAATCACCCCTGAAGTACTCTGCAAATCAAAAGTCAACACTGGGGATTTTTAAAGAGCATCACTGTTAGTCTCAAACTCCCTTGTTTGTCTGTAACTCTCTCTGTTCCTGGAGAAAAGAAAGCTGAGGGGAAACCTTCTTGCTCTCTACAATTACTTTAAAGGAGGTTGGAGCAAGGTGGGTGCTGATCTCTTTTCCCTAGAAGTGACAAGACTTGAGGAAACAGCCTCAGGTTGCACAAAGGGAAGTTAAAATGATATTAAAACAATTATTATTCACTGAAAGAGTTCTCAACCACTTAAATAGGCTCCCCAGTGTAATGGGTTGGGGCAAACCCCCTCCCCACCACGCACAGAAAAAATGACTCAGACAAACTGATTGCAAAAGTAGTGAAGAGTTTAAATAGAGAACAGTGAGTGTGCACAAAAAAAGAAAACATAGTGACAAGAAAGGAACCAAAATAAACCCAGAAAGACCCCCAACCCCACCTGAGGGTGCACCCAAAATCCCCAGGGCTCCTCCTTCCCCCCACTACTATTAGGCTGGTCTCAGCTGGCCAGATCTGAGACTGCCCATCCCCCAGTGGCCTTTGGCCCAATCAGGCCTATGGCCCGGAGATCTCTCCCCCAGTTACCAAGTCTCGGAGAGGGAAGGAAAGAGGAAGTGCCAGACCCCACCACAAAATTTGTAATGGTGCAAGGGATTATGGTAGAAATACCTAATTTCCTGAGTCCACCCACTGGGCTGGACTTCTGGACACATGAAACACCCCTGTAGCAGAAGGCACCCAGCCCAAACTACGATACCCAGGAAGGTGGTTGAATTCCCATCTCTGGAGATGTTTGAAAGTGCAGAGATAGGGTGCTGAAGAACATGGTTTAATACCAGACTTGGCAGAATTACATAATGGTTGGACTCAATTATCTCAAAGATATTTTCCAACTAAAATGGTGTTAGGATTCTATGATTATCTACCCAAGATCTCCTCTGGCAGACCAGTACCAAAGTTGTGCTAGCTTCACAAGCATGGCATGTACAAAACTCTGAGCAGCCCCGTCAGAGCAGCTGATGCTATTAAATAAGCAGAACCCATGCACACCCTCCTTCAGTCCATCCATTGCCCTCCCACCACTGTAGCTTGGTCCTCTACAGCTGGAAGCTATCACACTCGCTTCTTCAAATGCATAAACGGGTGGCAGATGGCGAAATTTCTTGTTATCAGACAAAGCTGCTGTCTCCAGCGGTTGTCTACTAGGACAAATTAAGCTTTCAGATGTACCACACCAGTACCCTGCTTTCAGCAAGCAGGGTGGGGATGTAAAAATACAAAAATAACACAAACACTTCCCTGTATCTGAGTTGACCCACATCCCACAAAAATTTGGTGCTTGAAATTAAAGGGAAGAAGGAAGGCAAGAAAGCTTGAACAGAGTTTGAACAGAAATCAGGGGTAAACTTCCCTCCTTCTCTCCTCTGCAATGAAGAGACTCATTTAGAGATACCTTTAGCTTTTAATGTTAAATGCAGTTAAGCTGAGTTTAAAACTTTAATCAGGTATCTTTTAGAAGAATTAAGCTGAAAAAGCAGCAATGAACAAGCAGATATTCTACAGCATCATTTGTTTTCAGTTAATGCTCTCCAGCTGTGCGTGCTTGAGAGGGAAAGAGCTGAAAAGCAGAAAGAATGAAAACGAACCCAAACTAATCCCAAAAGCCAGTAGTCTCTTGCTAGGAGTTTGATAAAGAACCTCTCATTTGAGCACAAATATGTATCTCCCTGCAATTTCTTTTTGGCATTTCAGTGTTTGCCATCTCCCATACACAAGACTTCAACAGCTGGTCTTGACTCACAAGCATCAGCGCACGTACCTAAATCCAACAAATTCAACACAGGCTTAACCTTTATTCTTCCAGATTTCAATTTATTAGACTTAAGTGCATGCCTAAACACTTTTTTGAATCATATTTGTTCTAAAAGCGTTATTTCCAGAAAAGTAAATGTGCCTTTGTGCATTTGAAGTATTTGACTGTATGCATGAAGTCATATAGACATACATCTGTAGAAAGCCTCCTTTGAGAGGCTCTGGATGCTCTGAAGTTGCTGCCTTCTAGCTGGGTTTACAAGCCACCTAAAAAGGGCTCCATATCAAGTCTATTTAATATGTAGAACAGGAGAAACACAAAGTCTGGCCCAGGCCAAATCTATGAGCAAACTTCACCATGGAAACTTTCCTGAGAACCTTCATTTTCTGAATTACAATAGCTCATTTAGATGTATAAAGGTAATAACGTCATTTTCCAACAACAAAATAATCACAGGCATCATTCATACTTGAAAACATATTACCACACTAGCTCTTCTGTCTACCAACTACCCAATTGTACTGCTCTACAGAAGTCAGACACTACAAAATACAGCCAGCTACTAATGAATCCAACCAGTAAATAAGTGGCTCTCTTACAAGGAGGAAAACCCTGTAATAAGCTGGTTTTGTTACGGCTTGAAGGATTTGCGTGATGCCAGAGAGCATGAGTGAGAACGGTGTCCATTTCCCTTCTGAAAGCACGTGCATTATTTTATTCCCCATGTGCATGGGAAGAATGTGAATAGAAAAGATGAACTGCAAAGGTTTGCTCTCTGGCCTTGATTTGTTTGTTCTCCTTCCCTCAAACACTGCCACTAAACAACTTTTTGCTTTGCTCTTGAATGCCGTATGAATGGTCAAGTGAGACAGTTACTCCAGCGATGATCTGAATGTGCTGTAGTAAGGAAGATGTCTAATATAAATACAAGTTCTTTAAAAGTAACAAACAAATAATACCAAGTGCATGATGTTAGCAATGAGTCTCAGCTACAAACCCTGGCTCCTCAGCTCCTCCCAGCTTGAACTTCACCAAGTGTAACATGCCGGGAATGAGGCTTTGGCTTAAATTAATCTCTAACATACACATCATAGCTTTTACTTTTAGAAACACTCTTATCACCAATAAACTCAGTTTGGGTGCAAGGCCATAAAGAGGGGAGTTAAAATATATCAAGGTGAGAGAAGATTAAAGCTTGGATGATGATTTCACTGAGTAGCTGCACTGGAGTTCAAAACAACGTTGCTGAGCGGTTATGGAATGGAGATTTACAGGCAAAGCAGTAACAGAGAAAGCTAAAATGAAGTTCAGGTTTCAAGAATGAGCCACTGCAGACAGCTCTTGTGAAAGGAGCTCACAGGCAGCAAACAACATGCAACATGATGAGAGATACATGCTGAAATAATTCCTTGTGTTGTATCTCTTCATAAAATGTGCTTCATTAATGGGCATACAAAATACCCACACAGAGATTCACACCTATAGCAACCTTCAACAGGACTTTATTACTCAAGGTGAGGATCAGAAAGATTTTAGGTCTTTTTTTCCCCCTCAATTCATTGTGATATTTGTGTCTTAATAGTTTTACAGCAGACAATGAGATTTCTTGGTGGGAAACCTACTTGTACTGATTAAAATATTATAAAACTCAAAATTATCTGTTCTTGAGCACATTGTATTAAGGAGAGAAAGAGATGAATATGAATGGAAAGCAGACGTGCAAAAAGACAAAAAGCTGGAACTATGTGCTGAAAGGGGTGGGTCCTGGGTTGCCTGACTGCCCCATCTGCCCTTCTCCCTTAAGCCTATTTTATCTACCTGTGTGCACTTCGTACAACATAACCCCTGAGAGGCATGATGAAGTATGCCCCTGTTCTGTGCCCAGCACGCTGGAGTCTCACAAGGACTCCTAACCACTACCACACTAAAATGACTCATTCACGACTTCCACGGCTTACAACCCCCGCTCTCAGTTGCAACTTTTTGTTATCAGTTTCCTATATGGAGGTTTAGTATTATACTAAACAGTAATTTACTCTAGTTAGCAATTACATTGATTCAAAGAATCTTCTGCACCACATTGACAGGACAACAGAACTGATGTCTCCCCTACTTAAAATGAATACAAATTCTGCTGAGCTGTTTAAGCAAATAAATATTTGACTATATTCCTCATATTGTTGTTACATGACATTTCCTCAACTGCTCCAATCTGAATTACCCAGAAGCTCCAACATATGCAGATTTTCTCAAACCAAGCAAAAAGAAAATGGCAGCAGTGTGTCACTGAAATATTACTGCAGTTGTTAACGAGCCAATGATCTCTAAGGTAGATGTGCACACAACAGATCCGACTCACCCCTTTGTTACTCCAGTTTTTATATTAAGAGAATTACAGTGGAATAAATCTGGAGCTATGAAGTTGCAACTATGAAGGCTCAATATAATGAGTTTGATCCCATTGGTTTTGTATTGTTTTTATTTTCAGTTTCTTGAAAGTGATTTTTGGTTTTTTAAGTACCACAACCTTTACCAGCAGAAAATGGGTTCTGAATTACTTTCACACTGAATTTAGGATTTGTCATCGTTCCTAGTAAGCCAACACAATGGATGCTCTCTTAAGACATTTCTAACACGGTGATTTTGAACACAAGTGGTGTCCAGTGTCACAGGTACAGCACAGAGGGTTGCTGTTACCATTGCTCAGCTCATCTCATCACAAGCCTCTGCTACTGTCTTTAAACCCTGACAAAACTCTGGAATTTCACACTGCTGTGACACTGCCTACAACTGGCACTCCAGACATGTTGTCTTACTAATGGTCTGGTTACTTTGTAAGAAATAGCACCTGGAAAAACTATTTCTGTATCATGCATTCCAACACCTGTTGTATATGTTGTTACCCCACCCCAAGCCCCTGAAGTACCCACATCGATGGGAAGGAAAAGGTGTGGAGTAGGTGGGCCAAGGAGAATGGTTTATTACTAAAGTGGCTTTTCCTGCTCATAGGTGCATGGTAAGGATCCAATATGATGACAAATATTAAAACTTAAATGAAAAAATCCTGGAATTTCACATTGGATTACTACATTCTGATATCTAACAAATTTTACTCACACGGAACTTCTTCAGCTCCAGGGCAGCACTGCTGGGCAAAGCTTCCCTGCACTTGGTTCATCTACTGCACATATGGAAAGCAGGAACCTTCTCTGAACTGTCTTCTCCAGCATGAATGGCTAAAAGGCGTTGGAACCTGCTGCCATTCTCTATTCAGACATCATCCTACTCCTCACCACACTTAGTATTTTCTGGAGAACTACAAATGGAACTCACAGCTTCCTTCTTCCCTGTCCTCCTCCAGCTCATCAGATCCAGCTAACACATTTTTCTTTGGACTTCTCTAACCACACACGATGACTCTTCCCCCTCCCTATTCCAGTGAATTCTCACACAAAGTATATGACAGCAAGCAGAGACTGAGGTCTTTTACCACAGCCCGCTCCTCCCCACACACCTCCCAGCTTCACATTTGCTCCTGCTGTCCTCATGTTTTGTGTTGTCTACTCCTGTTTTATGACCACCATCTGCACAGGATGTCACTGTTGTCAAACAAGATGAGAAGAAAACCAAAGGCAGCTGAACCACCAAGCAGTGTGGTTGTGCTCTGGAAGGAACTATAAGCCACCACAGACCTGGGTTTATTACTTCTTACTGATTCATTATCAAACATGCTTGGTCTAATAAACAGCCTTTTCCAGCTCTCGCTGCCTCAGCTGCCAGCTGGCTTATGCAGTTGCACAGGTGTGAAGGAAAGCATCACTTGGCCCACAGAAAAGCTGTTAAAGACTTATCTAGATTTTCAGATCCCAGAGTAAATCTGTAAGACTGGTAATTACAAAACTGCATCTGTGAACAACAAAGCAAAACTGAACAATTCATTCACCTCTCTAATGTACTTGCATACCTAATTTCTGCAGGAAGGGGAATTCTATCAACCCACTAATACAGCTGATTTAAAACAAAACCTAGAATGAAAGAAATAGAATATGTACTAAAAACCTTAGAACAATTTCTATGTGTTTTTAGATTCCTGAAGAGATTTTCAGGTACTAGCTCATCTTCCTCTCTTCCTCATATCAGCCATCATCTTGCCTTTCTTCTATGCTCCTGCTCTCAAAGCAAACAGTGTCACTCAGTGAACTGGGCTTTTTACCTATGGGTCTGCAAACATCAGGCACAGCATCTTGTGCCCTTTTTAAACTCAAAACGTATGTGACATTGGTGCAACAGATGAAATGCTAAATTATTAAACCAAATTCTTTAACTCAGTCATTAAAACCCCAAGTATTGAGAGCACACTCAGAACTACGCACAGCACAAAGAATGCTTCCCAACAAATTCCTTCTGCTCCCTGTCCACTCAGCCATTTTTCACTTCACCAGAATTGTCAGAAAAGCCAAAGAGAATTTTGCCAGGGTAAATACTGTTAAATGAGGTCCCCCATCCACAGATCATTCATTTTTTTTCTGTTGCCAAGTCCTTTCTGATGTCAATCTGCCTGTAAACTGAAACAGATGTTTTAGACTCTGACCCCTCAGACATGACCCACATAACCATGCCATTTTGAGGTCTTGGGTATTTCTTTAAGTTAATCATGTAAACAATGACTGGGTAAAAAGCTGCACACAGCTTTCCAAAATCATCCTTTGTAGTGGTGGGAACTTGGATCAGACTTCCTAGGGAGTGTTCAATCTAACCCATCCTTCTAAACCCATCACATTAGTTAGTTGTTTACTTTGGTTATGCTTTCACTCCTGTGCCCAGGAGGAAAAATCAAGACCCTGTGCTTGGTTCAAAATAAATTCAGCCATACACAGAATCAAAACCACAACCCTCAACCAGCTTGTTGTCAAGCACTAGGGGCAAGAAAACTCAAAGTTTAGGGTAACCTGACCCACTTATGTATCTAACTTCCCAAAGTACTGACGACACTTGTCTTACATTTCCTTCTTGTTCTTTCAAAAACTAGGGAAAAAAAATATTTGCTAAGTAGGGTTCATAAATGAAGAAAAATTGCTCCCTTCAGAGCTGTGAAACAGAATGCAGAGACACAAAGATCCAGGGCACTGCAGCAATAAGAAGCAGACTGAGTTTATCCTTCCAAGCACCTCACAGCTCAAGATATAAGGAGAGAGGGGACATGACCCACTCTGGAGTACTCCCCTGGGAACTCAATAGCACAGGTCTTGTGTGCTGCTCTGTCACCACATTCACAATACTAGAGACAGAGCAGAGACCTGGAGCCCTCTATCACCTGGAGTGCCTGGTTTCCCCTGCAGACATTGTAGTGAGCTGGGTGTTGGTCTCCACCCAAGCAACAAGCAATAGGACAAGAGGAAATAGCCTCAAGTTATGCCAAAGTGGGTTTAAGTTGGGTATTAGGAACGATTTCTTCCCCAGAATTGTTGTCAAGCTCGGGAACAGGTTGCCCAGGGAAATGGCAGAGTCCTCGTCCTGGGCAGGATTTAAAAGCTAGATGTGGTGCTGAGGGACATGGTTTAGTGGTTACCTGGTAGTGCTTGGTTACAGTTGGACTCGATGATCTTAAAGTTTGTTTCCAACCTAAACAATTCTGTGATTCCCAGGACCTCAGGGAGGGCAGGAGGTAGGGTGGAAGGCAGGGCATGCTCCCTCCTGCTGATGCCCTGCCTGGGAAGACTGGGATATCAGGAGATTCAGGAAAACATTACTGGCAAAGACAAAAGCAACTTGGGAGTGGCAAGCACTGCACAAAGATCAGTGGAAAAATGTCAATGAACAAAGGGAAAGAAAAATAAAGGCTTCTTTCCTTTCCGTGTGTGACTATTTAGTGCGTTGTTTTCAATACAAACCTATACTTCATATTACCTCTGCTATTAATGACATATTTGTAAGTTTATGTCATGCATTCCATAATATGAACTACTTCTTGTTTTAATAGTAAATACTTGATTTTTTAAAATTGAAATACACATTTCACTGTCTCTAAGGTAACCTTCCAGCTTAGTAAAAAAAGGGCCACATTTTCATACAAGCTGTTGGTATTGATATGCTCTCTGAAGACAAAAGCAGGACTATGTATTAATCATCACTGCCTTTCCCTTGTTAGTGTCAATTAAAACTGACCTTCCAGGACATTGTTCTCTTTAAAATACTAAAATCAGATGAATTTTTTAATCAAAACTTCTGGACCTCTCTTCCATGTAGCTCTGAACAATTACCTTTTGCTCAAGCAGAGTAGTTAACTCCATAGAGCAACTTGGACCATTGCTTGAAGATCTCACAGAAGATAAGTCATACTGAGGCTAAAGCAGACCATGTGTTCAGATTTCCAGTACAGATCAGGACTCAGTACACTGCAACTGTAACATTCCAGGATGATAGGAAGATATTAAAATTAAAAGCATCCCATCAACTTGTTTGTTAGATGCATCACATTTTTTAGAAGCCAGTTGTACATACTACTTCTCATTTCATCAAATTCATGCTTGGGATGATCCATATAGACTGAGCAATTACTAGCAACAGAAAAGGTCACAATTTTTTGCCTGCTTCAAAATTTATTCCTCTCCTGTGCTTAGAAGAATAGAATTAACCAGGTTGGAAAAGACCTGAAAGATCGAGTCCAACCAATCACCCAGCACCTTCTAATCAACTAATCCATGGCACCAAGCACCCCATCCAGTTTCTTCTTAAACACCTCCAGTGATGGTCACTCCACCACCTCCCTGGACAGCCCATTTCAATGGGCAATCACTCTTTCTGTGAAGAACATCTTCCTAACACCCAGCCTAAACATCCCCTGGCACAGCTTGAGACTGTGTCCTCTTGTTCTGTTGGTGGTTGCCTGGGAGAAGGGGCCTGCAAGTGCTGTGTGATTGCACTCAAGATGACCTGTTCCATAATCTTGCCTGGCACTGAGGTCAGGCTGACAGGCCTGGAACTCCCTGGCTCCTCCTTCCAGCCTTTCTTGTGGATGGGCATCACATTGGCCAGCTTCCAGTCATCTGGGACCTCTTCAGTGAGACAGGACTGTTGAAAACAGTAGTCATAGCAGGACAGAAACCTTGCTTTCAAATATGCAAAGCTCAATTAATTTTATGTGCATTTCTCCTTTTGATAGATGATTTAGCTTAGTCCATTTGAACACGGGTTGTGCACACAAAAAAAATTCCTTAGAGTTCCAGTTGGGCCATGGTGCCAGTTGCCATTGGCAAAGCCATGGCTCTGCTCCCAAAAGCATCAGCTAGCCCTAGCAAGTTAAGAGCACAGGCTACATTCTTCACAGGGATGTTGTCTGTGATGTAAATGAGCCTGCTCTCTAAGCCTGCCTTGAGAAAGCACTCTCAGGAACCCAGATCAGCTACTTCCTCCTTCAAATCTCTCATTCCCAGAAGGAAAGTGAAAAAAAGCTAAGCTTCCCCAGCAGTGAGCATCTGCCAAGAAATTTTAAGTGTTCCCATCCAAACCCTCCTCCCTTTTCTTAAGCTCTCCATTTCTTGCTGTCTTATAAATCATGCTGGGGAAATACCATGGACTCTGAATGTTGAATTTTTGTTCCTAAGTGGAAACTAAAGTTTTAGCAGACTTTTTAAAATACAAGAGCATGGTCTATATGCAGAAGCAGGATATATATTGCTTTTCTCTATTAATTATATGTTACACAGATTAACAGTTGTAGTAACAGGCAATTAAAATAGCCCTTATTATGGAAATCTGTTATGTCTGAACCACAACAAATATCACAAGGGTTGACAACAAAGATTTGTGGAATGCACCAAAATGCTGTGAAAAAATCAGTTCACTTGGCTCCAAAATAACTTGTCAAATAACAGCCAAATAACTTTTTCAATCTGAATATAAGATCATCTAACCTGTGGTCAAACACCAGGCAGTACCTCTCAGAAGGCCAGAGCTCTAGTATATGAGCTCTTTATCGCTCACAAGAGCTTCTCCTATACATACATCCTCCAGTACATCCTGTGAGTATTCAGGTTGTCCAATCTGGAGAAGAGAAGGTTCCAGGGAGACCTTGCTGTGACCTTTCAATACTCAAAGGGGCCCATTGGAAAGATAGGAACAGGTTTTTTATCAGGGCCTACTGCAATAGCACAAGGGGTGACGGTTATAAACTCAAAGAGGGCAGAGTCAGACTAGATATAAGGAAGACATTATCTACGCTGAAGATGCTGAGTAACTGGCCCAGGTTCCCCAGAGACATGATACAAGCCCCATCCCTGGAAACATTCCAGACCAGGTTGGAAAAGGAGGCTCTGAGCAACCTGATCCAGTTGCAGATGTCTCTGCCCACTGCAGAGGAGTTGGACCAGATGACCATTAAAGTTCCCTTCTAACCTAAACTATTCTATGATTCCTTTGTTAACAATTACATAATCAAATCTTTGCTCCAAGAATGTCACTGTAGTTTAAGAATAATGCATTAAAACACTTTCAAAGTATTCATAGAAACGTGGTGTAGGAAGTAAGGAATAGCTTAAGTGCAACTGCACATCACCAATGGAAGTTTCTGCGGAAGCTGAGCATTCTTACATGATGTCACTCTAGGAGCTAAGCTCCTACACAACTGGAGACCAAGCAAACAGAAGTACTGGGAAATGCTTCCACCTGGCATCAAGTGATAGACTGGCTGTCTTTAACACTAAAGGACGATTCAGACATCTGAGGGATATTTTAGTTTCCAGTAACTGGTGAGAGAAGTTAGGAAAATAACTTGAAAGGCATGGGACAGAGCACACCACATTCACTCAGGGCCAGCGATTAGCGGCACTTCAGCAAATTTTCAGGTATCTAACTCTGGATAATAGACGCACAATGAATTAACACTGAGGAGTTATTGCTCATATCTGTAGGGAGAACAAAACACAGTGTCACCAACTTTATATATCTAACTAACAAAAAAACAACACCCCAGAAAAGTTATCATCTTGCGTCACTTCAAGGTTGTGGGTACCTAGTGTGACTGCACTTGTCACCGTTGGCTAGCTAGGGCCTACAAAACATTTTTTTCAACACTGTAAAAAAACAAACATTGGTTTTGGGGAATCTAGAAGCTTTGTGAATAGCAAACCAACATACACTTGCAAACGTGGCAGTCACAGAGAACTCATTCCTAGCTCAAACACATTTCTGCCACAATGTTAGCCAAAGCACTTGCGTTAGCTCTACTACACACACACTGCACAGCTCCATCAAGCCACCTCTGAACTGATGTGTTATGCACTTAGACCTGACACATCCCTGAAGGGCCTTCTGTATTGTAATTTGGAGGAATGCTACAGCACTTTGCTCTGTCTAAAAGCATTTTATAGGAGAACATTTAGATGTAAGCTTCTGTCTATGCCTTCTGTTTCAACTGCTGAAGCAGCAAAGATCCAGCTCACGAGGCTGATCCAGGTGAAACGTTTGTCTTGCCATGGTTCACGTTTGGAATGTGCTGGACATTAGATGTGCCAAAAATTAGAAGAGAACACTTCCAAACATTGTATGAGCATTATGCAGGCCTGAAGAGCTGAGAAATCCCCATGTGAATGGAAGGGCACGTTATCACAATGAACTCAACCTGACACAAAATAGGTTCTGACTCTTGTCCAGAAGCAAACGTCCTCACGGAACCACACAATGAGTTCGGCAGATCTTTCACCTAACACATGCACCAGAAAAGCTGCTCCAGTCCAAAGGGGAATGATCACAGTGGGGACACTGTTGCCTCACCTCATTCTACACAGAGAGAAGAAGGGCTGTGGGAACATCCTGAGGTATGAACCCTGAGATCATCCCGCTTCCCTGCTCCAGTGACATACTTGCCCTGCTTGCCTGTCCTGCTGCAGAGAGATGAAGAAAACCAAAGAACAGCAACTGCAAACCACCATGACTTGACTTACTGAAAGTACAACCTACAGTAAGGCTTCACTCACACTCACGCGCTGCTCAGAAAAACTAAAAGATTAAGCTAGTGGCAACCAGAGTCTAAATTATTTACCAACAGCACTTCATTGCTCTGTCAGCATCCTTACTTTTGAAGCACAGCCACCAAACTTAAAAGTGAAAATTTTATATCTATATATACACACACACATTAACCAAAAAATTTGCATTTGAAGCATTCTTCTGAAGCAGATTAAAAGAAAAGGACCCTCACAAGTGCTATCAGTTCCTGCAAAGAATCACAGAGATCCTGAGGTCACTGACTAGCACCAAGAGCTTCTAGCGAGAACTGCTGGCAAAACTGTTTTGGTGCTAACTTAGTAGCAAAAATCCTGTCAAATTAACTTTTCATATTATTAATACTGTCATCTTAGACTGGTTTATCATGACAAGCTAGAAAAAATCATAGTGGCTGCTCATGCAGGCAGAAATGACAGCAGAATGCTCTGGTTTGAATGTGCCCAGCCTAATTCCATTACTAAGCTGTTCAGTCTTGAGGAGCAAAGCTAGATGTCACTCATTCTACTTAGTCAGGCTTAAGTGCCTGAAAAAAATTCTCTTGCTTCAGCAGCTTTCTGCATATTTGAATAAAAGTGGCTGTGATATACACTGAGAGGATAACAGATGGCTTGTTCTGAAAATGAGCAGCAAAACATGTCAAGGGATGGACACTGAAAGTGTCTTTCAGCAGTGAATTATGGAGTGCGAGTCAAAGGCAAAGCTCAGCCATACTCCCGGCTGCTTTGAGTTTGTAACAAGAAGAAAAAACAGCCTTCAGTTTCTTAGATTTGGTATAAAATGAAATCCCTAATCCAGTTTCCTAGTGCACAACCATTAAATTGTAGTATATGGTATATGAACGGATTACACTAGTACACTTGTAATGTTCTAACATCTGTAATTCGACATTTAAGACTGATTTAAGATTGACTAAATTTAGCTCAGAAAGAAAGATTACAGAACTCACCACAGAACTTGTTAAGATGGGAGCAGTGATCAGGAGACAATGGGACAGACAAAAAATAAAAATGCCGAATGTCACAGCTCTCAGCAGGAAGAGCAATTGCTTAGGAAATCACACAACTTTGGATACAAAAGGGGTCTAAGAAGAGTACCAGAAACAAGCTGTGCAATAATCTGTGGGGTCAGAGAATGGAAGTTTCATCACTAGATACTTGTAGAATAGGAAAGGTCAGGATTGGAGGGAAGAGACACTAAAACTGTTTGGCCCAGAACTACTACGTCTTCTGGTAGATGAAGAGATGCCTTTAAAAAAACCCAAAACACAACACACCATGGCTCATTGAATTGCTGCTATAAATAATGCAATATAGACTATTTCAATAACTGATTGAGCTTTGCCTTCGAGCAGTCTAAGCTTCTTTTCTTTGTAACAAGTATTAGAGTAGCAAAGGGTCAAGCTGTAACACAGAATCATTCAGGTTGGAAAAAACCTTCAATATAATCTGAGTGCAACTGTTAACCCAACATTGCCAAGTCCATCACTAAACCAAGTCTCTCAGCACCACCTTTAATTTGATTGGTTAATATGCAGAAAGTTTTAGTTTCTATGCTCTTTTGTTATTCAAGCATGCACCAGAAAATAAACCAGCAAGTATACAGCTACAATTTAAAGAGAAATATTATCTGAGCTACAGAAAAGTTACCCTGCAACAAATTTCTGTTTAAACTCTATTCAACTTGTTCTTGAAAACATCACTGAATGGTAGAATCTAACAAAACACACACTTAAATTAATTAATTTTCTTTTAAATTTACTCCTGCTGTAAAATGCACCCACTATTACCATGGAACAACACAAAACATGCCTCTCAAACCTGTTCCATGTTGTGGTTGTGTTGGTTCATGGTGGAGATAAGAGATCTATGGCCAGGGAAGAGCAGAGAGAGGTGGCTCCTCTTCCCAGCCAGATTCAAGACTCCCATTCTTGAAGCTGGCTCCATGACTCCTTCCCTGGTTCTTAAGCTTATTCAAAAGTGACTATGTCGCAAACCAAAGCCTGGTACTAACCTGGTTCCAGAGACAAAGGCCATTTGAAGGAAGGTAGGTCTCAAGGAACGCACTGGCTGTCCTCGGGAACCTTTCAAGTACTACTAAAATTGCCTGGCTGGTTGAACCAAGCTGTGGTTTCACACCTGTTGTTTACATCTTTAACACATTCATAGAAACACAGAAGGTTTTAGATTGGAAGTGACCTTTAAAGGTCATCTAGTCCAACAGCCCTTTAGTAAGCACGGACATCAGCAACTAGATCAGGTTGCTCAGAGCCTGTCTTCAGCTCACAAACTACCTTTTACTTTCTGCAGAAGTGCTGTGCTGGGCTATGGCCCTTTATGTAACACAGCCCTCCAAATACAAGCACAAGCCCTGCCTGGCCAAACCCCACCATGAAGCACCACCAGCTGTACAGGAGGCTGCAGCTACAAAATGTGTGTGACGGCCACTGTTAGGTGGCCTAATATTCTATGACCTTTTATTCTAAAAGTCTATTATGCAGAGCAAGAAAGAAAGCAAGAGGGAAAAGCCCTAGTCCTCTACAGGCACAGAGCAGCCCACATGGGCGTGCTCAGAGTCAACTCAGTGACTGAAGTAACTGGTAATTACAGTGCTTCAGAAATGGCTTGATTTCAAGTTGATAATATGCTTATAACTATTAGCTTTTTCCATTACCAGATGGGCTGTATAATGTGAAAAAAAAAAATTACAAAACACTTCCCAGGGTTGCTTAAATGACCGATTTGTAGCTGCAGGCATCTAGCAAGTTGTGAATGATTATTGATGTAAAAGAGCAGCAGCTCTACTGGGGATGGCAGTAATTAGTCTTTACTAAATTCAGTGGAACATTGTCAGGGAGAGAAACAAGAAATATAAGTAATTTATGCACCACAATTAAGCAATTGTTAAAACCTGCAGAAATCTAAATCATGTAAATATGGCAAGTGGCATGTGGATTTATAATCTTATCTAAGAATGCCACTTTTCTTCTAGAAGAAGATAACCATTAAATTAAGCACAGCAAGTAACACAGTTTTGACAGCCTCAATAACCACTTCTACCATCACTGAATGCCTTCCTCCAGTGTTTCTCCTGTGCTATAAAATAATACATGGCCTCTCTTTCTCATTTTGTCTATGGCAACGATTAGTAGAGGGAGCCAGATATCCAAGGAATAAACCAGCCATGAACTATTAAATCAGCTGGTACTATTACGTCTTGCCATTTACATGCTTTAGCATGATAATTATAAATATTACAAAGTGACTGGGTGCCATACTACATTCAGAAACTGATTTGGGTAACTAATTGAAATACACATCTCTACATACGCATGTATGTATATTTAAACAAATATCAAAGGCTTGGATGATTATCAGCTTCCAAGAGAAAAATGGATAACGAGTATTTCTGAAGCTCAACATTATGAGAGCCTGGAAGAAGCATAACTGTTTCCAGCCTGAAAAGCAATGACCTAAGGGAATCTAGAAGAGCCATCTCATTTCAGCTGGTTATATCTGCTTTCTGCAAGGTTTTCTGCTTGCACAGACCCCCAGCAGTAACTACCAGTAAGGGTAGTTGAGGCTGCATAGCATTCTTAATGCCAACTCTTCCCTTTCCAGTGCTCTTGATGAAAACCTGTGTGCACTCCTGATGTCACAAGGCCTTTCTGCATGCAGCAATGTCTGCAAATACTTCTCAATTGGAGAGATTGTTTGATCATGGAGATAATAGAAATACAGCAATGCAAGGGAAGGCAACAGTGATTCACATAGAAAAAAATCCTTAGTAATAAAACAGAGAGGGTCTCACTACATGGCACAAAGTCGTTAGTTTTACTGCCTAAGCTTTTGTTGTAGCAATGTGATCAAGCCAAAGCTGGGCAGTTATACACCAGCAGAGACTCCAGCCCTTCACCTCTGGCCTGCCAATAACAGCAATAACCATAAGATGAGGCAATATAGCATAAAATGATTCAGCATTGAGTTGTTAGCATGGTACACCAATAAACTGCACCTCTTCTCAACTATTTTAGGTCTGTATGTAAATGTCACAAGATCCTAGAAAAGAATTTCAATGTTCCAGTTCAGCCACAGCTTTTCATGAATCAAAACCAATTTTGTCAGGGCTCAGTTATTCTTAACAGGGGTCAACAAATCAAGTTAACTAGCTGAAAAATTATTGGATATACTGCCTTGAGAAAATGCACAAGGTGTCACAACCTGGTTCTACCTCTTGCTACCCAGCTAGGCTGGGGCTTACTCAGCTAGCATTGCACACTTCATAGTCTGCCAACCAAAGTATTTTCTTTTAAAATAAACACTGGGAATTACAGATTAGAAAGAGCAGTCTGTTTCAGCAGGTGCACTGTCAATCCCTGCCATGCTCAGGTTTTGCCTTATCTACTCAATGTTGAGAAATAAGCTGCTAAAATTAACGGTGCATGCCAAAAATCTCTCTGCAGCTGTACTGGGTAAAGCAGAGAACAACAGATTTAAACTTGAAATAGGACATTCAAAGGGATGTTCAATGCAGAAAAAGAGAAAGGCAAGTATCTGTTCTCTAGCCATCCAAGGAAGTGTGCAACAGCATTTCAACAGAATTTTCTGACTTTCAGAAATGGTATCAAATGCCCAAAACGCAAACACAAAAAGGACTGCAAACCTCTATGCTAGGCCAACTGGGGCAGAGACAGGCCTGAACAGGAGCACAGGTGGAACCAGCTGCAGATGTTCCTTAATACATCACCTGCCCCAAAGCATGGACCTTTCAGGCTCTGCTCTGCCCACTGTGCAGGGTGCGCTCTTCCCTCCCTCCTATAGCAATGCCCTGAGGGTTTCACTAGGACCTAATAAAGCTCTCCAACTTACTTGTTGGTTTGTAGCCTTACCCAAGGCACAAGAGAGGTGTTTAGTACATCTAGAGGGATTTCAGATGAAGAATTTGAAAATGGAGCTGCTTTATCCATATAATGTAACTATCTGCTAAATGTGTTTTTAGACTTGTGGTTAATTCATTCCCTTCAAACAGGAAGACAGCTAAGTAACAATAAGGGAGAAAAGACCCTGAAAGGACAAGAGAATTCACTGTATCTTACTAAAGCTAGCAAGGTCATCCATTATTCATGCATGGAGGACAGGAGTGCACTCATCAGTTTCAAGGGCTACAGGGAACTCTGAAGCTCTCATAATCTGTAGCCATTAAAAAGCTGGCTGCAATATTTTAGCTGAACAAGAGTTAACTGCTGCATTTTTTACAGAGACACATGCAGGCAGAGGGATTGCTCCCAGTTCTGACAGGTACCGCTTGAGCGCCTGCTGCCAAGCTAAAATGAGAACTTGAGGGTTCTCCTCCAGGAAGAACAAGAGAACACAGTGGCATATTAAAGCCAAGTGATATTCCTTAACACAAGAGAGAATTCATGTCTTAGTAGATATTAGAGCATGCGGCTATTATACAGAAAGCTTTCATGGGCTCAAATGAGGCCATCAGTGGTTAATGCCAGCCAATACACAATCATTTACATTACCAAAGCCACAATAAATAGCTACTTTGTACTAGAAGTAACTCTTTGCACATAAACTATTAACATCCACTATGAATTCAGTGCCAGTCCAAATTAATACTGCATGTTTGCTACCTTCTCTAAAAGTACACCTTTACAGTCCAGTGGCTATTAGTTTTCTGCAGTATAATCATTACTTCTAGCCCATATGTGTTAAGTAAATGAGCTCATTTTGTAGAAAACTTCACACCTGGGCCTGAAATCTCTCTGTTAGAACACAGTATTTACTTCTCACCTGGGCTGTAAACTATTAAAACCACGATGCCAGACCTTGCAGACAAAACTCACATTCACTGAAATCCTAATTGAAACCTGCAGAATGTTGAGCAATGCTGTTTGTGGTGAAGACGGTGTTGCTAGAGGAGGGATGAAGAACCTCAAAAGACTTACTTTGTATTTGTCAACAAGCTCTCGTGAAGAGAGTACCTTCCTCTAAATAAGGCTTTGCAACCTAACTGGCCTTAAATTCTACTTCTCCTTTATTCTTTTGCATATACTGATATGGGCTGTTACATGATGTGCACTAGTTAAAAACATGGAACATGAACGATGACTCCACTAAAATATTTGTGTTAGCCAACCAGATCTTACAAGCTAAGTTTCCAGAGCTGATGAACTATTGATCCTTTTTCTCCTCCTTCTACTCTAAAAATCTAATGAACTATTGATTTTTTTTTGTTTTTTTCCTCCGTCTCCCATTTTCTGCTTTGGCTATGCATGCCCCTCCTCCACTGTCTGAATCTGCTTGTGTACAGCCTTAGACAAGGCATGAGCCCACTCTTCTCCATTTCAGCCATGTCTTTCTGCATCTGAGCTGGTTTGTCCCACACTGTGGTATCTGACAGCAAAACTCTCAATTGGAAGTAGAGGATTGCATGCTGAACTGTGCTCAGCAATGGAAGATCATTACAAAGGAGGTGGTTCTCCATACTGACTGCCAATTGGCCATCACACATAGGAGATGCTGCAGCATGTACCTGCCACTTCCTGCCCTCTACAAATCCTGATCCTGTAGCCATGACAGCCATTATACCACCCTAAAGGATGCTGCCAGGGAAGGAAAGCAGGAAAGCCACTCCATCTTCCTTAAATCTCTGCACAGCTCATCACAAGAAGTCCCTTTGTGCTCTCTGAGGCAGTTGGCACAACCTGGGTGCCCCACAGAATGCCCAGGTACTGCTGAAAACTTCATCCCAGCTCTTGCTTACTTTGCAAGTCAATAGTAGCATTTACTGTGCTCTGCAAATAAACTCCAAGTCATTTCTCCAATTCCTTAAAAAGCAGAAACTACAAGCCCAATCGCTTCCCACAAGGAAAACACTTAATGCTGAGACAGTCCAAACTTTGTTTCTTCCTTTTCTGCCCCTTTCTTCTCCTCTGAAGGGTGCCAGGATGCTACATGTTCCCCACAGCTCCAGCCCCACACATCCTCCTGCACAGTGCAGCCACACTGAGGCATAACACTGCCAGCTACCAGGTCCAGGATAAGGTACAGTTTTTAACCTCCAGAACCTCATGACAAATACAGGGATGTTTGCAGTTTCTCTGTTTACAACAGGTTTAGCTGTACTTTCTCCCACTGAATCCTTCCCTTCACTGTTGACAGTTTTTCTGTAGGCAGAGCATAAGAGGAGAGAGTACCCCACCTCTGTGCTCGACAGAAAAGAACAAAGTGCTTGGCTGTTCTGGGTAGATCTGTCATAATGGAAGTTCAGCTAAAACTATAAAAGGAAAGAGTTAGTTTTCAAGTAAAATTTCTCCATTGTTCTCTAAATGTATAGAAAAACTGCACTTACAATCTGTCAAACAATTTCATCCAAGAGCTTCTACTTCCATACCCTTATTTTGCTGGCCACCAGCAAAGAATTTACTGGTGATGAATTATTGCAATATTACAGCACCACTGCAGGCCTTTTCATTGCTCCATGCAGGCTAATTCCCTTTCACAAATCCCTGCTCTCAGTATCTTCTGTGACCTAACCCACAGTATCTTCTGCAATACTCACCACCAAAAGCTGAAGCCAACTACTTCATCACATGCATTCATCAGCTCTGCATGTATCAAACGCTTGGAGCAATTCTCTCTCTTTGGCTTTGTTACCCTATTAATGGCAATAATAGTGCTAAAGCTGAAACATGAAATTGCTAAAGTTTGTGACACAAAAGCAGTATTTTCCCAGTAGTAGTCTAGTTTAAATAAATGACTGTTCCTTTATAGCTGGAGACTTGGGATCATTAAGGAAAGAATATATTCCATATATAGTCTGAATCACACCTAATGCCCAAACACTGGCAATCAAGCTCAAAAAACACCCCCCACCCCCCAAAAAAAAAACCACACCAAAGGCAGCACAAAGATTTCCTCTGAAAAACAACTACTATTGTAAGAACCAAAGGTCTTTTTCAACCTCTGCTTTTGGCACATGATTAATACTATGTGCTAACATGGCCCCACAGGACTGGTAACTGAGCCTAGTTGTAAAATGGCATAAAATTAACTATGGGCACACTGTCTTTACCTCCAGATAAAATGCACTGTGTAGCTTCACAGGCACTATATCCTCATTCTTCCTGTAAGGACTACAGAAATATAGTCACCCTTTATGTTTTCCTGCTTGTATCTCCAGTTTTTCTCTTGGATGCCTGTTCTAGTTTCAACTGATGCTATGTTAAAAGGAGTAGTGAGGCAGTGCAGCATAATCTAATCTGAATGGCGGTATCCACATCCGCCCAGAAAGTTTATACTCCACTACTGGAAGGGTTTGAAAACAGGTTGGATGGGGCTTTGAGCAACATGGGTAGTGGCCCATGTCAGGGTGGGGGTTGGAACTACATGGTCTTCAAGGTCCCCTCCATCCCAAATAATTTTATGATTCTATGACGCTAAGCTTCAATGTGCGTTAAAAAATAAATCTGTACCTACGTACAGGACTATGAGGAGATGAGGGGAGCACAGACTGGAGGTCTTCAAGAGGGGATTGGACGTGGCACTTGGTGCCATGGTTTAGTAGTCATGAGGTCTTGGGTGACAGGTTGGACTTGATGATCTTTGAGGTCTCTTCCAAACTTATTGATTGTATGACTGTGCTCACTCCCATATCACATACAGAGATACTGAGGGAGGATGAGGGACAGCAGTGTGACCAGCAAAAGGCCATCTGGCAATCCAGTACCAGGAATCTCCGCTCTCAGTCATAAGGTATTTCCACTATAAGATTTGGGGGAAAATGCAATAAAAAAATACCCCACCTAATCTCCACCCACTCCACCTCCAGCTACCATCACAGATTTGAGCCATTTCTGTAGTGAGGAACAGGCTGAGAGATGACAGAGACTTCAATGGTTTGCCTTTGTGCCTTGTTTTCTGATACCTACAGTTAATAACCCCTTTTGCTTAACTGGGGGGGAAAAAAGACAACTTGACTGCATGGCAAAGTCATGAGACACATTAGTACCAATAATATATAAATGTTACTAATAACAAGCAATAAACCTGACATGTAAAGTTAGTGTGTTTAAACATCCTTCCCTCCCCCGAATTCTGAGAAAGTTTTAAGAGCTTGTGGTACTATCAGTCATCAACTTGATATTATTTCCCACCTGGAATAGCATTTGACTTGTTTATTACTCTTGTACATTTATGCATTGAGTGCTTCAGACCTATTACTACTAAATAATCAGCATGTGTCTCCAAGGCTGGCTGCAGTAGGAGACCAAATGAAGTAACTGAATGCCAAAACCGATAGCTGAATCATAAGCTACCAAAGATAAGAAGCAGGAAGAGTTCCACTTCATCAGCCCTATTTCTATAGTTTGCCCAAATCTCAACTCCCACTCATTAAGGAGACCACAAACAGCTCCAGAGAATTATTTCCTCTACACAGTTTAATTTCTGTTGCGAAAAAGCTGCTCACATTACCAAGCAACACACCACTGAATCAGCAGCATCAACCAGAGAGTGACAGAAAACATGCTAACAGTGATGAGCTACTACCCAAAATTAACTTTCACACAGCCACTTCATAGTCTTCCAAAATACTCAATATAACAAAAGCCTCATTGTTGCAGCTTCAGTCCAAAGTGAGCAAATGCTCACCAGATGCTGCCAGGCCAGGAAGTGAGGTAGAAAATGGAGCTTCAACTGCAATGAATACAATAGGGCTTGATCTACTACTATTGAAGTCAGTGGAAGAACAGCACTGCCTTTCATGACAGCAGACCTGATAAAGGCTTATCAGGTTTGGTGGGGTTTTGGGTGGGTTTTTTTGGTTTTTTGACTGGTGACTCTTCTTTTTGCAGTGTTCAAATGCTCTCTGAATGCTGAGGATCAATGAATGATTGTCCTCTGAACCATACAGCATCTGCATGTCAGGAGAGCCACAAGAAATATCAGAAGGCCAGAGCACCTCTCCTATGAGGACAAGCTGAGAGAGTTGGGGTTCAGCCTGGAGGAAAGAAGGGTCTAGGGAGACGTTACTGTAGACTTTCAGTACTTATATGGGCCTTTAAGAAAGATGGGGACAGACTATTTAGCAGGTTCTGTGCAACAGGACAAGGGGTGATGATTTTAAACTAAAAGAGGGAAGACCTATACTGAATACAAGAGAGTTTTGGTTTTTTTCCACAGTGAGGGTGCTGAAACACTGGCCCAAGTTGCCCAGATACGTGGAAGATGTTCCATCCCCAGAAACATTTCAGGTCAGGTTGAATGGCTTCCTGCTTAACACCCGTCAAGGGGGTTGAACTAGATGATCTAGAAGGTCCATCCCAAACCAAGCTATTCTATTATTCTAAGCACACTGTGGTAGGTCGAGAGAGGGCCTAGCTCTCCCTCACCCACAGAGTAAGAAACCACAGCTAAACTCAGTCGGAGAAGCAGACTATATTTACAAGCATATATAGAAAGCAGGCTATATATAACACAATATATACAGGTATTTACAATATATATACAGAAATATACAGCAAAGAAAAATAACACAACAAAATTCCCTCCTCGGGGAGGAGGGTTTCCCTCCCTGTAACCCCCTCTCTCCCCACCTACCTCCCTTTTTTCCCAAAAAGGGGTTAGAGAGAGAAAGAAAGGGAGTTATTAAGGAAAAGAGATGTTATTAGGCTTCAAAAGCACATGCAGAATTAGTTTTGCTTATCTCAAGGTCAGCTCCACTTAGTTTGCCGAGAAGCAGGCAGGCAGAACAGGCTGAAACCCAAACTGAGGAAAAATTCCAACTGCCCTACACCTTAAAGTTGCATTCTGCCCGTCTACCAATGAAATTCGTTTAGAATATCAGAGTGTTTTCATTTTGATACAAAAACATTCAGCCAGTGTCCCAGTACTGTCCCTTTCTTAAAGGCACAGCCTCAAACAGTCACACACACGATACACAGCCAAAAGAAATCTGACATTCAAAAATACAAGTGGAGTGTATTTGGTTTTGGAGCTGTTATGTTTCCTTTACCTTCTAAATAGTATTAACAGAGATATATTCATGGTGACAGACATCTGCTAACTAAAGCAATGAACAGATTGTTGACCACCCCATTTTCAAAGCAAAACAGGGAGTTTGGACACACATCCATTTTCAACTGCATCCTCAAAGTCCAACTGACACTGCTGTGCAGCCTAGCACGATTTCTTCTGACAGTCAGCAAACAAACCCCAAAACAAGCAAATCAAGCCTAACAAGAATATTAGTGCAACCAGTAGCATGTATTGCATGTCTAAATAAAATGGAATTATATTTACTGCACAAATATCATTAATATCTTGACAAATACAGAAAGTTGCACCATGTCCATTGAATTATTAAGATTTATCCGGGCTGGCCAAGTGGTTGGGTCCAGGGCTCAGGGTACTGCAGGTGCTGCAGAGCGGCCCAGCACAAGCCTCTACCAATGGATTTACCGTGCTTACCTGACCTTGACAAAGGACACCTTCACAATGACAACAAATACCAGAACAGAAAGAATTTTTTTATTTGTTTCTGTGTTTTAAACAGAAAGAAGATGAAGCATGAATAAATGTCAGGTCACATCAGGAGTTAGTTTTGTGCTATAGGCTGTAGCCATCTAACAGGTGACTCCTGTTAACAGAAGCACAGACTGGTAGGGGCTGAAAGGGACCTCTGGAGATCATCTATGCCAACCTCACAGCTAAAGCAGGTTTGCCTAGATCAGGTTGCCCAGAATCATGTCCAGGCAGGTTTGGAATCTCTCTAGAGATTTCTTCCTCCCAGCTTCAAGGAAACATCATCATAGATGTGGACTTTTAAAAAGTGATTTCTAACACATTAAAGAAATAGACTCACTGATTAAAAACCCCAGACTTCCTCACCCCTGAAAACTGCATATAGATATTGGTTACACAGGCAAGATAGTGGGGAGAGCAGGAGGAAGGGAAAGGGACTTTAAATGTCTTTGTGATCTTTAGTTGACAGAGAAAGCCACCTCTCTTCTATTACTAAGAACTGCTTCCTCATGAGCTACACCAGGACTGTGAACTATCAGCTCCTAGGAAACAGACAAACAGTGGCAGTGGAGATGTTATGGCTTGCTTCCTCTTTTCCCCATCACATTTTGCTAAGGAGCACAACTATGAGAAGCTGATCCCAAGGTGGATTCAGCCTGGTGGATCCAACCTGAGACTTAGCAGTCGAATTCTCTTAAACAAAAGAGAGCAGCCACATGAGTTTAATGTAAGTGACATTAACAAGAAGTTTCACCAGGATAACTGCATCTTCAGAACGTCATCTTCAGGCACTTTACAGGGAGGAAAAATCATGACTTGTTTCAGAGGCATGCTCCCCCTGACCACAAAAAGTAACTCAGTGCTTTTATTAGATTTTATCAAAGGTTAAAATATTGTGGCTTTGGCTTTCTCCTCATTTTATGCAATCATTCTGAAAACAAGACATAAAGAGAAAGATAGGAAAAGATTAATCCCAAAAGACAGAAGTTGGTTTTTCCTCTCTATTTCTAGTCTAAAAATAGGTTTTAAATGGCTTATTAGTACACCAGGCTTCAAAGCCCCTCTTGATGAATCAGGACTTCCTGAAGGCTCATCTTTGTGACAGTTCAGCCCATGAGGGAAGCAGCACGTGAACCTGAACCACGAAACCATCACAATTTGGCAATTTTCTATGCTGTGGCATTGTTAAAACCAGATTCAAGACACAGAACAACACACATTTATTCTCTTTAAAATGTTGTGGGGCCTTTTTGTCCTCTGGAGAGGCTGGAAGGGACAGACAGAAGCAGACAGTGTCAAGGGCTGCGAGGAAGAGAAAAGCCAGCACATCCCCATGGCATCTAACACTTGCAGATGACTAATACTGCCTCTTGAAGAGGGCAAAGAAACTTCTGCTGAGCTGCAACAAGGAGCCTTCTGTAACTCTCCATTTGTCCAAGTACTGCCAGTGTTTATCATAAAGCAGATGAGTGAGTCCACACACAGGGTCTTAAACACACTGGGCCCAAGAGCTGACACTACTGCTCTTAACCAGCAGCTGCTCCAGGATTATAGCTTCTATGAAAAGCAACAGGTGCTTCTTCATAAAAAAAAAAAAAAACAGATTTATTCTCTGACACTGTCTTCCTGAGGACCATTATTCACAGACGTATACATGGTCTGGATTGGATTCCTTCTCCTCATACTCTCATTTCCTGGGATTTTAGGAAGAAAATTTGGCAGTCTGCAATAATATATCATTGGGGTTTCACCATCTTGGATCACAACTAGGCAGGGATAGACCCAGTTTCCAAGAACACCACTCCCCCCTGTAAACCAGCACATCATCTTTGCACAGACTGCACCTGCTTCTTCACCTGTTATATTTCATTCACCAAAACTGCAGAAGTATCACATAATCCAGCATAGTGGGGCTTGGAAGGGACCTCTGGAGATGACCTACTCCTACCCCCCAGCTAAGCCACAGTCACCTACAGCTGGCTGCTCAGGATCACAACATCCAGGCAGGTTTGCAGTCTCTCCAGAGGACGCTTCACCACCTCTCCGGGTAGCCTGGTCCAGTGCTGCAGCACTCTCACAGGAAAAATGTTTTTCCTCGTGTTTAGGTGGAACCTTTTGGGTACCACTATGTGCCCTTAGCTGCTCATCCTATCATTGGGTACCACTGAAAACAGTCTGCCCCCATCCTCTTTGACACCCCACTTCAGGTATTGATAAATATTGGTAAGATCCCTTCTCAGTCTACTCTTCTCCAGGCTAAACAGCCCCATGTCTCTCAGCCTATTCTCATCAGACATGCTCCAGTCCCCAGTGGATCCTCCACCAGACTCTCTCCAGTAGTTCCCTGTCTTTCTTGAACTGGGAAGCAGAGTTTGACACAACATTCCAGATGTGACCACACTAGAACAGAGCAGAAGAGGAAGAGAACCTATCTCTGCCTACGGGCCGCGCTTCTCAAAGCACCTGAGTATCCTGAATCATTATCAGATCACAGCAATACAAAGCTAAGGGCTACATTTTAATAGAAAGGTAAAAAAAGCAGAGCACAAATGTTGCCAAGCCTGGGTCACTCTGTATCTTACATCCATACAAAAGCATTTGGCAGAGCACAGCTCTACTGATGAAGCACCTGTTATTTTGTAACACTAAAAATCCAGAGCCAGTACTAAATATATACCATCTAGATTAAACGCACACACTGCACGCTGACACCAAATTAAACACTGAACGTTTTAATGCAAGTTGTCTAATCACACATATCAAGCCCTACAATATTTAACGGCAAAGTTTTTAATAAGAATCTTATGGTGAGAAATTGGGTTTTAATTAAGAAGAAATAAACCAGAAAGATGCATGTTTCAAAGGAAAAAAAAATTAATAATCCTGTAAACCCTAACCCAAGAATTTATCTTTTTTTAAATTGCAGGGTAATACAGCTTCAAGTTTCTGGACTTGTGTCTTTGGCTACTGGAAGGATGACAGTCACCCACAATTATAGCAACACACCTGGAGAACTGGAATAACACCACTGCTCCAAACACCTGATACTAAAAGGTTGAGGGGCTGGAAACATTAAGAAAAGGGGCAACGTGCCCTCAAGAAACAGGAAGCACCCAGAGCTGGTGAAGTAACTTAGAGAAATAGCTTTCTAGCAAGCCTACAGCCCTCACTTCAAATGCTGCTGACCCAGCGACAGCAGCATTACCTCTTGCTCACACCACCAGCAACTGAACCCACACAGAACTTGCTTGGCTTCTGACTGCAACTCACAGCCAGGTTTTTAAAACAATTGGTTGACCACAATTCAGTAGAACAGTTATCTCTACACCACCACCCCCCACCCCCCCACCCCCAAAAAAAAGAATGATCTCCAACCTGCTGTGACATTTTTAGCAGTGACACTCACCACATTTCCTAATTACAGGTATATTTCCTAATTACAGGTATATGAAACATACTTCTGTTGCATTTGATTTTACATGAAAAGAGAGACCATTGCTCTCTAAAAATTATTCTGCACTGGCTTCATGAGCTCTACCCCACAGACATTGCATTAATTCATTCAGGCCAGTCACCAAAGACACAGATATCTCTGCAGCAGGGAGTGAGAACACTATCAGCTTGTTCTGAATCAGCAAAGAAGCTGGCAGCCTTTCAAGTCATCTGAATAAAAATTAGGTAGCTACACAAAGAATAAACTTCAAAGTGCTTGTCCAGAATTCCCTCTGGGAAAGAACATGCATTTTCAACATGCTAATTCTTTCAACATGTTAATTCCATAGGTGCTGCTTATTTATACATTTCTAAATAATTTTATTTTTTTTTTAGCAAGTAACAGAACTCAGAGAAAGAGACCATAAATATGCCATGCTGTGCAGAAAGTTTGCTCACTTCTAAACGGCTACATTTAAGTTCAAAGGATCCCCAGGGGGATGAGTCAGCAGAACATCTTTCCATATTACATTAGTGAATCTTTTCCTCAGACCACACACAATCACTACCCTCCTCTTGTTTTTCAAGTTTTAATGCATGGAAAATAGTCAGAAGAGGAAACCTTTCACTATTTGTACTTCATGTATAAGAGGGGACACATGCTCTGGCCAGTTCAAGTCCTGTTCTTTACTAACAGCATTGTGTTGGCTGCAGCCACCTGTACTTTGTCCTCAGCAATGGCATATACTGCAGGTCTGTTTCAGACCTCCTCCTGCTTAACAGAGGAATGCACACACCAAAATACCTAACATGGCATTTTATAATGTTAGGGTCTAAAAACTTGCAGGAAAATAAGGAGACAAAGCTCAGTAACAGCACTGATTAACTCATATATGCTCCCACAATGACACTAATGATTTCCAGGACATTAAGCATCTTAAAACCCCAGCCTAGGACCTCAATTTCCTGCTGTTCTTGAACCACCCGCAGCACTTGGGGCCCAGGACCGTCAGTTCTTTTGCAGGGAATTCAGGTGCTTGTGATGAAATGGGAGCCTTGGGAGTCAGAAGCCAGGCAGGATTTTCTGGCTTCCCACCTCCAGACCTGCCTGCATGGATCCCACTGTGTGTACATATGAAGTGAACAATTTAAACATTTGCTTAGCAGAATTATAGTCTTTATGTTAATTTGAGAAGTTTTTGACAGAAGCAACAACTCTTTAAACACAGACTACATATAGCTGGGTTGAAAGGAAGAGAGAGGATTGGGTGGTTTTGTTCTTTTAATACCTTACACTTCATTCCTGCCTCCTGTACCAGCACTATCAGAGACCCACATAAAAGCAACATCTTTGTTTTGCAACCAATTTCCATTTCAAAGCAGCAAATCTAGACATCACTATCTGATTTCTTAAATCTCATTTCCATAAGCCAAGCACAGAAGTAACCTGCTTCTTCTGTTCTGTACTGTGAGAGCTCCCAACCAACAGATCCATTTGATAAAGGCACAGAACCGAAAACACATGCTCCCTGGGGCTTTTTGCTAAAGAGCTGATTTGCATGAGGCATTATAAATTAGCCTTTTTCAAATTAAAGCAAAATTCCTAATTTACTCTGTGGCCCTATTTAACAGATTATGAAATCTGTAACATTGGACTGAAAAATAAAGGGGTGTGGGGGTAGGGGGTGGAAACAACACATCAATTTTAACTGCTGGTTCGGGCAAGGTTGCTGTGGAGTGATTCTAACCACAACAGTGCTGCTTCAGGAAATAAAAGAGATTTCATAAACATTCATACAGCTAAAATACTACTCCTGACAAAGCTACAGCCAGCCATAGCCACGAGAGACTGCAAACTCTTCCCACTTAGTCTGCTGTGGATTTTTGCTGCCTGTGTGGCTGTTGTGCAGCCAGACAGAAAATAATGTCAATCCTTCATGCTATTCCCCACTTTCAGCCATGTTTCTAATCTGCCTTTGGAATAGAATAGAATAAACCAGGTTGGAAGAGACCTTCAAGATCACCGTGTCCAACCGATCATCCAACACCACCTAATCAGTTTAGGAAGGATGTTGACTTGCTGGAACGAGTCCAGAGAAGAGCAACAAAGGTGGTGAGGGGTTTGGAACACAAGCCCTACGAGGAGAGGCTGAGGGAGCTGGGGTTGTTTAGCCTGGAGAAGAGGAGACTCAGGGGTGACCTTATTACTCTCTACAACTACCTGAAGGGAGGTTGTAGACAGATGGATGTTGGTCTCTTCTCCCAGGCAGCCAGTACCAGAACAAGAGGACACAGTCTCAGGCTGTACCAGGGGAGGTTCAGGCTAGATGTTAGGAAAAAGTTCTATACAGAGAGAGTGATTGCCCATTGGAATGGGCTGCCTGGGGAGGTGGTGGAGTCGCCATCACTGGAGGTTTTCAGGAGGAGACTTGATGGGGTGCTTGGTGCTGTGGGTTAGTTGTTTGGGTGGTGTTGGATTGGTTGATGGGTTGGACGCGGTGATCTTGAAGGTCTCTTCCAACCTGGTTTATTCTATGTATTCTAATCAACTAAACCATGCAACCAAGCATCCTGTCAAGCCTTGCCCTGAACACCCCCAGCGATGGCGACCCCACCACCTCCTCAGGCAGCCCATTCCAATGGGCAATCACTCTGTGTAAAACTTCCTCCTAACCTCCAGCCTAAACCTCCCCTGGCGCAGCCTGAGACTGTGTCCTCTCGTTCTGGTACTGGTTGCCTGGGAGAAGAGACTGACCTCTGCCTGACTACAACCTCCCTTCAGGTAGTTGTAGAGAGCAAAAAGGTCACCCCTGAATCTCCTCTTCTCCAGGCTAAGCAACCCCAGCTCCCTCAGTCTCTCCTCATAGGGCTTGTGTTCCAAGCCCCTCACCAACTTTGTTGCCCTTCTCTGGACACACTCCAGCAAGTCAACATCCTTCCTAAACTGAGGAGCCCAGAACTGGAAGCAGCTAGGTTACTTTAATGCCTTGGTAGGTTTAAGCACACCAAATAAGCACAAGGTACGCAGGGGAAACCGGTTCACTTCACACACTTCCACTTACCTCAAAGTTCAAATGGAGACATATAATTCACAAGCCTTTAACCACAGAAATACAAAAGACATGGTCATAAAAACTAAAAATTAAATACACATCCTATTTTGGCCACATCCTCCTCAAACATTTTTGCAAGCTGAATTCAAGATTTCAACCAAGGTTGTCCACAATTAAGAAACATACTATGAGAAACCTGTTCCCTATGCCACAGGTTTAGCCCCAGGCACAGGTTACCCTCATGTTTAGATTTTTATTATTTTTAAAACACCAGCCCAGTGCAGCAGCCTGCAAGTTAATTGTTTCCATGTAGTTTGTGAAGGCAACTAATAATCACAGACACACACACAGTCTACAGTAGAAGGAATCTCTCCTTTTGTCACTATTTCAGAAGCATTTATCCCTTCCCTTCTCCCTCAGCTTTCTTCCAGTGAGACAAGCTCAGTGTTACCCATGTGATGTCAGTGGTTATTTTGTGCTGATTAATGGAATCGGAACTCCAGACAGGATAAATTTACAGCTGTCTTACAATAAGCTGATGGATGACTCAGCCTTTTTCCCTCTTCAGCTGAACTCACCAGCAGAAAGTGACAGCAGTAGGAGGTGAAGATGCCTTCCCCCCTCAGAGAGGGGGTCCCTTCGTGCCTACCATTGCTCCCATCTCTTGCCTCAGGAGACTCCTGAAAGAGGGGTGAGCTATAGAGACCTTGCTCTGTGGTTAAAATATATTAGATTATCAGACTTTACCTGTGCATGCACTGACAAAAAAAAATAATCCTAGGAAACAATTTTTCAGGTTTCAGTGTGTGTAAGCCAACCAATAAACATGGATTGATTCTGAAGTTGCAGCACCTGTGGACTTCCACAGACTAATACCCCCAAAGCCATGCGTGCACCTCCCCTTGTTGTGAACATTCAGCAGAATACAAGAAATTAAAATTCAATGATCATAAAAGTAAACATTTCATGGGAAGATGAAGTGTCAGTATAAACAAAACCTGGGCTTTTTCCATCAGCTTTCTGAGGATGTAGACTTGCCAGCAAAATAAATAAATAAATAAAGTATGGCCTGATGATGGCACAGAGTGCACAATGGAGACTCACTGAAGACTGTCAGCTCAAGAACTGTGCAGGCAGAAAGCACGGCTGCTCTTTGTGTCATAGAGTGGGATGTGAGTTTTCACTATCACAGGCAAATAGAAAAGCAGATGAAGTGTATTCATAGCATGCCTTTCTCTAAGCAGCAGTAAAATATTTGATGAAAGACTGAAAAGAATTTGTGGGGTTGATTGTGTTTTTGTTTTTTCTTTCAGAACCAGAAAAATCAGTTTATAATCACAGCTGATTATCTTCACGTATAGTGTACCAACAGAAGAGTGAGGCTCTCATAAGCTCCATCAGCACAAGTGAATCAGCTAGCTAGGTGAGACGTGCAGGTAAGCAAGGTCTGTCACTGGCAGGTTGGTCCCTTCTACAGAACAGGCACCAGGAAGATCTCGAGTGCAGTTAATCATGTGCCTGCATGCCACTGACCTCAAATGGACTTGCACAACGTTTGAAGACTAAACAGAGGAGATGTCCCAAACTGGGAGTGGTGCTCAGCACACAGGCACAGCATGAGCACCTTCAGCTTTCCTCATTATCCAAACATCTTTGCTGAACTGAACACCAGGGCACCAAAGTTTGACTTCTGTATTGTACTGATGTCTGTGAGCACTGGCACAATAGTTTTTGGCAAATGTACAACTAGTTCGTGTATGAACTTCTTGAGCAATATAAGGAAGCCCTTAAGTGGTTTGTAGCACAACATGGAACTAGAACCTTTAATACTAAATAAAACACACTATTGTTTGTCATGTAAAAGACATCCAACATTCATATTGGTTGTATCATTCTTCAGTTATAAAGTTTGTTTACTTATGGTTTAAGCTTTTGCTTGAAGTTAAAATGGAGTTGCTAAGATACTCCACCAAGAAACAAGATTCAGCCTACCAAAAAAACTTTTCTTGAAATGAATTATAAATGCAAGAAGATTTTCAGCACCAAAATGGCTTTCAATTTTTAGTACCTTATTTGCCAGTTCAAGGAATTACTCAGAAACCAGGAAAAAAAACCACAAACACCACATGGAAGAGAAATCTCACTTATACTTATCACTTTGTCATATAAAACAAAGGAAGAGGCAAGGTATTTAATCTGTAAATGCTACCTGAAGCATACTTGCCATCCACAAAATGGGAGTCAAAACACATATTAAGGCATCTCACATTCTGTCTTTTGCTGGATAACAGCTACAGTCATGTTTCATCAGTTGCAGGAATCCTACTATTGTGACAGGTGCAGATTTGATATACGACCATTGCCTCAGTCAGATCAGAAAGCTCGAGTAAGAGATTTCATAATCATGTTCTTTTCCTTCATAGTGCAAAGAATTGAAGTGGCAAGGGAAAAGGGTTAAACCTGAGCCTAAGGAGAAGTTAAAAATACATTTAAAGAAATAAAATCAATATTCATAAATTAAAGAGAATATCTGTCCAAAGGGCTTCACTTTAGCACTGGTATGTGAAGACCACATCTATAAATCCTCATCCTTTATGTAGAAGTCACTATCCAATTTATGTTAGGAATATCAACATCCAGATTATTCTAATTCAAAATCCAGGTTAACAGCAATGGTAATAACATTTCTGAAGTATTTCCTGCACAGGAATGCTGCATCTTAAACAAAGCTGCCAGTACCAGAGGTGAGCAAAAGCTTCATTTGAAATATTTTTTTTCCTCTTAAAATATGTTATATGTAAACAACTCTAGTTCTTGCAAATCTTCTTCCCAAATGCATGTTTACTACAAATGTTTGAACACATATTTACAGTGTGCCAAAGGGGGTTAAAAAAAAAAAAACAAACCTTTAAAAAAAAATCCAAGTCTAGAAATAAGCACAGCCATACTGCTTCTTCATTACTCAGGGAAACCAAACCAAGCAGGTGCATGTCAACTCATGCATACAAAATCCAGGCTTCTGAAATTCTGAATACTGAATTAAATGCTTAATGTCAGCCTGCAGGGGAAGTTCTGTCAGCCAAACCTGCAGCTCATGAAGTTATTCCATGCTTATCTGTAAGTGGCAAATGCTCCCAAAGCTCTCTACAAAACCATGGAATTGCCACCTCCTTTTGAATATGCTCCTTACAAGGACCAGTTGTGCTAAATCACAGCATTTTCTTGTCACCTGCAAAGGTACAAGAAAGCTAAAGTTCACCCTCCTGTCTGAAGGCAGCTTAGAGGACTGCACTGACCCTCACAAAGGACACAGAAAACTTGGCACTTGCAAGCAGAAGCGCTGGTTTTCTCTGACTGAAGAACAGGCGTGGGAAGAGCACATGCTGCTACCTCACAGAGGAAAACAAACAAACAAAACACACCCCAAAAAGACCCCAACCAAACAACAGCAAACCAAACCAAACAAACCCAAACCACCAACACACCCAACCCCCACCCCAGCCAAAAAAACCAAAATAATGAAACAACAAACCAACAACCTAGTTTCCAGACAACATAACACTAATATTGCAACCTATTTAACAAAGCAACACAACCAGTATAGTCCCAAGCACTAACCTGTCTTTGCAGCACAACTTACTTTGCTCCAGGGAATATTGATTTTATTGCATGGCTATAATTTAGTGAGTCATCCAAAATAATTACAAAATTTTACTCATTAGCTTCCTTGTTTTCAGATGCGACTTCAAGGTCACAACTAGAATCTACATCAAACTGGAATTACTCAAGAGTTAAATTATCCTTCTGCTTCCCTCCCCAAACAGAAAAATCAATTCTTTATGTGGCCCCTACTGCATTATTGATGTAGAGATGACATAAAATATCCGTATATCCATTAGCTGCTGTCTGAAAGAAACATTAGTAAATTATGGCTTTTAACAACAAAAAGACAGGAATCCAGTGGTGACAATCTTGGGGGTGCATCCACTGACAAGTCAGCCCCAATTCCATTGAAGGGTTTCATAGGCTTTGCAGAACAAAACATTATCACATCTTTCATGCCTCACCCAGGCAACCATGAATATCAGCCAGTACTAAGGGTTACTTTGCAATATATATTCCTGAAAACCTTTAATCCACAGACAGAAAGACCAGTGCCTGCCTCAGTGCCCAAGAGCTAAAGGAACCCCAGCCTGGGCTGATTTTCTATTTCAAAGTGGAGCATGTGATGGCCACATTATGTTACTTGTCATAACTCTAAACTTGATCCCAGGAGCAGCAGGCTAGTAACCTTGGCTGCCATAGCTACAAACTACGCAAATGACTGTGGGTTGCACTGTCAGAGGTACTCAATTGTGCTCCCACTGACAAATCAGGAGCCCTGGCTGGGATAGAACAAAGCCAATTCAACACCTGCTTCTGCTCAGACTGATTGAATCCCAGCAGCTTAAAATCACCCAACTTTAACCCTGCACAGTAACAGCCATGATCTCACCCTGCAACCCACCACTGGAACCAATAAATGGAATATAGCTTTATCAGGGTACTTGAACTTGGAACTTTAACCCCTCTGCAACTAAGGGAATTTACTGCATATCCCCTGATAAAGTGCTCCAAAGGGCAATAAATTACCCTCACTATAAAATATGCAACTTGCTTCCAGTTCATACTTTCTTCCTAACAAGCAGATCCTTCTGGGCTCTATACATGTGACTTCCAAGAGCGCTCTCATTGTTTTTCGCCTGGAATACAAACTCCTACATCACAATGCAGTTTCTGGATGGAGGAGCATTCAGCAAAGAGAAGTGAACTATGCAGGGAAGGGAGCAAAGCACCCAACAGCTGCACAAAGGGCAACCATGTCTCTTGACAGCCAAAGACAGAAGATGGTTCTTCCAAGAGCATTGTGCTTTATTTACTTCTACCTATACAGATACCATAGATATATGGAGAGAGAGAAAAATCTGACACAGGAGTGATGTGGAGTTTCTGAATAACACAAGCTTCTGAACTTTACTAAACAAAAACAAACAAGGCCCAAGTATGATTTAAACAAACAAACAAACAAACAAAAACCCCCACACAAACCAAACACCACCATATTCCAATAATTTCAATAAGTTTTCATGAGGATTTATGACTTGCTGTTTGGTCTACTCATACTTTTAAAATCCAGCATTGAAGGCACACATTTAAACTGTAATAGAAAGTAGTAATCACTCACCTACAGGAATTGTTTGTCAAGGGAAATTTCCCTTTAAAAAGTCAAAGAATACAATTTTATTTCTCCCCAGATATACTTCACATATTTCTTCTATATGATACTGGGATCCACAGCATCTGCAGACAGACCCTGAGCCTATGGATCCCAAGGGACTGCAACAGTTGAAGAGAGAGATGCAAGTCTTAAACCCAGCTAGGTACCACTGTTTGGTTTGGCTTCATCCCAACACAAGCTTTTTAGATAAAGTGCAAAGCTTTTTCCCTTGCCTTATGAACTTTCTAGGAGCACATGGACACATTAACTCTCCAGTAATGTACCTAAAGCAAGACAGACAGGACCATTTTCTCCACAAAAAGTTTCTTTGTAATAAAGCAATGTCAAGCAGGAAGTAGAATAAGAGAGTCTGTGTTTCTAATACAGTAGTACTCTAGTCAAAAGATTTTTCTAATAAAATTTAATAGCAAATAAAAATTTACACTGAGGGCTTATTCAACAAACATGCTTCAAAAATATAAGCTCATGAATGTACACCAACAAAAACAAGCATCTAATAAAACTGATCCTTATACAAAAGCCTCTTACTTCTATTTTTCATGTTTCTTACAAAACATCATCTTTAAAACATGCTGATGTCCATTTGAATGGGAGTCAATATCAATATGAAGCTCAAATAGAGTTCCTCAACAAAATCACCTTTAATAACACTATCCCTTAAATCATTCCATACCCCAAAGTGGCCACACTATCAACTTACCCTCCTCTGTTTTCAGTCCAGGATTCATTACAATTTCTGTATAGAAGACTATACATTACAATACCCAGACACTTCAGAACAAAACAAGGCAAAGAATTAGGCTGTGTAATTTCACATGTTCTTCTTTCTCCTTGGAGCGTAACTCAGTTTACCCAACCCAGATGTGCCTAAACTTAGCTCCCATGCCCTGTAAGCAGCCTATGGACAATATTGACCCAGGGAGTCTCCTCTTATCTTGTGACTTCAGCCCAAGCTTGCTTCTTTCTGAATTTTTATTTTCCCCAAGAGAAAGCAAATTCTATGCTTGTGAAGAATGAAACCCACAAACTATGGCCAGAACACCAAAACTGGAAACAAAGTACACAGAACACAAGGCAAGTGGAAGACAAGGGAGGAAAAAAAAGATCACCTTTTTCTTCACACGCACTCCACCAAGATGCATCAACCAAGATGACTGAAGAGGATTACTAAGACAGTTGAAAATAAACCCAAACCACCAGCATCAAAAGGAAAGCAATGTTTTCCATGGTCAAGTTCTTTGTATGAGGTACACATTATTCAGTTCCCTTCCTTAGTATTTTTGACACTTCAATAAGACCTTAATATCAGCAAAGAACATTAAGTGTATCAAAGCCCTAACACCATCAAAGCACTGTTAAGTTAGTTTTTTGTGGAGGTCAGTAAAACAACACCAATGAGTACAGGGAGGATTGCACAGACCATACTGTCTAGTTACACTCCATATTTAAAACAATACTTAGAAGAAAAGAGTGGTTAAGAGAAAAAATGTTAAAAAATAAATAGAAGAGCTATGGAGTTCAGATACCCCTTTAGAAGAGCACAGGATTAGCTCCAAAATAGATCTTAATGCTGAAATTATGGCCTGCAATAGGTCAGCTGCTGACCTCCTCAACACTCTCCAGTGCAACCATCTAACAGTAAACAGGCACAGGAGTTTGCTAAAAACAGCTTGCTGGACATCTGGTGCTGCTGAAGGAGAAAACATGGAAGAAACTAGGCAGGGGGTATAGGTGGTGACATGCTGGGCTGGGTGAAGACTTGGTTACCTAACAGAGTATCTTGACAAAGTTAAGCTCCAATTCAAGGAATAAGGAGAAAGTGACATTCTGTAATGAACTGAATTAATACATGTCAAATAAATTAAACTCAGTGGCAGATAAGTCAATCTTCAAATTAACTACTCTGAGGTTGTTCCATAACTAACTGCTCTCAAACCTCAGCTTCCCTGAGTGAAAGAAAAAAGGTAAAAATGGATACGTTTTTCTTCATGTAATCCATCGTATTTTAAACAACAAAGTGTTGCCAATAGCTTGCCTGGGATGCTGTTTCCATCGTTTACTAGTGATGTTTTGGAGGAGATGAAGATTTACAACAAACAGAGCCACACCAACTTCAGACTGACAAAGAGGTATCCCAATTCTTTACTCCCAGCCTTCTGTTCAGTTACAATCATATTCCACAACCAGCTCACTGAGACCAGACTTGCAATAACACTCGGTGAAAGCATGCAACAACATTAGGCAAGAGGAAGCTTTTGTCACATGCTGCAATAATGCTCCAAGGACGTATTAAAGAGCATCCACCTTCAAACATAAAAGCAGAAACAAAAGAGAACTAGTGTCAATCACCAAATATTTAGGGTATAAATCCATAATATTTAAAAGGAATTGATCCATATTTATACAATAGAAACAAACCAAAAAAGCCAAATTTCCCATGAATTCAGAGAGAATTTAAAGTGAGCTATTTCAAGGGTGTGTATCAGCAACTGCAGAAATATCAGTTTTAAACCATTTTCTGAATACAACTCAGTATTTCAGATACTGTACCAACTACTTACTGGTACCAGCCTGCTAACATCACTCACAAAATTCTGTCTCATCAAGCAGATATAAAATTAGTCAGAAAGTAACATTTGCATCCCTTGTTATCCTGAAGGAAGTAAGCATACATACATACAGATAGATAGATGTGAAGAGAAGGCAAAATAAGTGCTGCTCTTCCTCAGGAAGGAATGTTTTATAGTTACTATCTGTTTGTGACGACCTGTTGTGAATGAACAGCTGTTGAGTGGCTATAAGGATACCTGCAAACATCACATACAGCTTCCTTTTAGGTTTAAAGGTTACCTAAATGTGAACAGATGCTCATATTCAGCTCAAGAAAAAAAAGATTAAATTAACTCCACTATCAAGCTATAGCAGGAATTCTGCCATAGCCTAATCTTTATTGAGGGCAGCTTTCAGGCTTACCTGTAATAATCCATTTTAAGATGTTTCCATTTCCAGTTGTTGAAACGATTTTATAAACGGTGTCTGACAAAAACGTGATTTTAGTCTCCTGGAAGTATTTGAAGCATTTAGTTGGTAATGGAAAGCACATGTGAGAAACGGAATATCAAATCATTCTAACAGTAGTATTTCCATACTTTATTTTAATCTTATTCATAGAAGCAAAGCACAAATGAAATTCACCTTATGTGACCAGACCAACCAATCCTATAATCCCTACTGCAACTCATAATGGCTTCAGGCCTCTTCAGAATTACTTGGCATTGCACTAAAAACCAAGCTACACTCTCTCTCCTATCAGAGATGATTATATGTAGGGCCACAAACCCACTTTTGCTACCTTTCAGCATTTTAGTTTTAATAAACATAAAGCTAAGTCTCATGTTTATTTTAATACACACAGAAGCACCTAGTTAAATGTCAATTTTTTTTTTTTTATGAGCAGGTAATTCTATCAGAGTTTATCTAAGGCTATTTTGTTTTCCATTTTTATGACATTTCCTGGGCTAAAGCATGTAACTGGACTGCCAAGTTTAGTCAATATCAGAAGATCCTTTATGAATACGTTTAACACTTCTTCAAGCCCACTGATACTTCTGATTTCCACATCATCTCACTGCCATGATTCATAGAATTGATTTTTCCAATCTATGAATTTTCTTTTTTTAAAAAGGTAAGGCACCTGCTAGTTCCCTGGAACCCCTCAGTCAGATTTTGGCACAAGATCTTCCACAGTTACTTTTTCTCTGCCATTTATGAATACAGAAGTTTAGGGTTTTTTAATACTCTCTTTGGTTCTTTTGCAGACTGAAGAGTTTGAAGTTGAAATGAACCAATGGAGGTGGCCTGTCACGAAACACATATGTAAGCTGCCATAATCTGTTCTGAATGCCAAAAGCTTATACAGTTCCATGAAAGGAGACTAGAGAGTTTAGAAACCTATTAAGGGTTGCTGTCAAGGGTTAGGGCTGGGCTGGCCATGAGATGGGTCATAGACACTCTCTATGAAGCTCTCTCCCTTCCAAAAGGGGAAGAGAAAGGGAATAAAGGAGAGAAACTGATGGGTTGGGAAAGAAAACTAAAATAGCTTCAATGAAAATAGCAATAATGGAATATATACAAATAGACACAAACCTATACCAAACTCAGTTCCCTGATGGCAAAGATATCACCACCGCCACTGATGCTGTGGGTGACTCGGCAGCAGATGAGAACCAGATTCAGGAGCTGTATTTTTGGAAGTAGATTCAGGAACAAATAGGTTGGGATCAAAGACAGAACAGTTTGAGTCCCTACCTGGTCAAGTTAGGATCATCTGTCCTGTCCATTCCTCCCCACAGTTGCCACCTCTTATTTACCCCAACATGGTACACAAGATTTAGCAGTGACCTTGGTCTGCACCCCAACCCTTGGTAGTAACTCTAAACATCAATGTTATCACTGCTAGAAGCAGCCACTGCCTCTGAAAACATGCTGTTAACGCCAGAAAGTGCTGTCACTGAGAAGAGACTGAGCTGAGAAATAAAATCACAGAAGAGAATTAGTTCTAACTCAAACCAGGGCAATTACTAACACATCTGGCTAAGTCAGTCACTCAAATCCAGACAATTAGATGCTAAGAGATCACCCAAATGAAGCAAGTCTCGCCATAAGCAGGGAAAGAAGATGGATAATCCTATGCACACTCACCCAGTCCCGATGCTCTGCCTTAAGCAGCTATTAATTGTTACAGTTGGAGACTGGATACCGAGCTAGGTGGACCATTGGTCAGATCCACATTTATTTATTCTTTCCCTGTGCACGAGCCTTCTTATCTAACCTAATAAGTTTTAGTATTTATTCAGTTTAGTATTCACTTATTCCAGTAGATGGGGAGAAAGGGTAGAGAACAGGTAAGGACAACAAGAGTACACAGTATTCAAGATACAAGCTAGCCACAAGAACATAACCAGGTTTTCTGCTCTGTTCCTAGTCACATTATGCCTTTGGATTACTCTTTATTGATATTTTCATAATATTATGCACAATGCTTCCAGTCCTCCACTACGCTTTACTGGGCACCAAATGTGCAGTTCTCAATTTTACCTGCCACTATATTATCCAGTTGCTAAGCACTGGGGGACTCTCTGCAGCTCTGATTGTAGTTCAATTTGGGTTTATCCACCTTAAAAAATTCTGTGCTAATTACTACTTCACCTTATTTTCCAGTTCATCATTAACACACCAAGCAAAGTAAATCCCAGCAGAAATCCCACTAATAATCTCCTCCCAACTTAAAATCTGAACATTTCCTGGTGTCTTCTGTTGCCTGTCTTTTAAAACATGTTCCCTAAAGAACAGTCAAACTTATCCAGTGTTCAAATTTCTTAGATGGGATGTTTTAGCCAGGTTCTCTGAAATATCTGGAATTTCAGAGCCTTGTGTATTGCCCTTACTCCCACATGTGTTACAGCCTTCAGAAAACTCTGAATAGCATTACAGTAACTCCCTCTCATGGAACAATCACAATTATCATCACATAAATTCACTTGCCTAGTAATTCTATTCCTCATTACAGTTTCTAATACTAGAAGCCTAAATTCTGCTTAAATTGTTAGTTAATCTTCATCTGAACACTACATCTCCAGCCTGGATCCATGAGAAGCAAACCCTATGTGCTTCCCTCTGTAATGGAACCCACTGTATATCATGTTGACTAGGTAATTGAAAATACACTTGTTTTCTCAACTGGAACACCTAGATAAATTGGAAAACACTGCAGAAGGTCTGAGTGGGAGTAACATGAAAATTTCTGTAGTCTGAGCACAAAACCACCAGCTCAAGTGCCGCAGAGTCACCGTTCCAGTGGTAGAGGTTCTAGTTTCATACAGTGATGACTTAAAAACAGACTAAACTCAAATTGCAGCGGCTGAAAAGACACCTAAATCCCTCTATATATGAAGAGTTTAAATAAGCATTCACCAAGATCACCACTGCTGCCAGTTATTTGTTCAAGGCAGCAACAATGAATCCCTGGTCTCTCAATAGCCAAAAGGAGGTCAATCTAATGCTGCTTTCAGGACCAACAGCACACTGCGGCTACTAAAGTGGCACACTGCAGAGCCAGCTAGAGCCACCTAATGGTTTTTATATAGCTGCATGGAATTCAGTCTCAGCTGGCTGCATCTGAACAGTGAGGAGAAGGCCAAGAAAAAGAAGAGGAGGCCAAGAGTGATCCAGATGGTGATGTGCCAGAAGGTTCAGCAATTAAGAGTGACAGCCACCACTAGGCAACACAGATCTCCAGAGAATGGGTTACTGCAAAGGTGAGGGAGAAGCCAAGAAATACACACATACCCTCACAGCCTGCTGAGCATTAAGTCCCTGGGCACAGGCAACTGCAAGGGACATCCAGGCAATGCCTCCAGGGACACCACGCTAAATGTCTACACCTTCTAAAGGGCACATGTCTTTGTCAGCCTAATTAAAACCAGAAATCATTTACTGTTTGCTGTTTTTCTTGGTAGCCAGGAAACAACCAGACGCTGATGGCAAGAGAAGTGCCCCAGAGGCCAGTGAATTCTCTACTACAATTACCCAGCAAAAAGTGTAGTAGCATCTTGGGAGACCATGGTACAATCACATAGTTGGCTCCACGTTTTCAAAAAAATGCTGAATGGGTTTGATGAGGATTTCAGGACAGTCCCTAAAATGGGTAAGAATGAAATACATGTATTAATTCATCTTGGATGGCCTGTATGGGGCATGGATACTTCAGGACTGTCTGCAGAAACTTACTTGTAAATTTATAATGCAGCCAAAACATGGATATCATTACCTAAGAGACAAATAAAGATCAGAAAAAATTGCAGGTCTAATCCTGCTTCATTCGGAACATTTAATTCTTTGGAAGAAGTGTCATGCTGTATCAAACACCAGCCCTTAGGGAAAAAAGGTAGTATTTGCTTACCAGTTACAGCATTTCAGGTAAAGGAAAAAAACAAGCTGCCAAACAAAGTCAAAGTGCCCTTAAACTTTCTGACCAAGATCAACATTGACAAGAACCAGAAGTACAACAGGCATTGGTGGTGAGAAGGTCCAGAAGGCCCCTTAGACAATGCATCCCTCATCTACCCACTGAAAAAAATCCATCTCTTGGGTGGCTTCTTATTCTGCAGGTTAAGAGAAGTGTTCTACAAATGAATCCATTCTACTGTGGTTTTTCAATGATAAACAAAACTAAGGACTTCTCGACAATCAAATACATTTTTGGGGGGGTAAATATTCAGAGGATTCGTTCAAATTTAGAAACGTTCAAGACCCATCTAGACAGCTTTGCATAACCGCATTGTTATGAGTCATTCACTTGGCTTACTCCAATTGCATCAAAGGTAATTTCTCAGTTCTTAAATCACAAGACTTTTTCTAACTGCTGGTTCTGCAAAGGCACTAGCAGAATCAGCTGAACAGAGCTCATTTTTCAAATCCATAGGAACAGAGACAGCATTGTTTGAAGATTAAAGAAAGAAAAGCAGAATAAGTCCACTCAGAAAAGGGCAGCACAGCATCTTCTTCCCTGCCTCCTGATAAAACAACCAACCACAACAACAAAAAAAAACAGTACTTTGCAATACTCGCTGCAGAGAAACAGCATTACCCAAACCTGTTCTCTAGCAGAAGGCATTCCCCCATCACCAGCTCAATCAACAGAGAAGACCTTTTGCACAAGAAGGTACCATTCAGCAGTAGCCCATAGATTTCAGATGAGCACACAGCCATTACCGAATTCCACAAAGGATCAGAACATTATTGTCAGATTAGCGCTGGGAAACAGATTTATCATCTGCCTTCTAGGCTCAAAATTTCAATCCTAAAATCTTGAAAAACAGGTGGCTTTCTAACAGTTTTCTTCTTAGTACTGAGCAACTTCCCAAGCAGAGAGAATATTTGATTGTCATTTTCACCTGTTCCAGGAGTAGGTCAGCACACCTACACTCATTTATTTCTTCAAATGCTAGCTAGAGTTACCCAAAAGCTCCTGTTTAACACTGCAAAGAGCTGTGCACTGAAGAGAGAATGTATCCTACGAGAGGTTAAAATTAATGGGGTTTGTTCTGGGCCACTCAGTTTAGGAAGGATGTTGACTTGCTGGAGCATGTCCAGAGAAGGGCAACAAGGTTGGTGAGGGGCTTGGAGCACAAGCCCTAGGAGGAGAGACTGAGGGAGCTGGGGTTGCTTAGCCTGGAGAGGAGGAGACTCAGGGGTGACCTTATTGCTTTCTACAACTACCTGAAGGGGGGTTGTAGTGAGGCAGAGGTTGGTCTCTTCTCCCAGGCAACCAGTACCAGAATGAGAGGACACAGTCTCAGGCTGCACCAGGGGAGGTTTAGGCTGGAGGTTAGGAGGAAGCTTTACACAGAGAGAGTGATTGCCCATTGGAATGGGCTGCCCGAGGAGGTGGTGGGGTCGCCGTCGCTGGGGGTGTTCGGGGCGAGGCTTGACAGGATGCTTGATTGCATGGTTTAGTTGATTAGGTGGTGTTGGATGATCGGTTGGAGACGATGATCTTGAAGGTCTCTTCCAACCTGGTTTATTCTATTCTATTCTACACCTTATCCTGTTCATAAGGGTGACTAAACATACAAGCAAGGGAAAAACAGCAAATAAACACATTTATTATTACAAGTAATTGTCATGATGGAAAAATAAATACTTGTACAGAAGGCTAAATTAAGCTCCCTCCTACCTAATGATCAACATGCCTTTTTTCTATTTTCCTATAGTAATCTTCCTTCACTTGCAAGAGACTTCACCTTTGTGACACTTCCAAAAAGCATTAAAATCAGAATGCTATCCATGGGTTAGTTAGGATTTAGGAACATAAAACACACTTATGTAAGTACCACTTGATAGCAGAACTCATATTGAGTTTTGAATATTTACATCTGCAAGCTGTTATCTTCTAAGTACATAAAGGATAACAGAAATCTTTACAGATACAGTTGGGTGTGGGTTGGTTTGTTTTTGTGGTTTTTTAGTGGTGGTGTTGGTTTTGTGGTGTTTTGTTTGTTTGGGGTTTTTTGAACATTCTGCCTAGGAAAGAAGACCTTTTCCCTATTTAATGTAACATGCTCACTGTAACAGCTTGTTAAGAGGTCTTATAAATCAGAACAGGTACACTGAATTTCTATTAAAGCAGAATGACAGTAACACAGAACTGGGTAAGAATGGCTTTTAGATTTATGATTGCTCATGTTTCACACACAAACTGTTTCTTGATACTTCCATTTTCGGGCAGCTTTTATCAACACAGGAACATGGGGATCATAAAGCAGATGGTGGTTCCTGCCAACCAATCTGGTGAGAAGTTACCTGGAGATCAGGGATTGTTGACTAGCTTGTTCAAGTGGGTTGCTGAGAAACTTATTTGCCACAGCAGCATAATGGTTTTTCAGGCTCTCAGAGTAACACAGCAAACAAAATGATGGGCCAATTCTACAGCCCTGTAATTCCCAGTAACTGCAAAACACGGCAGGGGAGACCCCTCTAAGTAGACAGATTCCCCCTGCCCCAAGTGTCATGATTTTTTTAGACAGTTTTGGAAACATTACATCTCTAGCCAATTAACTTCCACTGCAACTCCTCAGCAGTAAGCTTTCAGATGCTAATTGCTCATGTATGCAACATCTCATATACAGGCCCCAAACAAGACAAATTCTCAGATCTGCTACACTACAACCAGATAGTATCTCAACATCACAACAGGTGCTGGATGTCTAGAGAACCAGAGAAGCATGGAACTGATGCTGCTCCACAGCCAGAGAAGTTGCTGAAGGCACAACCCCTCCTGGTACAAAGTCCAAAACATCATTCTGTTTTCTTCCAATTCTGTTCTGGTTTAAAAGACAAACTGTTTCCCCACACACACCCCAACACTCCCCCTCATGAATATTTTAAGATTATAGTTTGTCTATACATTATGTAGTAAAGGTGTTTAGAAAAAAATGGGCCAGAGAAAGCCTGGAAGTTGCTCTATGCAAGTGACTTAGGTAAAAAAAAACTGCACTCTCAGGAAGCTGCTGTTTGCATACAAATGCTATTTGTGTTCATGCTGCCAGTTTATCAGTTTCACTTCAGAAGTGTTGCCCAGGATGATGATAAAAGGCTGCAACTCCAGTAGTTCAAGTACATCAAGTTATGTGCTGGATTTTAAAAGTGCTTGCTTTCTGTTATAATTTCACTGACCAAGAATAAAAAAATACTTTAAAACTTCTTACTGGTGATGAGTTACACCTGGAACTGAATGTAATTTTTTAGAGGATACAAGATCTATTACGTAGAGATAACAGTGTCCAGAAAATTAAGATGAACAGAATTTTAGAGAAACAGAAGTTCAGAAATAAATTCAGAATATTTTAATCAGAAAAATCTGCAGGGTTACTTCAGACTCTCAGAGCCAGAAATATCATTAGTTCACCCATTTCTACTCGCTGAGAAGTTCAGTTGTGAAGTCACAAAAGATCCTGTGAGATAGCAAAAGCAGAGTGATTCTTGTAAAAAATTAATACTGAAAATACAGCAAACAGTAGTCAAGTTCTTTGACTTACACAGGCTCTTAGATTGACTTACAAAAACAAGCAGTTGCCAGTGGCCAGGGAAGCCCAGCACAGCTCTACATAACACCAGGAAGAGACCGGTGAATTTTCACTGCCCACCATACAGCTGGGGTTGAGAACTGACCTCCCATGCTCCTGCCAGAAAAACTACTGATGACAGTAAAGAACTTAAAATAGGGAGGTTTGGTCTTTCAGGAGCTTGGATAGTCCTAACCTTTCTTTTCCATGTGCTACTTGGCTTACTATATCAAAGCTTATTTCCTTCTGTCAAAATCATAGCATTTCCCCCTTTTTAACCCTCTTACCATACTTCCCTGCCTTTTAAGCAGTAATGTCTTCTTCTTTCAAGTATATGTCTTGATCTTGCTGGCAGGACCTGCTGGCTCACTTCACCTCCTCCCTTGCCACAAATTGCATTCTGTTGCCTGTGGGTCATCTGTGCCTCATGATACTATTGATTCTTTGTACACTATAGCCCTTTTTCCCAGTGGCCAGTCTCCACAATTTTAACATTTAGATCCCAATCAAAAAGCAAAGTAAAGCATGTGTTAGCATTACTTCCCAAGGCAAGGTATACCACTGAAGCTGGCTTCTCAACCTAAACCCAAAGCAATTACGCTTCCTGAAGTCTCTAGGTGAAGTTATCCTCCTTCCCCCAATGTGTCATGAACAAATTATTTCGCAGTACAAAAGGACTGGCTGTAACTAAATACTAACCTACGCTTAATGGACTGCAGATTTTGCAGGATGTTTAAAGTTCCCCCTCTGATCTCTCTGAACTTTGGCCTTCATTTGTTTATACAGGCAGAGGCCAATAGGTCACACCACTAAAACCAGCAAATTGTTTATACATATGGCAAGCATGCATGGAGGAGTAATGTAGTCATGGCTACAGCCACATACAGCACCTTAAAGCAACTGCTTTAGTTAAAATAACAAAGATACAGTGAGTCCACACAGGCGATGAGGAGACCTTCCAGGGCAACGAAACTCAGTATGAGCCAAGAAACTAACCAGCATTTCTTCAGAAGACAACACACACATTTGGACTGCTCTAACCCAAGTCATTCATTGCCACAGTGCTTGGTTCAAAAAAAGTGTCAGACTTTGACATCATCAGTGGCAAAATTTTACAGATTTCTAAAGTGCAAGTGATAATTTGGCACTGTGGCAGTTAACAGGTCTGAAAGGAGTACTACAAGAAAGATGGTGACAGTCATTTTTAGCAGGGTCTGTTGTGAAAGGACAAGGGGTGGCAGTTTCAAGCTATAAGAGGGAGATTTAGAGTAGACAGAAAAAAGAATTTTTACAGGGAAAAAATGGCACAGATTGCCCAGAGATGTGGTACATGTCCCCATCCCTGGAAATACTCCAGCTTAGGTTGGCTGGGGCTCTAAGCAACCTGATGTCCCTGCTCACTCAAGGGGGTTGGACTAGATGACTTTTAATGGTCCCTTCCAACCCAAACCACTCTATGATTCTGTGATAATGCAGAGAATATAAGAAGTTTACAAGAAGGCTGGAAGAGCAGCTGTCACTGAAGGTACATGAACCACAAGCATGTTGCAGGGCTGTTTCTCTTTGAAGACCACATTCCAAGTGGTGCCTGTGGCTGGATGATGCATTTCACCACAGGAAACTTACTGGGGGAGCAAGTTCACTTCATTCAGTGAACATAAACATTTTCACAATGCATAAGCTAGCTTTACAACTAAAATCTGGACTTTTTTAAAAAATAAAGACTAATTCATAAGCCTTTATAAAGATTTTAAATAATTGTTAAGTAAAGATCAAAATGCATATTTTATGTAGTAAAAACAAGAGGCATTTTCAGAAGCATAAAATGTTTCAGTTTGGGAAGTGTGAACACAGTACTAATATAATCCCACACTCTGTTTTGTTTTGATAGACAGGAGTGTATTTGTGAGAGCAGTTACAGGTTCGGCGCTTATGAAAATGCCAAAAAATATAAAAGGTAGGGACTACAAGAAATGAGGAAGGGGATCAGGATTTAAATGAATCTAATAATTTTGTCTTGGTTAAATATACTATAGCTGTCAAGCTTGCTGAAACCATTGAAAGACTAATAACCATACCAATGTGACAGACACAAGAATGTTATTAAACAGTTACTCCATATTGAAAAGCAGAAGCATGTCTTCTTTAAAGTTCATGTGCAAACAATACATGCAGACATGAATTCTCATTTGCAGTGGAGATGTAGCATGCTGTAGAAATAAAAATGTCTGTTATGAGAAAATGCAATTGTGAAAACCTCAATCAGAAACTATTCATCTTAAAATGTTCCTGCTCCAAATACATTTTGGTTTCATAAATATGACTTCTCTGGAATAAGGCAATTTGTCTGGCCAACCACTGATAAGAAATTGGCAGAGACAGGGCTAATAAGTAATTTTCTCTTTTGCAAATAAACCAATCCAAATATATGCTATGTGTGAAAGTTCATTACTTTCAGAAAGAAATATACATAGATTCATAGAATGCTTTATGTTGGAAGGGACCTTAAGCATCATCTAGTTCTAACCCTTGCCCCCACCATGGTCAAGGACACCTCCAAATACATCAGGTTGTTCAAGACCTCATCCAATCTGGCCTTGAACACCTCGAGAGGTGGCATCAATGACCTGTGGGCAACCTGTTCCAGTGTTTCACCACTCTCACTATAGAGAATTTCTTCCTAATACCCAGTCTCAATCTACCCTCCTCAAGCTTAAAGGTGTTCCTTCTCATCCTATCACTACAAGCCTTTGTACAAAGTCCCTTCCTAGCTTTCTTGCAGGCCTTCTTTTCACAGGCTAAACAGCCCCATCTCTCTGCCTGTCCCCATAGCCCTCTGATCATCTTTGTGGCCCTTCTCTGGACCCACTCCAGAAGCTCGATATCCCTCTTACACTTGGGGCACCAGAACTGATGTTCACATAAGGCAGGGTATCTAGATACTCTTACATCGTCACTCATGATATGAGTGGGACACATCTATGGAATTTGTGTTTTCTTAGGCATGCCCATGGGAAAATACATATATAGCTTTGATCTGAGGTAACACAAGACACCTGCCTCACAACTACTGCCTGCAAAGTCCGCAGTTATCCAAAGCAAATTTATCCCATGCTGCCATTGAATAATCTTCCCATTGTAACCGACAGTTCTAGGGCTGATGCTGAAGCTGTGTAGCTCCAAAACAGTCAGGCAGAATCCTGGCCAACATGCAGAAGGCTCCACAAAAATGCTTAGTTTCAAATTACCAAAAGAAATCCTCTTAGGAGTGTCATCATTTTATCCTCTGTATTTTACCACCAACGTTTTTAAGAGTGTTTTAAGAACCGGAAGAATTCTCATAGTTCTTGTACAGAAAGTTCGGTTGTGTCAGTAACTTTTAATACCTCCTCTGTCTCAACTCCAAGTTTTAGTGCTGAAAACTGAAATGTCACATTTCACACTTCTAGTGACAGAACTTTTTCTTTAACAAACCAGTTTGATAACAGGCCTGAAGACAGATCAGATCAGCAGTCCCACTCCAAAACAGTTTAAAGTGAAAGATTAAGATTACTTGAATTCTCTGTGTATAGCTGAGAAGAGGGGGAACTTTGATCCAGCCCTATCATCACTATCAGAACTCTTCATTTGTTATCTTCAAAGGGCAACAGAAAATTGAACCCAAGAACACAGAGACTGTCATGCTCTGTCAGGTTTCCCCAGCAGTTTTACAGGGGAAATTACCAAACACAGCAGCACACATGCACAGAGGACTGGAGAGAGATAATTCAATGAAAAACTGCTGGTAGGAAAGCAACAGAAAAATTTGCAGCAGAACTCTCAGACTTGTACCAGGGCAAAACACTGTCTGGGAGAAAATGGCACACAGTACAGCTGAAGGCTGCTGAGTTCAGAATTACAGCTGCAAATAAGCAACTCCCATTCTGCCACTTGCCAGCTTCTTAGAGCTTTGACTTTACAGCCTCGGCATTACTTTAACAGTGTCACTGCTGGGGCAGCCTTCCCTTTCATTTACACATGGAGGCAGAGAGCATCGTCACTAATTTCAGTAGAACCATTTGCAAAACATAACAACATTTCTGGACATGCTTGGTTTAGGTCACCTTGCCTCTACATTTCCCATAAAAATATGGGGTTTGCTGCAATCTGAAGACTAGTACACAAACTGCCACTCACCACAACATAGACCTGGAAGATGAGCAATGTCCAACAGCAATACAGCTCAAGCAAATCTGAAAATAAATTCCCTTTACATATCTCCCTGTCTAATACAAACCTGTGAGAATTAGTTCACATTGTTGAGCAATTCCAGTATCACAGCTCAAGTAGACTCATAATAGGATTAAGCAAGGCTATCAGATTTCTAATTGATATATTAGAGTAATAATACAATATTCAAAGTGTAACTTTAGATTACAGCAACTTTAAACTGACTTCAGTTTTGAGAACAGATGTGCAGTTGTTGCTCAAAATTCTTATTTCTTACTAACAGGATACATAAGGAATCAGTGGAAATGTTCAGAACACAATAACATGCCTTTTTTTTTTTCTCCTTAAAACTGTCAGATTTGCCATGACATTTTTATGAACCAAAGCAAGAAGAAAAAGCCCAGATATGTCAGGATAGGAACAAACTGTAACACATCTGTGGACTGCTCATGCTTGTTCGTATCCTTAGGAGCTACTGAAAATGAAGAATGCCCCTGCTAAATAAACAAACTAGACTAGATTGCAAGGGAGGACACCCCCTGTTATCTGTAAGGCTAATGAGTGCCTTAGATTCCCTGAGGAATCTTAGAATACCACTGGAGGTCTTAATAGGTCAAAAATGTATGGAACAAAACAAAGCTCATGTTAGAAGGGTAGGAACTTCAGAAGCTAGCTACCTACTTTCATAAGCAACTATTTGCTACCCATCTGAGATAATGAGATGATGCTCTGCAAGGTTACAATTATGTTACACAAATGAAAAAATGAAAAACGTAAACCCCAAAAGACACAAATAATTTATCATTACAGCTGAAGTCATACTCCAAAATCTGAAGTGTCCTTCCTCTGGAAGAGCAACACTCACCCAATGTAACAAACATCGCCCTGTCTGAAAAGAAAAGAAAGAAGCTAGGTAGGATTTTATCATTAATAGGAGTGTAGTAACATTAAAGAGAAAGTCAGGTGGAGAAGGGAGGAAAGGAAAATTAAAACACACACACACAAAAACAAAACATAAACAGAAACCAAACACCAAAACACCAACACGGTATCTTGGAAAGAGATTTCCTGAAGAGACCCCCAGGAAGGGGCAGAAGGTGGCGGGGGGCAAGGGGAAACACAACACACCACACAATTAACCTAGTGGCATATTCTAGTGATAATGTGTTGGTTTCAAGCCACTGAGAAAAGGTGGAGAATTAAGATTTCAGCAAATTAAAGGACAAGAAATGCACTCAGCCCCAGAAAGGGGGGTGCATGGAGGAAGACCAAAAAAAAAAAAACCCCAACAATCTGATTCCTGAAATAGGAACTGAAACTGCTGTTTCCTGTTAAATTATCTCAAAAGCTAAGATTGCTTCTTCACAGCATTAGCTGCTAAATTACTACTACTGCATCCTCTGATTGCATGTCTGTAGGGAAAATTCTCCCTGAAGTTTAGCAATACTGGGTTTCCAGAGTACATTATTTCTGTTGAGATCCCCAGAGTAATGATATAAATGTAATATAAGCTAAACAGGTTTAGATAAATAAAAGAACACATCCGTTTAAAAATTTCATTGAAAACTACTTGCAGGGAAAACCCAGAGAGTCTGATGAGAGAGAAAACATTTCTCCCAGCAGTTACCAGTTCTGCAATTTTTACTTAGACTTATTGATGGCAAGAAGGCCTCCAAGGGGAAGAGTCCATATTTATAATTAGCATTTATGACCAACACGAATAAAACCAAACTGAGAACAGTAGGAAAGGGGAAAGATGTTGTGCTTAGCTCCATTGCTCTGAAGTTTTTATTTTAGTTTAGAAACTTCATCCTTATTTCACATCAGATACATGCAACCTAACATCTGAAAGGGATCAAGGGATAAGTTGTGATCTTAAGGACAAGAACAAAAGGTTCAAACGGATCCTGCATCCTAACCTTCTGTACTTCCATCAGCAAATAGCATGGGATGTGCCCTGAGCCCCCTCCTCTCTCCATACACCACACCTATGGCACAGAACAACCACAAAGCTTCTCTCTGGTAGACTGTGATGGCACAGACAGCCTCAGAAGCTAAACTTCAGAAAAGGAACCAAAGGAATCACCCTTCTCACAGGCAACTCAGAATGGAAAGGGAGCGCAGGATTCTAACATGAATTCCTGTTCCCAGGCCTCTATACAGGAGCAGATGCAGCTCCCTGAACTGAGCCAATATTCTCCAAACATCCTCAGTTTTATGTTTGCACAAGCTCACTGCAGGTACAGTGAACAGGCTTCTGGCATGTAAAAACAGGACCCCAGAACTCCCATTTGAGTGTTTGCTTTGATCCACCTATTCATTCATTGTAGCTAAGTTTGAAGCACACACTTGGAATAATAATTTTATTTCACTGGGAGATGTAAATAGTCATGGATGTTAAAAACAGGCTACATGCTTCAGGGCAGTGCTCAGTTACATCTCAGAGAGACCAGAGACCCTTGTTGGTAAGGACCAAACACTCCAAGAAGAGTCTGTAGGTTAAAATATGAACTGGTACACACAAATGTCTTACACAAAATACATTTGTAAAATATTCTTCTAAGACAAATGCTTCCAGCTTCCTGAACACAACAATCAGACTTTTCAAAACTGTGTAAGGGCTATGCAAGGTTTAGCACAAGGACAGCAATAGGCTATCAATGACAAGCTCAAGAAGCATTCCTTTGCACCTTAACAGCAAACCCATAAATACCAGACAAAAGAAAATAAGCAGTCTCCTAGACAGCGTTTTTGAAGTAGTTGAACTAGTAAAAGGGAAACTGAGAGTCACTATTTTGAAATCAACATTTCTAATTTGAAGAGGAGGAGATTCAGGCATAAAGATAGAGGCATAAAGAAGGTGATTCTGATGGAGGACACACAATCTGGGGTTTTCCCTGAGGCAAAACAGCCTAAGGCAAAGCAGCGTAAGGTAACAAAGCAGCGTAACAGCCTTCCCCTGGCATCAGGACCTGCTCCCTTAAAAAAAAGAGGAGGGTAATTGTCACTGGTGATTCCCTCCTGAGGGGAACAGAAGGCCCCATATGTCGGCCAGACCCTACTTCACAGGGAAGTTTGTTGCCTCCCGGGAGCTAGGGCCAAGGATGTTACCAGAAGGATGCCCAGTTTGGTGCAGCCCCCTGACTACTACCCATTACTAGTTATGCAGTTAGGGAATGATGATGTTGCAACTGGAACTCCCAGGGCTATCAAGAATGACTTTAGGGCCCTGGGGGATCTCATTGAGGGGTCAGGTGCACAAATAATTTTCTCATCTATACCCTTAGTTACAGGAGGGAATACCATAAGGAACAGGACAGCAGCCATAGTCAACAAGTGGCTTAGAGGCTGGTGCAGCCAAAAGAATTTCGGGTTTTTCGATCTTGAAAAACTTTCTACTGCACCAGGTCAGCTGGCAACAGATGGAGCACATCTGTCCCAGAGGAGGGGAAAGATCAGAGTGTATGAAAATGGCCTATCCCTCAAAGGGAAAAAGATTCTAGGAAGGCAATTGGCAGGTCTCATAGATAGGGCTTTAAACTAGATTCGAAGGGGGAAGGGGCTGAAACCAGTCCCCCCAGGCAGGAGTCTGGGGGTGATAAGCTTGAGCCAGAGGTGAAACCAGCAGCCCGGCTGAAGTGCATGTACACTAATGCACGAAGCTTGGGTAACAAACAAGAGGAGCTGGAAGCCTTGCTGCAGCAGGAAAGTTATGATGCAGTTGCCATCACAGAGACGTGGTGGGACAACTCACATGACTGGAGCGCTGCAATTGATGGCTACAGGCTCTTCAGAAGAGACAGGCAAAGAAGAAGGGGTGGAGGGGTGGCCCTGTACATCAGAGAGGCACTAGATGCCATTGAGCTGGAGATTAGGGACGATCAGGTTGAGTGCCTGTGGGTGAGAATTAGAGAGAAGGCCAACAGGGCTGACATCCTGGTTGGAGTCTGTTATAGACCACCCAACCAGGAAGAAGAAGTTGATGAAGCATTCTATAGGCAGCTTAAGGCTGTCTCAAGATCTCCTGACCTTGTCCTCATGGGCGACTTCAACCTGCCTGACATCTGCTGGGAACTCAACACAGCAGAGAGGAGACAGTCCAGGAGGTTCTTAGAGTGCATGGAGGACAGCTTCTTATCCCAAGTGCTGAGTGAGCCTACCAGGAGCAAGGCTATGCTTGACCTCCTCTTCACCAACAGGGAAGGGCTGGTGAGTGATGTGGTGGTCGGAGGCTGTTTAGGGGCCAGCGACCACGAGAGAATTGAATTCTCGGTATTCAGTCAAGCTAAGAGGGGCAGCAAGAAGACCTCCACTCTGGACTGGGCAGACTTCAGGTTGCTCAAGGAACTAACTCAGAAGGTTCCTTGGGAGACAGCCCTTAGAAACAAAGGGGTCCAGGACAGCTGGGCCTACTTCAAGGAGGAACTGTTGAAGGCGCAGGAACAGGCTGGGCCAATGTGCCGGAAGATGAGCCCCGGGGCAGACGGCCAGCCTGGATGGGTGATGAGCTTCTAAAAGAACTAAGGGACAAAAAGAGGGTGTATCATCTTTGGAAGAAAGGTGAGGCAACCCATGAAAAGTTTAAGGATGTTGCTAGGTCTTGTAGGAAGAAAATTAGGGAGGCAAAAGCACATTTGGAGCTCAGACTGGCCTCTACTGTGAAGGACAACAAAAAGTCCTTCTATAAATACATTAATAGCAAGAGGAAGGGCAGGGACAACCTCCGCTCCTTGGTGGACACAGAGGGGAATGTTGTAACAAAGGATGAGGAGAAGGCAGAGTTACTTAACAACTTCTTTGCCTCAATTTTTTCGAGCAGGACAGAATGTCTTCCAGACAGCTGGCCTGCAGAGCTGGCAGAAGGAGCCAGGGAGCTGCATAGTCTTCCTCTGTTCCAGAATGGGGTAGTTGGTGATCTGCTTAGCCACTTGGATCCCCACAAGTCCATGGGACCAGATGGGATCCATCCTAGGGTGCTGAGAGAGCTGGCAGATGAGCTGGCCAAGCCACTCTCCATCATTTTTCAGCAGTCCTGGCTCACTGGAGAGGTCCCAGATGACTGGAAGCTGGCCAGCGTGGTGCCCATCCACAAGAAGGGCTGGTTGGATGAGCCAGGGAATTACAGGCCTGTCAGCCTGACCTCAGTGCCAGGCAAGATTATGGAACATGTCATCTTGAGTGCAGTCACACAGCACTTAGAGGAGGGCCAAGGGATCAGGCCCAGCCAGCATGGGTTTAGGAAGTGCAGGTCCTGCCTGACCAACCTGATCTCCTTCTATGATCAGGTGACCCGCCTGGTGGATGTAGTCTACCTGGACCTCAGCAAGGCCTTTCACACCGTTCCCCATAGCAAACTCCTGGCCAAGCTGTCAGCCCATGGCTTGGATGGGAGCACACTGCGATGGGTTAGGAACTGGCTGGAGGGCCGAGCCCAGAGAGTGGTGGTGAATGGTGCCACATCCAGCTGGCAGCCAGTCACTAGTGGTGTGCCCCAGGGATCAGTGCTGGGCCCCATGCTCTTTAACATCTTTATTGATGATCTGGATGAGGGCATTGAGTCCATCATCAGTAAATTTGCTGACAACACCAAGCTGGGGGCAGGAGTTGATCTGCTGGAGGGTAGAGAGGCTCTGCAGAGGGACCTCGACAGGCTGGGCAGATGGGCAGAGTCCAAGGGCAGGAGATTGAACACATCCAAGTGCCGGGTTCTGCACATTGGCCACAGCAACCCCATGCAGAGCTACAGGCTGGGGTCAGAGTGGCTGGAGAGCAGTCAGGCTGAGAGGGACCTGGGGGTGCTGGTCGACGGTAGACTGAACATGAGCCTGCAGTGTGCCCAGGCAGCCAGGAGGGCCAATGGCATCCTGGCCTGCATCAGGAACAGTGTGGCCAGCAGGAGCAGGGAGGTCATTCTGCCCCTGTACACTGCACTGGTTAGGCCGCACCTCGAGTCCTGTGTCCAGTTCTGGGCCTCTCAGTTTAGGAAGGAGGTTGACTTGCTGGAACGAGTCCAGAGAAGGGCAACAAAGTTGGTGAGGGGCTTGGAGCACAAGCCCTAGGAGGAGAGACTGAGGGAGCTGGGGTTGCTTAGCCTGGAGAGGAGGAGACTCAGGGGTGACCTTATTGCTCCCTACAACTACCTGAAGGGGGGCTGTAGTCAGGCAGAGGTTGGTCTCTTCTCCCAGGCAACCAGTACCAGAACGAGAGGACACAGTCTCAGGCTGCGCCAGGGGAGGTTTAGGCTGGAGGTTAGGAGGAAGTTTTACACAGAGAGAGTGATTGCCCACTGGAATGGGCTGCCTGAGGAGGTGGTGGGGTCGCCGTTGCTGGGGGTGTTCAGGGCAAGGCTTGACAGGATGCTTGGTTGCATGGTTTAGTTGATTAGGTGGTGTTGGATGATGGGTTGGACATGATGATCTTGAAGGTCTCTTCCAACCTGGTTTATTCTATTCTAAAAATCAGCCAACACCCCAAATGCCTCATAAATGCCTCTAGGTGACCCTACTCTGGCAGGGGGGATGGACTAGATCTTTTGAGGTCCCTTCCAACCCCTAACGTTCTGCAGTTCTGTGAAGTGCACAACAGTCAAGAGTTTAAATAACAGTTTGCCAAGTTGTAGCTGCCTTGGAAGTTGTCACCATCACATGGAGACAGTGTCTCTGTCAGGACACATTCCAAAATGTATCCCACCCCAATGCTTCACTCCAAAGCAGGAGCTGTAGCAGCCAGCGCTGCACTCTCAGCAAGAATGCATGTTAGAGAATGTAGAACTTAGAAAGCACTACCAACAGGCACTTTTAGAGATGGTCAGAATGTCAGTGCTGAGGCACACCTGCAGATGTTTCCTCATGACACTAGTGAGAGCACGCTGTGCTGATGTATGCATGCCAAATGGCTCCTCAAGGCCCGCAGAGGCCTACAAACACTCCAGCCAGCACTCAGGGCTTCATTTTGACCAACTCTACAATATCACACAAGGATGGCTGGAAAAAAGAAAATAAAAAAGGGGCAAAAATAAAAGCTTTCAGCAATCTCCTTCTGCCTTCTAAATTTTGTACCTATGACATGCACTATGAAATTCTATGTCTATGGATCACCTATTATCATAGAATGGCTTGAACTGGAAGGGACCTTTAAAGGTCCAACTCTCCTCCAGTAAGCAGGTACACCTCCAAGCACAGCAGGCTGCTCAGAGCCCCATCTAACTTCACCTTGAATGTTTCCAGGAATGGAGCTTCTACCACTTCTCCGGGCAACCTAAGCCAGTGTTTCACCACCCTTAGCATAACAAAAAAAAACAAAAAGCAAAGCCTTCTCTATCTAGTCTGCATCTCCCCTTAGTTTAAAACTATCACCCCTTTTCCCAGTCACAACAGGGCCTGCTAAAGTCTGTCCCCATCTTTCTTATAGGTCCGTTTCAAGTACTGAAAGGACATAAAAAGGTATCCCTGGAGCCTTTTCTTCTCTCACACTGCCCTCACAGCAGAGGAGTTGCAGCCTCTGGATCATTTTTGTGACCTCCTCTTGACCCACTCCAACAGGTACATGTCTTTCCTGTGCTCAGGAAACAGGAATCCAGATGATTATTATATACAGATCATCTGCTTTGGTCTTCCACATTGCATGCTTATGAAAAGTATTTTGACTTCCAGAAGTATTTTGATTATTCTGTCAGATATTTTCAAGGATAAAAGTAAATCGCTGTATTCAAGTCACCTAGTCAACGACCAGTTTTTCCACCATGGCACTGTCATATTGTCCTTGCACCGCTTTGTTTAAACACACAGGGACTTGGGTATCAGTCATGATTTGCAATGCACATCTATACAGAAGTGTTTCTGCTGTTTCTCTGTTCCAGGCTATAAACAGTCTCCAGGACTCCTCACCAGGAAACAGATACAAATAGCTTAGCTCCTTTTAAACATGCAACATACCCTGATGAAAAGAGCATCTGAAAACATTCTGTGATTACCAACATATACTGCATTTACATTATTTGGTGGCTGTAATTATTGCAGTAGGAAATGAGTCAGAAGTCTGGTGTAAAATTCTGTAAAACTCAGGCACTAGGCAAACATCAGTGTGGCAAATGCTGATAGCATTTAATCCTGGAAAGAACTCAACGTGCTTCCAATAAGCACTCTTCATCCTGTTCCCTGCCTTCCCTCCCAAACCCTAACAAGTATTTGCAACTCTGAGTCTCTCAAATGTGAGTGAATAACTGTCTTGTGAAAGTCACAGCACAGGATCACGGGAGCCCAAAGCTCATGGCATCAGATGCAGCTAGAAGAACTACAACTGATTTTAATTACAGCATTATTCTAGGAGCACTATCCAGAGGGCACACAGATTCTGCTGACCCATAGCCTTACCATCCTCTGATTCAGCCATCTATGCAGTAATTGACATACTACAAAGCCTGCATGGCCTCTATGACATACGTTAAAGTTCACTGCAGCTGCATAAGCCCATCACTTCACCCTTTCACTCTTCCACTCCTGCAAGCCTTTCACTCTTTGCCAGGCAACTGAAATGCATGGGCCTTCAAAGTATTCAGAGGTCTTCCTTTCAAACAGAAAGCATTGAAAACACTAGAAATCCCTGCAGTCAGGGTCTTCATTTGCTCTGTAAGACACCACACAAGCAACCACGTCAAGCTGTGGTATGCATTCTGAGCAGGAACCATCAATCACTAAATAGCAACTTACAAGTCACTGTTTGACAGCACAGTTCTCAGAAACACAGCAAAGTTGCCATTATCAGATTTACTAAAAGCTGCAATCAGCAGTGTGAGACATTTCCAGGGAAGAACCACAACAACAAAGGAGAATTTGTAAGGTTAAAAGGCAGGCAAACAATTACAACAAAACCTCTGCTGCACTGCTGCACAAAGACTGGCTGGATAGAAACACTTTGAGCAGAAAAGACAAGGTGTGTTTGCTTCAGAGTACCAGTTAAACCAGCTACTTTGGTTTCTTGAATGCTGCTTTTGTTGCAGGACAGTAATGGATCAGTGAACATGTGATAACAAATTACGTGATTCCAGGATATCAAACTGCCCCATGGCAAAGTGGCTTTAAACTTCCTCTTCACATGATCAGATGAACACACAGGCCTACATAAAGGTTCAGTTTACAAGTTTACTTTTAGCCTTCATTTAGTGCTTAAAATAAAAATTACTACTTTGACTTTCTCAGGGATAGTTTAGGAACCTTGTGGCAATGCCAGCTACGAGCAGTGTGAGCAATCTGGCAGTGCAGGCCTAGAGCCTGACATGGTGGTAGGCCATGCTCAGCATAAGTGCAGAGCCAGCTAGCGGTGTGCCAAAACAGTGCTGTCTTGTAGCATGTAACTAAAACAAGACGCTGGGAGCTATAAACACAGCAAGTTATCTTGGGACAACAGGACATGCACCTGCATCAACAAACCTCGCATGCCATCAGTAGTTGGACCAATAATCTATAACAGTGTGATGTGTGGTCACTCATAGGGAACCAATGAGTCCATGCCAACAAGGCACTCTGAGTTTATATAAGTTGTGGAAGTTCCCTTGCTACACACTTCTGCCTTTCCTATCCCCTCTTCTTCCATGCTTTACTGTACTATACTCACACCTTAGGCCTATGCCATAGGCCTGCAATACTGGAACAATAAAGGATCGATACTCGATCATATTGGTCAACCGTATTGATTCCAGCCTCCATCGTCAGAACCTATCCTGCCTCTTCTAGCAAAACTATCCCACAAGAAACCGGATGGGATTTTTTTCTTTCCTCTGCCATCTCACAGGCCACAGCTATCCTTCTCTACTTAGCCCTTTTTATTTTGTAATTTCTACCACACTCATTCACATCCTCCTCCTGTGTTTTCATCCTTCCAGAGCTCCCTTGAGTAGCCCTGTGAAGGCTACATAAGGAATGCAGAGCACTTCTTTGTGTGGATGTGGTGGAGCAAGCCAGGCTGTACTTTGCTTAGATTGGCAGACATTCCCAGTATTATAAAAATTGCTTTTGCACACAAATATTCAGTTTGTAGAAGGATCTCTCCCCTACCACCCTCAAAAAAAGAAAAAAAAAAAAAAAGCTGTTAGCACAGCACTCTCTGCAGTGTCTGAGGAATTTCAAAATACTTAACAGTACTCCAGTATTTCCCCTGTATGAAAGTACTCAGGAAGCTGCCATTTAGCATCTGGCTGTTAACAACCTACAAGGCTTGTGTGGATAAAGATTCTTTCCCCCAGTGCTTATTCCAGATGTTTATGAAAAGATAATCCTCCAAAGGCTCAAATTATTTAATTATGTTTCTACTTTGTATGTCAGACATCAGGCTAATGAGCAAAGAATTAATTTTTGACAGGAAAAAAAAAAAAAATAGACCACCCTGTCCTAATTAGAAAGTATGGTAAATTCCTTTAGAAACCACCAATTGAAAGGCAGGTGCTGCACACTGGCCATTATTCTCTTTACACAAGGCCAAGGTGAGGCATGACTAAATGCACGCTGTGCATGGACCCGGCAGAGCACGCATGTTCCCAGGCACTGGACAAGACCCAGTTCTGCAACTCATCTTCTGGTGGGCTGCTACTTCAAAGTCACAGCAGCAACATGCTGCTTCTTACTACATTATGATTTAATTTGATCTTACCCCTTTCATTCAAAAATAGTACTGCTTATCCCAAACCCCACATTTCTGGAGATAAAAGTACCCTGTAAGAGCACCTTCTGAAGTGAACAAGGAACAGAGCTCCCATTCACAGAAACTGCTGAAAACAGTATTTGACCTGAGCTCCCAAATTCCTGGGGATGCACAGCTGCTCCTAAGGGTCTTGGAAAGGCAACTATGGAAAGAAAGCCCACTGGCCTGCATTCAAGTATGTTTATGCACGCCATCTACAAGGAAATCTTACAGGATCCACAAATCCTATTTGAAAAGCATAGATTTAAAACATATCCTCCAGTAAATAACAGGTTTACTGTTAAATATATCCAGGAAGTTGCTCAAGATCTTTTTTCTCAGCCTGTTCACTTTCTATGGATACAAGTTTCTTGCCACTCTACTTGCCACAGATTCCTTGTCACAGTTTTTCACTTGACAACAGGCAATGTATTTTGATGCAATCTGTACCACCAGACAAAAAACAGTTGTGCACAGCAACTATGGGATGCAATCCATTCACTGTGGACAGCCCACTCCCCCTCAGCACACACTTTTCACATCAAAAACACAAAGGAAAATATGCTGCAAAGTTGGAAGCCTAATGAAGAAATAGAGTTAACACTTACGGTCAAGTCCGTTGATGTATCTCATTGTAATTTCACAGTGCCCCCAAACTGCACTGACTATGGGGTAAAGTTTTTTCCCTTTCAGTCCCCTGAAGGCCACTCCAAGATATTGTCCATCTACCATGAAGCTAAGCGTCCCTTCGTCCATATCCAAAACCACCAGTAAGGAGTCTGGGAGTACAAAAGACTCATCCGGTTCCAAAAATACAGGATACGTGACCCCAGGCTGGTTTTTACAGTTGTGGTAGAGTTTGTTGCGACCCAGATCCCAGCCCCACGATTCACTATTGCTACCGACCAACGACGTGTACCCCACGGAGTGCAGCGGAGCTTCAGCCGTGGAGACACCGACCACGGCGTGAGTTCCCCGTTGCCTCGTGGGCCAGTGGATTTGCCAGACGTGGAGGCCTCTCGTGTAGCCGACTTTGCCCCGGATACAGTCTGTGCTTTGGGCAACTGGGTGTCTATGAAAAGTCAGTTTATCATCTTCCTTTACAAATATATTTAAGGAGCGATCCTCGTTGTTCCAAGCGTGTTTATACTGGACCTCCAGCTTGGCAGGGGGCATATCCAGCAGCATGTCCAGTCGCGCCGGCTTGCAAAAATCCGGGCCTCTCAGCTCTCGTTTAACAGGTCTGTATGGGGGCTCCCTCACATCCACAGACTTTATGCTCCCTGAGATTTTCTGGCCCATTGCTTGGCTGCAGATTTACAAAGGAGAAGGAAAAGTTGACTTTGGCCCAACGTTACCTCATGAAAGCGCTTTTACTCTGAGCCAGTGACCTGACAAGCTGACTGGAGTTACTTCTCCTGTTTGGAACTTTTTAGCAGCAATGTTTTCAGAGAAAAAAAGGCTCCTGAAATAAAGTAGAAAGTTTCCAGTTAAAGAAAGTCAACAGAAAACCCACTGCATATTTTTAAAGAACTTTTCACCCCCAGTAGTTATTTTGCACACCAAAGCTGACAGTTCACCACTTTTTGTCCCATGTCCTACAGCATTGACCAGCTTGCCAGCAGGATACAGAGCCCACCAGCATGCAGAGTGCAGACAGTCATTTCCTCCAATTCATAATAGGATGCAGACATTCCCCACCTTCTGCCCTTCCACCTATTCTGTCTGGCCAAGTTCACAGTCATGCTGAAGAAGCCCTACACCATTCCCCAGCAACAGCAATAAACTTTATGTTCACTGGTAGCTTCACTTTCGCTTAGTCTTAGAAGCTCCTGTTATTTCTAGCTGGTCTCTCCCCAGAGAGCTTCAGTGTTACTGAAACAAATGAAGCCAAAACCAAATGGCTTCAAAATTTAAATGCTTTACTTACCATATATCCTTAAATTAAAAAAAAAAAAAAATTAAAATCTAGCTTTAGCTGTTTTATAAAGGAGCTTGGGAGAAAGCCAAACCAAAACAAAAACAGAGGGAAAGGGGAACAAGGGAAGAGGAGTCATGGAAGGACAAGCAGAAAACGGTACCTTCAGTTCTTTAGCAGACTTTTCTAATGGGCAGCTACTAAACTACTGGCCAGCAGGCTATTCCATGTTTTCTATATTTCAGTATTAGGCTGATGAGAAGGATGAACACAGTAAGATATACGAAGGGGAATACACTATTATGAAGTACATTATTTCTGTGCTTCCACAGTCAAATGCAGTTATTTAGCTGGTAGTCAAAAAGCACCCAGGAAAGATTCTTTCTGGCCTGGCTAAGTTAGATTCACTCACATTTTTGGGCTCAAGTAGAATGCAAAGGGAAACCAAGAACCTCTAAAAGTACTAAAGGAATAAAAATTAAGACAAAAGTGCTATAAACTCAAATAGCTGATTAACACAAGATCAAATAAAGTATCTGCACCAGCAGATGTACTTCTGTCTTCTAGCAGAGTAAGTGCCAAGCCCAGAAATGTTCAAATATAGCTGAGCAGACCCACACTGTTTATTTACTGACAGAGTGATGAAATATTTCAGAAGCAGCAAAAATCACCAGTCTAGGTGACAGCTGGTCTTCATGAAGCACAAAACAGGGGCATCAGTGTCTTGCAAAAACCATCTTGCATGACTTGACTTGGTGACAAGTCCATGTTCATCCTGTTTAAAGAACTCACACCCTCATCACAAAGACCATGTCTGAAAGAGGATAAGTAAAAAGCATGTACACAAAACGGAAGGAAGTAAAAAGAGAAGTCTAGGAAAAGGAACATCTGTTAAATTTACCATCTGACCATGTTTTAGAAGTGAATTAATTCCTCATATTATTTACAATGGCAAACACTGTAAAGCATTTCCTGCATGCATTAAACACAGAAATGAAGCAATGTCTGTTATGTGAAAGTTTTCTTTTAAAAATATTAAAGTAAAAATCAATTTTTCAAATTCATGTGTAAAAAAACATTATTTTCAGATAGCTGATCCCATGTGAGTATACATACGCACATCTGAACACAAAACTGCCACCTCTTTGCACCTACTTTTAATCTTTAAAAATCAAACCCAAACATAAGCCCCCAAAGCCCCTCATGCCGTGCTTGCAGGTTGATCCTGAACAACACACAGGAGCTCCCCACATAAGATCAGCTTAAATGATCTCTACTCCTCCTTTCCAGACCATGTAAAAGAAATCTGAAAGTTTAAACAATAATTACGTTTCATTTCATGCAATTTCCACTCTTGCAGAAGCACTCACAGGTTGTTTCAAAGGTCAATGGCAAATCTGACCCACTGAAATTTCAATGCTTTACTTCACACTAATAATCCTAGGAGAAAGTGAAATAGTGATTCTGACATACACACAAAGAAGCAAGAGGGAGCAAACATCAAGATTTCCTAGGAGGATGTGCCCTTAGGGACTGTGCAGTTCCTTTCAAGAAGGTGCTTCATCATTTGAACTTGAGAGAAGGATATGAAAAGAGAAAAGGTCAGATGGTCAAAGGGAACATCAGTACTTTCTATATGAGGTCTAGCTCTATACGCCTTTGAAAATTTCCTCTTTAAAAACACTAGGCAACTGCCACGTTCCTGTCAGGGTGCTGAGAAGAGAAGCTGGGGAAGTCCTCAATGCGTCCTCCTGTATCACTTCCTGATCACATGAGAAACTAAACTTGTCACAAACACTTTCCCGGCACATCACAGATGATAAACACTGAAGTGACTCGCTTGACGAGCCACAGACATTCCTCCTTATGCATGTGAATTGCAACATAAATAGGCTGCTAACAGACAGGATGGTAATTCTAATAGATATACTGGTCATTCAGAAGAGCAAAACATCATTATGACTACCTTGATACATGCACAATAGTGCCCTTACTCCAGGATGTTCTGAGCAAGTACTTCTGTTTGAAACCATAGCTTACAACAGTTAGGTTTCTTCATGCACTGACATTACCATGTAACTTAATTATTAATGCAACCTTTTGCCAAATAGCCAAGTATGGACATAGGACTGGATAGTAGGGTAAAAATCTTAGCCACTGATGGATTGAAGATGCAGCAGTTCCTAAAACAGTGGTACAGCTCAAAACCTACCTGTCATCAACTGCTTTCTCCCACCCACCACACAATCCTCTCTTGCATGCTAGTTGGTAGATGTTCTCAGCCTCTAGTATGGGTACACCTAACCCTCTAGTAATGTAATTCAAGTGTTAGCAGGCTTGAACAAGCAAACAGGAAGAAAGAAATAAAATAAATCATTTTTTTTTAAAAAATCAACATCAAATCACTTATACCTGTAGAGCAACAGAGACAAGGGACTAGCAGAGTTCAACAGAAGGCTACAAAGATGTAGAAAGGCTGAGAGACCTGGGGCTGTTTAGCCTGGAGAAGATTGGGGATTTTCTCAATGCTTATCAATATTTAAAGGGCGGATGTCAAGAAGATGGGGCCAGACTATTTTTGGTGGTGCCCAGAAACAGGATAAGGGGCAATGGGCACAAATTGGAGCCTGGGAGTTTCCATCTGTAGTAGCCAACATGAAAATTTTGATGAGGCAGTAAGGGGCACATGCCTCCTGCTCACAACTCATGTGACATTAACACAAGCTCCACAGAGAGATACTTGTGCTGAATGTCCTCCTGGCAGCTCACAACAGTCCTGTTGGTTCCTTCCAGGAGCAATCTGTCTCAAAAGCAAGATCATCCCTTCCCATTTCTTGTCTGCATCTTGTCCATTTATATCAAGCAGATGGCAGAAACCCACACCGAGGCAAGGAAGAGCATCAGAAGCATCATTCTGTTCTCAGAAACTGTTGGAGGAATGCTTACCAGGGCCTAACCCATCTCCACTGGCAAACATGGCCTCTCTACTTCCACAAGTTCAAAAACAACAACAACAACAAAAAGTAATAAAATCATTAAAAAAAAAAAAAAAATCAATCACTCTTCCAATGAAGAGGCCTCAGAAATGTCACAGTCGCATCACTACCATCAGGATCTCCGGGCAGTTTCTCTCCATTGAGCTGCATGACCACTACACACCAGAGGCTGTTGGAAAAGCAGAGTAAATGCTCCAAGTGTAGCAAAACTCAGCTCATCTGTTAAAGGTACCCCAGAGTGGCTTCTTGTCTGCAGGGCTGGATGGCTACACCACACAGGATCAGTAAAAGCCCTGTGTGAACCCAAAAGGACTGAATATCAATCCTTGCAGATTATGTACTATTCAATCAATTTACAGAGATATTGGGTTGTAAACCCTCCTCATCATCTCCTGAATTAATAAAAGTTTGCCAAAGCTCAGCACCACCATTCAAATGATGTCAATTTGTATACTCTTACACTACTCAGTGAAATTGGGATTTCCTTACCTGTATCTTCTCATTAGACATAAATATTTTCTAAAAATCAAAGAACATACATTTTTACTGTATAATTTTGCTTTGAAGGCTTTCCCAAAGCTTTGCTCTTCCACTATTTTCAAACCACTACAAGAGTTACAAAATATTTTTTTCCATCTAGCTTAATATATGACCTCTCCACTAAACCTACTCAGTGACTACAACTGAAACACTACTTTTCATCTGTTATCCCTGTCATAAAAGGTGTTTTGTAGAAAATAAAGTAGTATTTTCATGGCAAGGGAAGACCACCACATTAGTACACTACTTCAGCAACTGGAAATCTTCTGTTTGAGAAGACTTAGTTCTCATAACCTACATTCTCTGCTTTGTCAGTGTACAATGATTAGATTAAACCTACTGTACAAGAAAAAGAACAAGCCAAATCCAAACAGCAAAAGCATGTCAACGTCACTTAACAGTGTCCTCCTACAGACTGCCAAAGTATTTAGGGAAATTATCCACAATAAAAACACAAATTATACTTACCAGGGAAAGACTTGCTGGGACATTGCTTTGCTGTAATTAAATAGGGTGCGTTTTTTAACAGTTCAGTATGCTGGCATCAGAAGAACATAACTGCTGATAGAAAAAAGCAGGCTTTCTGCAAAGTCAGCTTTCAGCATTCAGTTATCCTTCCCTCTGGATTATGAGCTAGATGTGCAGAAAGCTTGAGAAACAGAGAAGAAATGACACCACATAAACGCAATTTAAAACTACAGTAGGAGCACACTAAGTCTTACGTTAATTCTGTTAAATTGACAACAAAGAAGTGAGAGCAGCTAGGTGAGTCACAACCAATAACTGAGAGTGAAACTGTCTATCAGAAAAATAATGGAAGATGATGTCCTGATCTAGCAGCATTTCAAGCTTCTACACAGCAGTTCCCACTCTTTTTTGACTGAGCGCTCCTGAGTTTTTCCCTTCATGCAGTCTCCTTGACCTCCTTATCACCTCCCTGCCAACCTTGGCTTCACTAGCTAGCAAGGACTCCTGAACACTATGGTACTTGAAACAGGAGGCTCTGAACCGAGGTCATCTTCTCTGTGGGTACCAAAATTGTTCATTCCACAGATGCCTGAACAGCACCAACAACCTAAGGGTTTGACTGCTCTGGTCCTAACACATCCCCAGAACAGGAAGAAGAAAAGCATCAGCTCTGCTGTGCTAGGTAAACTGATAAAGAAGAGTTTATAAGGTCGAGAACAAGGATTTTTTACCTCCACCCAGACAAATGTAAAGGCACGGGGCCAAGTGTCTATCAACTATATTCCCAGTGTGCAAACAGCTACATAACCATGACAACACTGTTTTGAGGGGGACAACGAATTAAGCACATTTTTGGCACCATAAAATGATTGGCCAGCTTGGATTCAGCTATACATCCTGGTATCCAACATTGCTGATTTATTGCCCATTTTGAACAATGTTGGCTTCCTTTGTCAAACTGGCAATATACAGTAGCAATGCAACCAGCCAAAAATGTTTGGATACTCTGAACTGTCCTGCTGTACAGATAAAATTTTATGTTGTATGCACACTTAGCATATGACATTTAAGATGTGGGAGAAACAATGCAGCAGTAAGTCATGACTTCAATTCCTGAAAGGAATGCAAGTCCTGAAAAGCTCCCTCAAGAGTAACTTATTTTGTCATGTTACAAACCCGCAATTGTTTCAAAAGGCAAGATAAGCTTGTTATTAAAATAGAATATGCATTTAGCTGCTATGGAATTAGAATAATCTGAAATACCACACCATCTGTACCATCAGAGTTAGAAGCAGTTTAGTCATATGATGAAGAATTCAGAAAGAATCTCGAGTAGCTCGGAATACAGCAGAACGTATATTTTTTAATACTTCCATCTACTGCACTTTGGAGCCCAGATGGATTTCAGGTTTTGTGTTTGTTTTGTGCCTTGTCTCTGCATGCGTTTCTGGAATTTGCCTCTTTGGTTTTAGATGCAAACTTTTATAGTCTGAAGAAACACGAAAGATGACAAAAAAACCACTTCCAATTTGTGAACAGGTTTTTTGCATAATGACTTCTCAGAACACAACAATGATTTCAAAAACAAACACAGTAACATAAAAGAAAAGTGATTTTTATTTATTAACTATGCAAGTACTTTTTATAAACAGCAAAATTCCAGTTCTAAAGTTACTGAAAGGAAACATTTCCTCTTTTCAGGGCATTTAACAGGAACACCTGGGTGATTCCACAATTACCATAAGCTTAAAGATGTTCAAGCTGCAGTGTCCCTTTTTCCACCCATTCCTATCTATTCATTCTTCCCTTTTGTCTGGCAGCATCCTCCATTCAAATAGCCCTGAGATGGGTCTGCCCCATTAAAGAGAGGTGGGCAAAATCTACTATTTTATTTTGCTAGGTTATTTTCAGGTGGAAGCCCTCCGACCTGGCACATCAGTCAGTCATGTAAACACTTGCTCTGGCAGACAGAAAGAGAGAGAAAATAGAGAAAAGGTAGAACCATCTCCTTTAGGCAGCAGATCAAACCATGGAGTGAATTTCCTGTCACTCCAAGCTGCCCCAAGGGGAACAACTGAGCTTCACATACAAATCCAGTAGAGTCATGAGCTGCTGCTTGTATCTTCACCCTTCGGGCACACAATCACACATCCTTCATCCTTCAGCCACCCTTCTATTACAGTGAATACCTTCCCATCTTTACTAAATGACTGACATAGCCATTTTGAATATTCAAGTGTCAGAGTTCTATTAGAAGAGCAAATTAACACATGAAAAAGGCTTAACACTAAATTGAGAATTATGTTTTCACAGCTCCACTTTGCATTTTACAGGCTCATTTGCCACTTTACATTTCTACTGAGCCATGCTTCACCAAGTAAGGAACTGATAGGTGTCAGACCATGCGAGATTAAAAGCCCAATGAATAACTAAGTTTTAATACTGCAATTTCTCTCCAGTCATTACTATTTTTCACCAGATTAACTTTTTTTTTTTAGACAATTTGTTTTACACTTATTTAAAATTTTACCTCCAGCTTTGTAAAGGATCAATACTACTACAGATTTTATGTCAAAACCACAACATTCATTAAATGATGACCTCAAATGTGTCTGAATACCTTCCCACTGTCTTTCAGCTGCTGCACTTCCTTTGGTTGTAATGTACATTGAAGCCAGTTGGCCATTGCAATGAAAGAAAGTCATAGAAACCAAAAAGACTCCTGCAAAGCAAACTCTAGGGCATGTTCCAGAGATGATCCCCGAGATGACTGAGAGAAGGCCCAAAGATGATAGGAAGTGACAATCAGACAGATGAGCTCTTCTCCCTTGATACAATTGTTCACCAGATTTTACTGCAGCTGCAGAATCTGTAATAACATGTTCTGGGTAAATCTAGCCCATTAGCTTAAGCTTCAGTCTTAGTACAATATGTGTCAACATTTTCCAAGTCTAGTGAGTCCTTGCAAAACATGAAGGAGCCCAAGTCTACAAGCTGTTTTTTAGAGACATGGGCATAAGGGGGGCCACTCAGCTCTGCAGGCATCTACAGCATCACACAGCTGTTATAGATATACCAGACTCTACAAGGAAAATGGCTCCACTCTCAAAGCATCTGTGTCTAGATGTTTTCCAGTAGGTAATTCTCATGCTTAGCCTGTATACTAGTTGTAATGTTACATTTGCTAACAGCTTGAAGTTGGGAGTGCTCCTGGAATGGTCAGGACTTTCGTCATTTTCTTTAGCTTCTAAGCCTTACTTTAATTCTCATTTGAACTGAAGCAGCAGCATACAAACAGTATCTATCAGATACTCTCACTGTTGGTGGGCCAGAAGCAAACCCATCAGATGCTCCAGCTGCCTCAGCCCATTAGGGGCAGTTCCTAATCTGACCTGCATGACTTTACTTCTTCCAACAGACTCCAGTGACAAAAGCATACTGTGGCTCTGGCCAAACATAACAGACAAGAGTGGAAGCTATTCCTTCCCCCACAGTTGAGCTGAACAGACTGATGCAGAAGAGATATCCAAAAAGGCAGTCTTGGACAAACCGTGGGTGATCTGTTGTGGGGAAGCCACAAAGGCATGCTGGGCTCAAGCCCATTCCCTCCACTCAGGATCACACTGGGAGAGGGGGAGGGCAGGGTTGGAGGGAACCCAGCCATTGTACTTGCACAAACATGTAAGAGATGAATACCCGAGAACAAGTTCGATCCTGAACAAAAGCGTATTCTTTTGTTTAGTAGGAAAATAGGCTTACACAATCACACCATCTGCACCCCTCCTAACCCTTCCCCCTTAACTCTTTCAGTCAATAGCCACCATCAGACAAATCTGATAGAACAGTAGCAGGCCCAAAGATAACTATGCTCCTACAGGAGAGTCAGCCAGTGAAAGAACAGAGCTTGGAAGTGACCACATGGAAAAACAGGCTAGGCTGCAAGTTGACATCTTGCCAAGGAACTCGGAAGAGAACAAGCTCACTTCAAAGCTGTAACTGCAGGCAAAGCGTCCTAAAGATTTCACATCCAGTCAAACACTGGACAAAACCCAGGAAGTAATGCTTCAATCAGCCCTGTAGTTTCTAAAGTGACTTCTTGTAAAGAACAGAAGTTAAGTAAACACACTTTACATATGCTAAGGAAGCATCATCACAAATTCAGACTGTGAAGATGATTTTGTATTTCCCAGGCGAGGTGACAAAATTACATACTGCTTTTGAGTGTTAACAAAAAGACAAACCAACTTCCTGCTCAATAAAAAAATCAACATATTTTTTAAAACAACAGTGAAGAATTTCATCTGCCTTGAACACAGCCTCTGATAAAGCCCATCTGTCAGCAGAAAACAATTGCACAGACAAAAGGAGATGACAAAGAAAGTAATATCGTAGGAACAAACCACCTGAGCACTAAGCAACAAAATGGATTCTTACACAATTTTTTTACCAATTTTTACAGAGTAGCATTTTAATTTGTGTTTGCTGTTAATTTAGGAAATAGGGCACTTGGTAATGCAGGAGAGGCTGGGAAAAGCCACAGGGCTTTAAGTCATTAAAGATCTTTCACTGTCCCAGAGCCAGATTAAGGGGGGGAAATTGCATTTTCAAACAGACCTTTCTACAGAGAAGAACTATCCCCAACTGTTTCCAGTGTTAAAATCAGACAGCCCCCAACTAAGAAAAAATGCAGTAAAAGAAGCTGCTGGTCTGAGCAGCATTTACATCACTTTACTGCTGACCTAACTATACATCCTAGAAGAATTTTGTGTTACAAAAGCCAACAATTCCAGGTATTTTTGACCACAGGAAAGTACTTTAAACCCACACTAGACTTCCTAATAGAGGTATGGATAAAAATAAATCAGCTTTGTGCCTACCTATAGGAGTCTCAACACAGACTGATCTATAAGCTCCAACATAAGGTCTGTACTTCTCAAAATAATTCCACAATTTAGTTCCTACTGTTAAGCAGCCTTCCACAGAAAATTTTCTTTCAAGCAGCATTTTATTTTTAACAAGTAATTACTAATTGTATTTCATTCTGTAATGCATTGGGGGAAAGGGAAAAAACCAGACTGAAAATTATTTGGAAGAAAATGCAAATTTTGATGAAAATAAAAGCATATCAGTACTTAATCTCTAGGTGTACTGTGAATGAAATAAAATAAATAACATCACACTTTCCAGAGTGTGTAAAAGCTACATAAAAATGAGTGTGATCCAATTAATCTTTGCACAAAATAAGCATATTTGATGTAATTGCAAAGCATCTTGAAGACATCATCTAAAATTGCCAGACAATCAATTCTCTAGTAACTCAGGCTCCAGTTTCAACCGAGTATTTTTCTTCAGGGTAAAGCTGAAATCAGCTATGCTACTGACAAAGAGAAAGCACATCAGTAAATACAAGCTGAGCTACATCAACAGGTGAAAGCATACGTTAAAAAAAAAATTACAAAAACCTAACCCAGTCAATAGGGCCTGAATTTCTGAACAAAGACTGGGGAAATTGTTCTGTTTTCAGTTTTATTTGAGCTAGACTTGTTTTTGTTTACCACATCCTCAAGAACAGCACAGGCAGGATGGACTTGAACTGATCAACACAAACATCCTTCCAGACTCATCTGCCATCTAACCAAGGCATTTACCTGAGCATAAATGCAAATTTGCATTCATCAAGCAAACTATTGCAAAAGACTTGGAAGTCACGCACACACCATGCCACTGTGGAATTTGAAACCACATTGGATACTGCACAAACTATAAATAATTTCAGTAGAGGGAAGCAAGCCCTTTGGCCAACAGTTTAAAAACAGAAAGCATTTAAAGATATGAGAAATCTCATGGGGTTTAAGTTCCAATCATTCTTTTCGAAGACAAGCTGACATATACTCTTCCTAGGAGCATTGTGCAGACATGGAAAGTGATGCTAGAATCACGGGACCAAGAACAACTACTCTTGATTTTTTATATTTATTATTAACTCTGTTACCACTTCGAGTAAAGACAGATCAAAAGTAGAATCAAGTCTGAAGAAAATCATTTACACAGTACGGAAGTTAAATCCAATGCTAATAGCCAGAAGTTTATTCATGCTTCTAACTACCAGAATAATCTCTCTCATTGACATAGATCTTCCTCCACAGCAAATGAAGGAATGAAAAAGCTATTTTCAATTGTCCTGTATATCATCTTCATCAGGGATTTAAGGCAAGGTGCTTTCTGCTACAGTCCCAGTATTTCCAGGCTTCCTCTTCTTTCCTATACATCCCCCACTCAGTTTCTTCAGTACTGGTAAACTACATGTGGCTCACTTAATGCTGCAGCCTTCCTGATGGGCTTCAATCTGCTCTCATATTAGGACTCAATTACTCACAAAAAGCTGAAACATCCCTAAGGTAACTACAGTTTGACAAGACTGGTTTATTAAAAGCTAACCAGCTTTCACTAGTCATTAAGACACAATTCTCATTTAATATTGCTGCAAAGAATCTTGAAGATATCATCTAAATTTGCTTCTCTTTGAAGGAAAGACTTAAGTTGTGTGTCCCTGTTGGGTTTTCCCTTCTGAAAAATTAAGGCTCAGACTCTCCCTCACCTTCACAACTCCTCTCCACATGAGTCTTCTTGACTTCACTCCAGGGGCCCAGCATCACAACTTATCACTGGTGGATGCTGCTCTTTCTTTCTCTGCAGGCACTGGCCCACTTGGATTCCTGAAAGACCACTGTTTCTAAATTATAAAAATCAGCTGCAAACATTAAGCAGACTCTACAGGTAGGATTTGCCTGACTAAATTTAGATTCTACAATGCAGACAACTTCATCACTGGGATAAAATTAACGCCTGTTTCTGCAATGGACATAAAAGTGAATCTTGTTCAGAACTGGAAGAGAAAAAAGAGGAAGGAATTAATTATGCACACTTCCAGAATCAACACATTAACCCATGTAAAGTCTTCCTTGTAATCAACATAAATGGGAAGAAACCAACGCATGTACAAAGACCACCAAAACCACTCTAATATTTTTGCCATTTTTGGGTATCCTTTTAAGACATTTACTTCCAGCTCCACAGCACGGGCTCTTAAGGTTAGCACAGTTCATCAGGCACTGCTGGAGAGCAAATGATCATGGAAGTACATTCAACCGCCACGTTTCATTAAATAGCAGATATATACTTCAATCCCAACCTAGACTAACCAATAATTACCAAAACATGTCATTATGTTTTATTAACACAGTATAATCAAGGGGAAGAGAAAAGGCAGAATTAGCATCAGGATTCCCTCTGAAATTCTTATGAGGAAAAACATTTAAACACAGACTGCAGTTTCTGAAACTACTACATGGCTTCAATGACAATCCCATGCGAGACAGTGCAACTCCCAGTACTGCAGAAATACTTGTGGTTTTTCAGAAAACTGTCCAAAACTACCTGTGGCCATGTACCAGTGGAACCTACCCATATCCCTGCTTGGAAGTAGAGCAAAAACCAGACTAAAAGGCCTACAGTTGGGAATCAACAATTGGTTGGGCCAGCAGCTGAAAACAGGGTCTGCAGGATATGGAACCACAGAATGGTGGAGGTTGGAAAGGACCTCCTGAGATCACCTAGTCCAACCCGTGTGCTAAAGCAACAAAGCAGATTGCCCAGGACCACATCCGGATGGGTTTGGAATCCCTCCAGGGAAGGAGAATCCACAACCTGTCTGAGCAGCCTGTTCCAATGCTCTAGCAACACCACAGGGAAGTTTTTCTTTACGTTTAGGTAGATCTTCCTGCTTTGTAGTTTGTGCCCACTGCCCCTTGTCCTATTACTAGGCTCCACTGAGAAGAGTCAGGCCCCATCATCTTAATTCACACAGGAATTGGTCCCATCTGAGGCCATTCTTTGATCTGAAAAACATAGGATACTGTAAGATAACTGATGTCCTTACTGAAACGGGAGATGTCCACAAGTAAAGCTAGTGGAGAGATGGACAGGAACCTTGTGCTACCATCTAACTTACCTGTCTAACATAAAGCCTTTGGGTAAAGTAAAGAGAATGCACCAGGTTACCTGGTAAGGACTGCAGAGGCACACTTAGAATGCTTAACTATATTCCAAAGCAGTCCCTAAGAGAAATTCCATTGCTTGGGAACTGCTGGCTTAAAATGGTCAGAAGCATACAAGAGTAGTCAGTTGACAGCAAGCATAGAAAGACAAATACTTGGTGAAGTGCTTTGGCCAGGCTCCATCACAGATACACCACCTAGCTGGCTTGGATATCAGTGGATGGTATTTGGAGATAACCTTGCATTACAAACCAGAGCTCCAAAGCAGAAGAAAAAGCAGAGGGAAAAGAGGGCACACTCTTTGCTGTTGACAGTGGATTCACAGTGATCTAAGCAAGGGAAACTTTCAATACTAATGAAAAATAAGGTAGTCAGTCTCCATTCAACTGCACTGTGTAGAAACCACTGTGATTTATGACTTCTGCCTAGACCAAATTGAGGAGGGGGAAAACAAACACCCCTGTGTGTGCCTCTCATGCTAAGTATCCACCATCTCATGTCTGTGCAAGATGTGGGAGCAACCAAGGCTGCCTCCTTTACTCAGACAAAATATTAAAGGAATTAATTCCTAAGGCAATGAGAAAATTCTGCATGGGAGAACTTCCAAGTCACAAATTCTGCTTATTTAAGCTAAGCTGCTTAATCAAGTTAATTGAAGGAATTAAGAAAGCATCTGGAGAACACCACATTCACCAGTCCTGAGCAGTTCACATTCTTGTGTTACATCTGGGCCCAAGCTCCCTGCCAGTAGAGCACAATCTATCATCAGCCATTACACTGATTACCATCCATTAGTTTTGCTATTTTTGTTATTTATCTACAAGTTATTCACATACTGGATATGAAACAACTATATAATGCTTTGTGTTTGCAAGAGAAGTGTAGCTGAATTAATATTAAGAGGTGTATTAATAATGACCAACTGAAATAATAATTCCCTTCACAAAAAATGGTTTAATGTTTTTTTCTTTTGTAAGATGAGCAGGACAGAAGTTTGAACGCTCCAAAAATACAACTGATTAATATACAATGAGGGAATTTGCAACAACCCATGAGAATTACAAGATTTAAGTATCAGTTCCACAAATACAAAATTCAATTAAAATGTCATTCTGGAAAACACTGACAATAGAGTTGGGACTCTCACAAAACGCTAATTTTTCTTCCCTGCTATTAAGGCAATGTGATTAAAATGAAAGATAATCCTCTTTATTTCAAAAGCTAATTATTACATGTAATAAAGACTACTTCTTGCACTGTAAGAAGCATCAAACAAGACCATCAACCCACATCTTTGCTGTAATACTGCCTGAATTTGCCCTTACGGTTATATTTATACAACAGACTATCAGGCCCAGCTCCGTTTTCAGCACACCACATTTCTTACCCCTTAGGAAACCAAAGGCGGAACAGCTGTGGAAGCAAAACCCACTACATGCAAACATCCAGATCAAAAAGAGCAGATGCAGAAAATCCCTTGTGAAGACCACTTCAGTGGGAACTCCGTGATGAAAGTTGTAATATGACACCAGTTATGCCTGTGTGTAAGAACACCCAGAGGAAGTATCCCACTCGCATTTGTCACAGTGGATGTAAGGAGATGCCTGCCCTGCACAGTTTAGGTGTCTGAGTTAAGTACCCAAGCCGTCTACACTGCCAGCAGTGCTCCAGAGCTACACTCACTACTATATTTCCCGCATTGCTAACACAGACATCTACAATTAGGTACCACATTCAGGCAGTCTCTTCCCCACTCCTTCCAACACCCAAAATGAGAAGAAAAACACTTCTGCATTAATTCACTCTATTCATCCATTTGCAAAGCAAACAGGATGTCAGGTCTCCAGACACTGGAATTACATTACACCAACAACCACACAAGCTATCACACCAACTTCTAACTACAAGGAAAGAGAAACTGCTCTCTCACCTCAAAAAATAACTGCACACCAACCAGTGTTCACTACAGTTACATATCTGCCCAACCTTGGGCATAGCTCCCCCAAGTTCCAAACTACTTCACCACAGGGAAAACATCAAATCTAAAAATAAAGCAAGTGGATTGGCTTCTGTATTCATTGAGATGTTCTGCTTCACAGTCCCCTATTAGCAGGCTGAGGAGGGAGTACAGCAGTAAAAGCTGGCTCATCAGTCACTCATGTCCCCAGAGGGTTGATACATTTCAGCTCGAATTTCCCTTCAGTGCCTTCTTCCAACAGTCAAACTGTGATGGCTCTGCACGTACGGATTTTTTTTCGGCTCTTGCACCATCACTCAACATTGCTAGAAAGAGGTGTATGAGACTAAAAATGAACTGTTTCTTCTTGTCATGGGGTCTAAGAGCAGGAAATGCAAGCCAGTTACCAATGCTGGAGATAGCTCACTTTAAAAAAGAACAATTGTAACCTGAAAGGCCACTGGGCAACCTGATCTAGTTGAGGATGCCCCAGCTTCCTGCAGAGGGGCTGTGGCTCTGGGCAACCTGATCTCACTGCCCATGGCAGAGGGACTGGAACTAGATGATCCTTGAGGTCACTTCCAACCCTGACAATTCTGTGATTCTGTGACTAGACCTTTGGAAGTCGTTTCCAACTCAGACCATTCTATGATTCTATGATCCCTAGGCAGGAGTTGAAGACAGCAGCCTCACAGACTTCTCCACTGGAGCTTACCGAGGTGAGGTAAAGTGGGTTACCGGCTCAGCAGTGATCCCTTATAGGAGTCTGAGCATCACAGAAGTATCTTGCAGCAGACCATTTCCTTCGTGCACCCTGCCTATTTTCATTCCCTGTTTTGGTTTTAAATCCTGATGAAAACCTAGGCTTAGACCCTTTGACAAGAACTGCTGTTGAATACTCTTATTCTCTCCTGCTATGTCCCAGCTTCAACACACTGCTGCCATAAGAGTTACTGCATGGACAAGTCTCTCTTTCTTCTCTCCACCCACACATTTTGCTTCAAATACCGTTAATATGAACATTAAGAACAAGCAGTACATATTCCAGATCTCATGTTCATGCTTGTTTAATGTATCTTGTTATACTTAAACCTCAAAGAATAAGATATGATACATGTTGTAACAAATCCTTCCTAAGCGTATTCTCACATCTTTGATAGGTGACCACGGCACTTTCAATGCTGAACCTTAGACTACTGGAAACAGCTACATCAGCACTGACCAAAGTACAAAGGAACTTTATGTTTTGATCATTTTAAATAGTCAGCAGCCTCATTATTTGCCTTTGAATATGAAAGATGATAGAAAACACAGTCTTTTTATCTCACAACATCAAAACCAAAAGGACTACAGAAATATTTTGTAACAGATCAGTACACTCTAAATTAGAGGTGAGAATATCCCAGTATTACCCAGGTGTTAACAGCACCAGAAACTGACAATACTGAAACTTATGGACGCCTCCAAGTCACAGGCACAAACCTGGTGTAACACTAACATGCAACAAAGCAGTCAAAATGAGGTCAAGATAGCAACACTTGCCATCCTTTTATACACTTTGATGTGTCATCATCTGTAGTTCAAACAACTTCTGTCATCTCTGACATGCTTGACAACAGTTATCAGCAAGAAGAGAAACAGCATTTTGGTTTCTTTATGCTGCATCATAACTTATGAAGACAAAAAAGAGATGTACCTGAACTCCCTTAACCTAAACCTTGGTCACCCCCTCAAAAAAGAACAAACCAAAACACTGCACCTAGCTGCTGTGCTCTATCAGCACTCCAAATTTAATTTGCTAACAGGTTTAACACGTGCCTAAAGGGCACACTGCTGCTGCTTCTTTCCTATGAAAAGTATAAAATAATGGCCCTGCCCAAAGGAAACAGTTGGAACCCCACAAGATTCCCAGGGCCTTGAAAAAGATCAGCACATGCCAGCATCATACACTACAATCCTCAACTTAAGTCCAATTAGATTGGTGAAAAACCATGAGGAACATATATTCAATTCCCCATGCAAACATCTTACCCAAATCTAAGTAAGTACCCATAAGTACATCTTTTTACAGGTTAAATAAGGATAAACTTTTAAGATAACAAAAAGGAATAGTTAAATTTTAATGGGCTTTTTTTAACCTCAACTGTCTCAGGCAGAAAAGTAAATAATGCAACATAAACAATGCCATAAAGACCAGGATTTAATCTTAACTCTTAAATCCCCAGATCAGCTACATTGAATCTTGGAATCAGTTTTAACCTAAGCCAACAGTTCACCTACATGAAGTCAAACACTGGACACATTAAAATACTATATTGGGCAAGGAATACTAATATGAATAAAATAATATTTGAACTTTATTTCAAAGCAACTACTTACTCCAAAACACTACATTGATTCTGCTGGCAAAAGCACATGAGAACCTTTGGCAGGGAATGAAGCAGAACTTCTTCTGGAAACAGTATCTAAAATATTTAACTTGGAAAACAAAGTTTCAGAAGTATCAGTACTGGCCCCAGATTATTCCCTATGTCCAGGCTACCCTGAGAGTAATTATCAAAAGAAGAAGTGTTTTATTGTTTACCTAGTAACTTAGAAAATAGTTGAAGCATTGAGTTTAAAACTCCCTTTACCCAAAACAATCCAGCTATTTCCTTGGCTATACAAAGGCTTGACTGTCATGGCATTTTCTCACATGTTCTCATTGTTGATAGTGTTGTGCAATTATTATTGAGTTTTGTGTGCTTCTAGCATAAAATACTTTCTTTAATCACAAAATAAATTCAAAACGTTGAGGAATTAATGTTTGAAGACAGCCACAAAGACAATTTTTCTTCCAGTCTTTCTTCCAAGCCATTTTTATCCTTTCCTAACAAAATTGGTTTTCAAAATATTCTAAAGGAAAAATAAAGAAACCAAGAACACAGATCATGACTATGCCTACAATCACTACTCAGGGATTTCCATGGACAGCAAAGTTTCAAATGTCATCTCCCACTGGAGGCAATTTGGTTTTGCATTCATTGAAGGAGAAATGGAGGAGCAGCAGTTAAAATTAAATGGAGAGCCTAAACCTTACAGCCATTTGGGGGGTGAGGGTAGGAAATCACACCTTGCTTAAGGCAATGCAAGTGTGCCTGCATGATTAACACCTCCTTGAAAGGTCAGTTCTACATATGGGGATTTTTAAATACTCAAGAATACACCACTTTTAACAAAGGCTAATGAATTTTAAAGCAATTGGAAACAAGCACTGTGCAGCCTACTGGTCCAATAACCAGGTAAAATAAAAGTCACCTAAAACAGCCACTACTCCTACATGCAGAAGGTGCTTGAATGGTGTCTAGGTATTTGCCCCATTTCCTCTTCCACTCCATCCCCAAGAACTTTGATATATTCAGCTACAAAGCAGAAAAATCACTAGGGTTGTTCAACCTGGAGAAGAGAAGGCTCCAGGGAGACCTTATTGAAGCCTTTCAGTATTTAAAGTGGACAAAAAGGATGGGGACAGACTTTTTAGGAGGACCTGTTGTGACAGGACTAGGGATGACATTTCTAAACTAAAAGAGGGAAGATTCATATTGTAGACGTAAGGAAGAAATTTTTCACACAGAGTGATGAAACACTGTCACAGGTTGCCCAGAGAGGTGGTAGATGCCCCATCCTTGGAAACGTTCCAGGACAGGCTGGATGAGGCTCTGAGCAACCTGCCTGGTCCCTGTTGACTACAGGGGCGTTGTACTACATGACTTTTTAAGGCTCCTTCCAAACTAAGCCACTCTATGATTCCATGATCTTCTTTAGGAATTGCTGACAGAGACAACCCAGTCTAAAAGCAGACAATTGCACACCAGGCTTTGGTGGTTAGGTAAAATGACAGGGCAGTACCAGAACAAGTTTTTGGAAATGTATGTGTTTAAATCAAGAAAGCAAACTCAACTAAAGAGTCGGCTGTCCAGCTCTCAAAGAATTAGTTTCCAGTCAGCTCAAAGATTGATTTCATACAGTGCTGCACTCTGTGCTGCACACCAAAGTTTGCCTGTCACTTCAGCCTCTGACAAATCCTCAAAGATAAAGTTGCCAAGTCATCCCACTCTGCAGTGCAGCACAATAAAACTTATTATCCAACACCAGTCATCATAAGCAGGATCACTCCACAATGTTCAATGCAAAGACACAAAAAACTAAGCAGGGAAAAGCAAAAACACATACAAAATACTCCTCCGTGCTGGTCTAAGTTCAAGTGACTTCAGTTATGAACAGATTCAGGTCACAGCCCAGCACCCATGTTTAGCCTAGGTACTGCACCTCTTCCTAAGGAGGGGGGTAACAAAACAAACAAACAATAAAACCCAAACACCACACTACAACAACATATATAAATGCTCTCTCATGTATTGTTTGGTTTGTTTCATTTGGGGGTATTTGTTTTGGTTGGTTGGGGTTTTGTTTGGTTGGTTTGGGTTTTATCATTGTTTTTTTTGCTTTGGCCAAAACAGAGCGAATTATGTTCAATTTCTGCATTTCAGTTGTCATACAAATTAAGAGTTGCATTAGTCTCTGATGTAAAGAGGACAGCCATCTAGCCCCCCAAAATATAAATAACACACAGGTAAATTTAAACAAACTAGTAGCTGTCACTACTCCATTTTTGGTGCAAAAGGAGGCAAAGGAAGGGAAGCAGTGACCTCAACCCAGTACTCTTGATGGGCAGGCTCAATCTTTAATAGAGCAGAGACAATCAAACTAGAACCATCCAACATTACCAGTGAACTTGATGCTGCAGTTCTCAGCTCAAAGTTGTGGCACCCCACAAGCACCTCTCCTAAAATATAATTCATGTTTTCATACTCCCCTCTTATATGCGTTTTTCTATACTGTCACCAAGGCTCTGGGGCATATTCTTTTCTTTAAGCTTTGCTTTAAAATAAAATCTCTTCAGGGCAAGGATTTTTCCTTGATAGGCTGTGAATGCTACTGATTACTGATATTGTCAGCTTTCTAATCACACAGAAAAACCCCAAACCAAATTTTATCACCACACAATCTAAGTGACCGTGTGCTGCAGAGCAGTACAAGCAACTGAGGCAAAGCAAAGGCATTTCCTGACATTATGCTGGGCATCACCTTAAAGCAAGATTCCAATAGCACCTTCCGCCATCTCCAATGCTTTTACCCTGGAGAGAGCACAAGCGAAGCACACAGCTTGTCTTCAAAGCTCGGACAGTGTAACAAACAACTTTCTCAATGGCCAACTACTGATTCTTTGTTATCAGCAAACTCCAGATTGGATCTTGGTGTTACATTCTAATGTAACATTCTATACAAATACATTACATTCTAATGTATTTGTAGGATATGATCTATCAGCCTTGTTTTTAAAAGCAAATAAACAAAATGCCACAACCAACCAACTCCCACAGATGACCTGAAGAGAAGTTGAGTAAAGTAAAAGAAGTCCAAAGCCATAAACTCTTCCAGGAAGTACATGATGCATTAACATCTTATCCTACAGCACAACTCTGCATCAGCTCAGAGGAGTTCTCAGCTGCCTAAATGGCACATTACAAAGCCAGCTTAAAGCCATCCCTGAAGGGCAGGTGTGCTGCAGAGAGTGACGTGGGTTCACTACCATGTACACAGCCCCATGGAAAAATATGTGTGGGTGAGGGAGCTATCTGGTCTGGCAAGTTTCAACTCACAGCACATGTTTATTTTAAAACAATAAGCCAAACAACACTAACTTCCAGAATTAGTACATAGTTGAGTTTTGTCTCCAAGTAATTGGTTAACTGTTCAAGGGGCAGCCTTAAGCCTTGCCTTCATCACAGAGAATGAATCTATACTGGCTTAATAAATGTTTTAAGTCTTCAGGACGACATATTTTGCCTGCATCACCACTAGCCTCAAGCTGTGTAGCTCACTGAGACTAGAATGAGTTTGCTGCATCCATCTAAACAGAGTTTTGCCAACACTGAGTCTTTCACTTCAGTCACAAGCCCGGGTTTGCCTCCGAGAAGGTGTCAGGAAGATAGATATCAGTCTCTGCTCCTATCTGTAATCAGTCAGTCTTGTCTTGGCATTAAGTCCATCAACATTTGTGTCAAACCCCTATCCTTGGGAACCTGCTAAGAAGAAGATGCATCCATATTTGCTTTACAGAGATATTCTATTAAGAAGATGAGTGCATTTATCCTTACTAACTGAAAAGATGAAAGCATGTATCAAGGCTGTTCTATGTTATTGTTATTCAGGCTGGGATTTACCATGCCTGGAAGCACTTAGAAGGCCTTAAATTTGCACTAAAGTGACACTGCCCCGGCACATAAAGAGTAAAGGATGCCAGTGCAGTAGTAGTGAGTAGCCAAGCAGACTGAAGACAGTTAATACATAGCATGGCTTACAGAACTTACACCTGGTGAAGAAATCTCTCTTTCTACCCTCCTTCTGATCAAGAAGAATTATGAGAATGGGACAACTGAGTATCTAACCTGATGCTGCTAATCACCTGAACCAAGTATCTTTAGTATCTCAGGAACCTAAGCTCTGTTCTCTTCAGCTGCAGTCACTATGTCTCAAAGGAATAGTCACCAGCTGTCTGAAATAAAGAAACCAACCCAGAGCAACCATTATACAAAGTCCTGCAATATGGCATTGAGTGCCACTGTGAAAATTATTTTCCTTCCCCACAAAGAGGACAGTGACCTATGCACAGAAGAGGAACAAACAACAACTGTGAAGGCAAATGGGACAAAAATAGCTTGCTCAATTTTTCTTGGTACATGGAAAATCCATTACAGAAGTTTACACAGCAACAATGAAACCTCACACACTAATGAGCTGTTGCTCATGGAGTCGCAGGAGAGACGGTCCATCATTCAGAAATTTGGTTAAACCAAAAATCAGACGTTCTGGTTCTTTAAAGAAGCAACATAGCCAATTAGTATTTCTCTAGGAGGTATTTTCTATGCTTCTATACAAAAGAAAACATCTCATGCTGAAACGCTCCTTGCAAAAGAGTGCCACTGCTTTATTATTCCTAAGTCTCAAAGCCTGTAGAACAGGAAGCTTGGGGTTTCAAACAAGCTGAAGTGACATTTACAAAGCCAAACAGACATCCAGAGAGCAGGTGATCTGTGTGAGCACAGGGCTCTCCCAGCCCAGCAGCTCCAGTATGCACTTCCAGAGCAACACCCACATGAGGGCCTCAGCAAGGCACCGAGCTGGGAAGTTTTACCATCCTTGTGACGCAGGGAAGTACCTTCAGCCCTGGCACGGACACTAAGGAGTAGGACGGTCGTCCAAGGACATCCAGAGTCAGCAGCAAGACACTAAGGTGTATGAGCTCCCAGGAAAAAACAGACTTCGATTACCAAGACCAGTTACAAAACTTCCGCTCGTTGTCAGGAGGTCGTGCGGTATCTGGCATTGCTCCGTCAGCAGCACTAAATAACCGAACGGCAACTTGATAGTCGCATCCCCACAAGATGCTTCAGTTACAGAAACAACATTAACAATGCACCATCCAGGGACACGCTGCACAAGCCAGGCCACTTTCGTCCACAAGCTGTTTTTTCCCCGGAGAGTAAGTTCTTTCACAATGCGGCGATACCTTACAAAGATCGCTTCTGTCACCGAAGACAAACAGGGCGCTGCGAGAATATCAGGCGTGACTTAAAGCACGAGGGCTGCAGCCAACATCAAGCCAGCAACTTAGGTAGCAGCTGGCCATCTCCCTAGACAGGACGCGTTCCTCCTGTAACAGCTATGTCCTAGACACAAAGAAATAAAACCGGTAGGCTGCCAGCATGGACGCTGCCACATCAGCCTCCTGGTATGCCCTGACGCCGGAGCGTCTCCTCAGGGATAAGCAAGACTGGGAGGGCAGCTCAGCTCCAGACGCTGGTCCTTCTGTGGGCACAGCGACCAGCCAGCGCCAGCAAACCCGCCCGGCTGGGAGAGTTCGGAGCAGCGCCAGGGCAAAGTCAGTCAATACCTTCCTTTGTTGAAACCCAAGGCTCGCCTACGAATCCAGCCCTGGCTGCACAGAGGTTTAGCTTGCCTCTAGCCTTTACTGAATGGACAGGTCAATGCTGGAACAGTTGAACTGAGATCTGGTTTCTACAACCTGAAAAAGCACCAAGTGATCACTGTAAAATGTCAGCTTGTGGCCATCATCGGGCAAGAGGTTTTGCTTTCACCAGCACGAAGTTAAATAAACTCAGTTTATAAGACATACAAACCTCGCGCTATCTAACGTCTACAAATAATTCTCTTTTACAACTCAGGAAACTAATAACCATGGCAATAACTAATAACTATAGTAAAATGTTTCACGGTAAACCAGAAAGAGGGTTACAAGCGCGTTTCTTTAAATACCAGCTTGAAAAACAGCACTGTTCACAACAACAAAAGAAAACCCACACCCAAACAACAACCAAAAAACCCCAACAAACAACAAACCCCACCACAAACCACAAAAAAACACCTCGTCTCTATACCCTCTACTACAAAACGCGGAATTTCCACGAACGGAGGAACCCATCCCTGGCAAACTCACCGCAAAACCCCATCCGAGCTCCTCCGTCGATCCGTTAAGCGAGGAGAAACAGAATCCGGAGGATGAGACGCGGGTCACAAATTAAGAAACTCAGTCCCCGGCCGCCGTGACTCGCAGGACCGTCCACACACACCGTGCTCTCCCCGGCAGACGGACCGATCCTAGCCGCTGCCTTCCAGCCCAGCGAGCTGCTGCTCCTGTGAGCAGCCGGGAGACGCCGCGGCCCGGCACCTAGGCGGGCACCGCGCCCGCAGGGCTGCGGGCAGCTCCGGGGCTCGGCGCGGCGCAGCCCCGCTCTGCCGGGCTCCGCTCAGCTGGGCTGGGCCGGGCCGCCCGGGAGCCCCGCCCGGTGCCCGGGGTGGGGGGCGGGAGGCGGCCCCGTGGCCCGGCTACCGGGCTTTGTGCGCGCTGCTTCCCTCTGGGCCGCCTGCCCGCCGCCACCGCCGCCTCATGCGAGAGCCGGCGCAGCTGGGGAGCGCGGCTAGTGCCGTGCCTCCTCCGAAAGCCGATCCCGCTGATCTCATCACCGCGGGTCACTAATCCAGTGACCGGGGAATTAACAACAGATGGCGACGCCCCTTCCCCCCCCGTCCAGGCCCGCCCCGGATCCCGCGGGCGCGGAGCGCCGCAAGTGCCGCCGCCCGCTCCACGTAGCGGGGCCCGGTTGCCCCCCGCAGCCGCTCAAGCCCGGAACTCGCCCTCGATCACCTACAAACTTTTCTGAACGGCCAGCACGGAGCTCAGCTGCCCCCCGCCCTCCTCCCGCCGCCGCCCGGAGCCTGCCTAGCACCTCCGGGAGAAGACACCAGCCCCCGCCAAGGCTGCCAGCTTGCCTCGCTGAGAAGGAAGCAGCAGGAAAACGCCAAAGATCCTGCTCGTGGGTTCCTGCTGGCACCTCGTGGTCTGCATGGGAGAGCCGGGGCTGGACACCTGGCAGATTGCACATGGATTTAGTCCTGCGCGCTTGGCTCTGCCATCAAAGATAGGCATCTGTATTTTCCTTGCATTATTTGATCTCTCTAGGCCACAGACATGCAGGTGAAGCTCTAATTACGCTTCTGGATGCCAAAACCAAACCCACACTTCCAGGTAAGCTTCGAGTCTTCTTCAGGACAAGTCCAGTCAAACCAGTGCACGTTACAAAACAAAGGGGTGAGCTGCCATCACTACTCATTAATACCAGCCTGAAAAACAATGAGGTTTTTATTAAGTTTCTGGTGCCAAACCCCACCACAAACACCAGCACAGGCTTACAGAGATGTTGCATTTTCCCTCTCACACACAGAGCGCTTGGCTCAGCGCTCCAGAGAAGAGTGTCAGGTGCTGCTTCTCCTCAAGTCGGCTATGTGTTTTCCACTCCAAAACTAGATTAAACTCTCTCAGAGGCTTTAAAGCAGTCATAAAGGTGATATTTAATAAGTGTCTCTTGCAGGATGAGACAAAAAACCCTTGCAAAGGTGAGAACATACATAAGTAAGTATTTCTCCTCAAATTCTCCTGTTCTTCCTGTGCTTTACACTTTCGAGGATACAAAGGCAAGATTTCACCCCCTATTATTTCACAGTGGTATTTATTTCTATGTTATTTCTTTTACTAGGGTCAGACAGGCTTTTAGTAAAGAACTGCACCAGACAAGAGAAATACCCACACTTAGACCATAAAAAAACTGGAGAGGAAATTCTGCAAATTCTTTGAGAGTCTTCAGTCAAGAAACCCCGAGTATAAGTTGTATTAAAACTGGCCGTGTGTTTCACACATGCCATGGGGGAAAAAAAGGGTAAGATAACAGCAGCACGCCTTCTGTGGGAACCTGGAGGTGTGTCCCACGGGTCAGACACTCCAGAACCCTGCTAAAATATTTGAGAAAGCATCAGTGAACTCAAGCTCCCCTCCAGACCCTGCCAAAACCAGGCTGACTGAGGATTTTCTATGTGCTCCACAGTTCTTTAAGCACAGAAAAGGCTTTCTGCTGCTTCCCATTCCCTCCAGCAGACTTTGCCTGGTTTATACACACACATGGAAGTCTTGAAATGAGTAGTTATCTGTGCTTCTTACTAGCAGAAAAGTTTCTGCATTTGAAACCTGCTATTGGTTAATATATCTTCCACAGCACTCATTTGAGAGAGGAGCCCTGGAATGGACAATGTTTGAGTACAGTAAGTTGGGCAAGCTTGTGCTTTCAAGGATATTTTACTTTGTTTTCCTCATTGCCTAACAGACTTGTTTCTCTTACACTTTCCCACAGCAGAAGTGTCTCCTAACGCTTCTTTTGGGACTAAGTGGTATGTTTTTCAGTAAGGATGTGGTCCTTCGTGTCTGTGCCAGGATTGATGCAAAAAAGAACTTGGAAAGACTCTGTACGTGGTTTGCAATACTAATTCTGTGAAAGAAGACTAAAGAAATTACATCAGAAGTCAACTTTTCTGTCTTTTTAGCCAGCTTTAGGCACGTAGGTCTGAAAATTAAACAATGCAGAGATCAATCACAGTTTTGGGAAGATGCTTCATGTGCAAATGTGAAAACACTTGAGGGTACAGAAAGTGTCATTTTGACTTATGAAGGTTAGAACATGCTATTTGTATATAGATGAGAACATATACACCTCTCCACAGGGCTCATTAAGAGAAGAGCAAACAATTGTATGAAAATATTAACAAGATTTTAAACCCGACCTTGAACATGTATAATGTCGAAGGACATAATATTTCCTTTATTTATAAACAATATGTCAATATTAATCAAAATATTAATAACCTTTTATTAATATGAAAATTGCCAAAACTTATCAAAAGGTTGGGTGTACGGTTAGAATACATTTACAATGGGAATGTACAGTATTTAGGCAACTATAACAGTTTAACTATTTTATACAAACCGGGAGGAACGTAACAGAAAGAGAATACCCCAGGAGTGAAATGGTGCTCGACCACAGTGGGGGGGAAGACTCGACAAGAACAGTTAAGCAAAAGAGGCAGTGAATTAATTACTCACAGATAATTCCACCCAAGGTGGGGGGAGTGCTGCTGCTGTGTATTAGAGGCTTTGGGGTGCTTTCATGTGCCAGGCACAGCATGTTGCCCGCAGGAATGCCATGCGGTCTTCGATGGCTGGTTTGGCTTCAGCAGACGGTGGGCTATTAATGACACTATTGCAACAGGTGCTTGCTTTTTCCTGGGTGAATTGAAGCACGGCAAAATCCTGGTTGCAATGGGAAGCAGGCTTGGCTCTGACTCCTAAGCTCGTGGCTTCTCTCGTAGCTTGTGGTGTGTAGGCTTGTGGCTTTATCCCAGGCGCTAGACTGGGCAACTGGAGGCTATGTAACTCAAGGCAACTTCAAGCCAGACAAGGTCCAAACAGGTTCAAGCACGCAAGGCTTGAGCAAGGCTAACCAAGGCATATTTACCAGAAACACATGGTCCTGTCCCCTTTGTTCCTCTTCCCACATTACCCTGACCTTCTGCAGGAAGGAGGGGGGAGAGGGGGACCATGTCTAGACATCTTAGTGTCTGTCTGGGTTTGTGCTGGGGCCGTTTGGCCCTACAATACATATAGACACTGCCAGTTCTTCTGAGCTGATCTCAGCAATACCTGGGAAAATAAGGAATAGGTGCACATTTGTGTAACAATGCTATAACTTTTCAAGATAACCCAGTGACACACACAATCATTCCTGCACCTGGGAAGGAGTAATAAACTGCACCAGTGCAGGTTAGGAGGTGATCTGCTAGAAAGCAGCCCTGTGAAGGACCTGAGAGTCCTGGTGGACAACAAGGTATCCATGGGACAGCAATGTGCCCTTGTGGCCACGAAGGCCAATGGTATCCTGGGATACATTAAGAGTGTGTCCAGCTGATGGAGGCAGGTTCTCTTCCCCATCTACTCTGCCCTAGAGAGGCCCCACCTAGAATACTGCATCCAGTTCTGGGCTCCCCAGTTCAAGGGAACAGGGATCTACTTCAGAGAGTCCAACAGAGGGCTACAAGGATGATTAAGGGACTGGAGGATGTGCCTTGTGAGGAAAGGTTGAGAGCCATGGGGCTTTTTAGTCTGGAGACAAGACTGAGAGGGGATGTAATAAATTTCACTTTCAGAGAAGAAATTTTTCCTAGTATCCAACCTAAACCTCATGAAATAAAAATCACAGTCAGAAAAGAAAGCTTAATAATAGTAACACATGTCTCTACATGATAGGAGAACACCCCTACAGATGGTGAGGGGCAGGTGAGAACTCTTCTGCCTTTCCTATCTGCTTGGAACTTCTGGGCAGACAGTTGAAGCTAAAAGCTGCCCATGCAAGAGTAAGTGCAGTACAGAAAAAATAGATGAGGGGGGGGGGGGGAAAAGGGCTGGTTTAGATGACAGCAACAATTTGCTTTCTAATTGTCTCACAGTTCTCCTAGTTTTATGTTGTATCTTGTCATCTGATCTTGGCAAACAGACCAAGAGGTGTGTACTGCCCAACTGGGCAGTTCTTCCTGTAAAGACTCATCGTGAAGCTAAATTCCACACTTATTACATGGTGAATCTTTATCTACTCTCAACTCCATGAGAGTAATGAAAAAAATCTTTCCTACAAAGTACTGAGCCCTGACCTAAATAAATCAATTAACTGTTATTTTACCCACTTGGTTTCTGGGCTTCTGGTGTTGCTATACTCAAAGTGGCAACTTGTGCTCTGGGTTTTAGTACCACGTTGAACTGCTCTGCTGACAGCAGCCCTGCAGCCATCTCACTTTCCAGTCAGAGCTGCCTGACAGCACAGGCAGGAACAGCAGACAATAAAAGATCATTTGGACACTGCTTCTGTATCTCTACATCTTAGGATGTAGAGATACATATACAGATATGCCTACATCCCTGGAATTCTTCCTGTTAGGGTGCAGGCCTGAATGTAGGTCTGAGTTTGGGGCGAGCTCCCAATAAGGACAAGGGGAAGAGTTGTGCAAGGCCACAAAATAAGGCTATCAGCAGAATGGACAGTATGGACAAAGCCCAACTTGAAGTCCTCCAGGCAGCACAAATACACAACTGAGATTTATGGATTGTAAGAACAACATACCATTTTATCATATTTTCTATTTAAAGTGATCAAGCAACCCATGACTTCTAATAGACCTCTTAGGTATGATAGTACTACTGTCACCATTCTTGTAGACCTTATCTATAACTGTCTCAAGTTCACAAAATTCCCACCTAAGATGTTTAAGTCTTAAAATGTACTCCAGTGCTAAAGCTCTGCTTCCACAAGTGCTGAACATTTGTAACAAAGGGAAACACCAAAGCATCCACCTTCTAGCCATTCAAAGCACTATCTGGTGACAAGAGCTTCCTCTGCACCGGGGTTTTCTTTCTGACACAGCCACGTGCTTGTAACAGTGAATTCAGATATTACCACTGCAGGTTGAGGAAGGGGATTATGCCACTCTGGTAAGACCTCACCTGGGATACATGGTCCAGCTCTGGATTCCTCATCACAAAAAGGACATTAACCTGTTGGAGCAGGACTGGAGGCCACAAAAATTATCCAAGGGCTGTTAGGAGAGTCTAAGAGGTTGTTCAGGGGAGACCTTATTGTGGGCTTTCTGTACTTAAAGGGGAGAATCCTAAAATCACAGAATTATTTAGGTTGGAAAAGGCCTTTAAAATCATTGGCTCCAACTATTAACCTGGCACTGTCAGATAAGGACAGACTTCTCAGCAGGGCTTATTGCAACAGGAACAGCAGTGATGGTTGTAAACTAAAAGAGGGGAGATTCAGACAATGATGGTGGTGAAACACTGGCTCACATTGCTCAGAGAGGTGGTAGAAGCCTCATCTCTGGAAACCTTCAAGATAATGTTGGACAGGGTTCTGAGCAACCTGGTTAGTTAAAGATGGCCCTGATGCCTGCAGAAGGTTGGACTAGATGACCTTTAAATATCCCTTCCAACATAAAGCATTCTATGATGCTACTTGGAGTCTACTAAAGCTATTAATCAGGAAACTAAACCACATGCATTTCTTAATGAATTGATAAACTGCTACTGAGACTGAGATCTCTCTCACAAGACACTGGGCAGAAGTTAGAATTTTCCTTCTTAGAGTAATATCTCCCTATGATCCCAGAGAGGAATACCCACAGAGATTAGGAAATTGCCATGTACATAAATGTCTCATTAGATCAAAGATTCTAAACAGAATCCTTCATGCTGTATGTGAGAAATAAGGATGACATTCAGAAATACTTAACCCTGCAAAAGTAGCTTATTTTAAAAGGGGACAGACTTTTTAGCAGGTCTTCTTGTGACAGGACAATGGGGTAATGATTTTAGACTAAAAGATTCAGACTAGAGAGAATGAAGAAATATTTTACAATGGAGGTGGAGAGACACTAGCACAGGTTGCCTAGAGAAGGTGAAGATGTCCCATCCCTAGAAGCATTCTAGGTGACGTTGGGCAGGGCTCTGAGCAACCTGATCTAGTTGAAGATGTCCCTGCTCGCTGTAGGGGGGTTGGACTAGACAACCTTTAAAGGTCCCTTCTAACCCAAGCCACTCTGATTCGATGATGATGATTACAGTACTGACTACAATCCAAAACTCATTCTACTTCCTTATTTTGAGTTCTGCACAACCTAAAGAGCAAGTTCCAGTGGTTAAGTTCCAACACAGAGACCTCTATCTGAGAATGATCTCTGGAAAGGTGGTTCCTGTTTGGAAAGCCTAGAGAGGCTGTACCTTCACCGTTGCTGCAGTCCAGTACAAAGAGACAGTTTTTAAGATCTTGCTTTGAAAACTACTTTAGACCCTTTCAAGTCATAATGCCACAAACCCCTTCAGGAGCTAACTGGCAGCTACTTCACATCACAAGACTCTGGCATTGTGATCTCTTCTTTGAAATCTAATAATGCACATAATCATATTTTGCCCAAGCTTGAACTCTCAAGTCGCAGGCTACATTATAGCAGTCAAATGCAGCTGTAGGAAGGTCTATTTCAGGAGACAAATCACATACAAAATTCTCTGTAAGAAGGATGGATATAGACTTTGGGACAACAGCTGGCAAAAGAACAAGTTCATACGAAGTATACAAGACTGGTAACACTGCAGTATATAATGTACTCAATTGTGCAAAAGTACAGTGACACTAATGAGTTTGGGGTGCAAGTGGAGCTTACTTAAGTCTCTTCAATGTATCAATATCACCTTAGCTTGATTTAGACTGAATCATGACACCATCTCCCACAGCAAATTCCTGGCCAAGCTGTCAGCCCACGGCTTGGACAGCAGCACTCTGTGCTGGATTAGGAACTGGCTGGAGGGTGGAGCCCAGAGAGTGGTGGTGAATAGAATAGAATAGAATAGAATAGAATAGAATAGAATAGAATAGAATAGAATAGAATAGAATAGAATAGAATAGACCAGGTTGGAAGAGACCTTCGAGATCATCGTGTCCAACCTATCATCCAACACTACCCAATCAACTAAACCATACAACCAAGCATCCTGTCAAGCCTCGCCCTGAACACCCCCAGCGACGGCGACCCCACCACCTCCTCAGGCAGCCCATTCCAATGGGCAATCACTCTCTCTGTGTAAAACTTCCTCCTAACCTCCAGCCTAAACCTCCCCTGGCACAGCCTGAGACTGTGCCCTCTTGTTCTGGTACTGGTTGCCTGGGAGAAGAGACCAACCGCCGCCTCACTACAACCCCCCCTCAGGTAGTTGTAGAAAGCAATAAGGTCACCCCTGAGTCTCCAGCTGGCGGCCAGTCAATTCTTGTCCACTGAGTCAGTCAAATGAGAGAACAGGTCTTTACGGCCTCCCATAGGAGTTTTGCCTTCACAGCTAGCAAGAAGTGACTGTAATGATTTTCTCTCCTGACTTTTTATTTTAATACGAATATGACATTCCAAAATAATTACTTTTGAATCACCACAAGATACATTCCTTGGGTCACAGGCAACTTGAGTGTACAAAACCATGTCACATTAGCTGTTCTTTCACATTGGCTGTTACAAGGAGTTAGCATAGATAGATCTGGCACCAAGATTTCCCTAAAATGTATCTCTGGGGAAAATATTTACTTGTATTTTGGGGGGAAATACTACTTGTATTTATGTATGAATAATAACTGTATCAGTCATAAACAGTGCTTTTTTTTTTTTTTTGGTGGTGTTTTTCTTTTGCTGAAACAGATTGGTTTTAATTTCAAAACTACTTTCCTAAACTGCTTAGTGGGTAATTTCTATGAGATTTTAAAATATAACTACCAGGCAAATGAAGAAGTAGCTCCTAAAACAATCTTCCCCTTTGAAAAGAGAGAATTTAGCCTGTGTTCTGCCTTGCCCCTGGAAGAACAATCCTGCATGTTCCAAAACACTATGAAAAATTAATTTATTCACATCCCCCCTGTAAAAATACACTGCTGCTGTTACCCAGTATATTCCAGACATGAACCTTCATTTTATAGGGGTTTACATACTACTTTTTTTTTTTTCCAGGAGTATTAGGTTTATCTAAGAGTTCTACTGTTTCATAATCTTACCTTCTATGTTAAACAAAAAAAGAAATCCAATGCTAATTACAGCTTCTAAAAAGACCTGTAAAACCCCACACAGTTGTTAGAAAACCATGTTTTAGCAGCACAACTCAGAAAGCTAAAAAAGAAAAAAATACATCAATACATATTTCCTTATGTTAAAACAAACAAAACAAATTAAAAACCCCACAAGTGTTTGGTTGGCTTGTTTTGTTTTGTTTGTTTTCCAGCCCTATAATACTTACTCAGGGATGCCACTTAAGCTTGAATAATATCTGTATGGACTCTGTTTTGCTCAAACATCTGAAAACATCTGCAACTCTCAGGTTATGTCACATTTTTCTCTTCCCCGATTTAAAGGACAGAGAGGAGGGGAGAGAGTCTCAAAGGTTTTCAGTTATTGCCATTGCAAATATCTGGGAATACCCTAGCAATTGTAAAGTTGTCAAGAGTTATGGCTGAACCAGCCACTAAAGGAGTGACAGACACTCACTATGAAGCCTTCTTCCTTGCCAAAGGGAAGAGAAAGGGAATAAAGGAGAGACTGATGGGTTGGGAAAGAAACTAAACCAGCTTTAACAAAAAATGTAATAAAATTAAATCAATAGAAACCAATATCAAACCCAACTCTCTGATGGCAATGATATCACTGTCACCACTGATTCTGTGTTATTAGTCCCAGACTTGACTCAGTGGCAGATGGGAACTGGATTCTGGCACACATGGATTGAGATCAATGGCAGAACAGGGTCCTCCTCAGACAGCAGCCATTGAAGAAAATGATTTACCCTAGTGATCCCTCAGCTTTATATTGAAAATTATATCCATGGAATAGAATTCCTCGTTGGTCAGTTTAGGGTCACCTGTCCTGTCTGCTCCTCCCCACAGGTGCTACCTTTTGCTTACTGCACCCCAATGTGGTACACAAGATTTAGCAGTGACCTTGGTCTGTACACCACCCCTTGGTAACAACTCTGAACGTCAGCATTATCACTGCTAGAAGCAGCCACTCTCTTTGAGAACGTGCCATAAACTTCAGAAAGTGCCACTACTGAGAAGAGACTGAGCTGAAAAGTCACATCACTGTTCTAACTTAATCATGACAAAAAACTTTTTCTTGAAAGCATTTTGTTTCAGTAAAATTAAACTGCACAATATTGCAGGTATCAAATATGGTGTGTATGAATCCAGAATGTACAAAAGCATCCATCTGATAGGGTTTAAGATAATTTCTACTAATTCTACTATGTTTTCTAGTTTAAAGTTAAAAGTTTGCAGTGTTTGTTTCCTCAGCAAGCCCTGTAAGTCGTTGCAATGTATTCACCTTGCCCGCACACTCCACCCCCACAGCCCACCCCCCCTCACCAAGATTTACAATGGCACATATCTTCAACAATTTTCCCCAGGAGATCTTTTGTTGCTTCAACTTGAAAACATCCATTCACATCAAAACCGAAGTCAATACAGTTTATTATCTGTTAGACAATTTGAATATGATTCTTCTCCTAAAGGCTGTGACTGCAGCAACCATCTGGGGTCTGGACACACAAAAGGCTGTTCATAAGGGTATACACACAAAAGCACCATGGGGATATGGAAGCATGTAGCATACAAAGACACTTGATTGTCTTTGGGTTTCTGTTGGGTTTGGGGTTTTTTTTGAGGGGGCCATAAGCATCTAATCAGAGAATTAAGCATCAGGGAGGCAGCCCTCAGATGGCAGACATCAGATCCAGCAAGGACAGATGGTGAACAAAGGTGAAAAGCACACAATACGCATGGGCCAGCTTGTACAAGAAAGCCCTTCCACTTCTCAATTAAAATGTGTTACGACTCTTGTGCCATCCTGTGTTGGAAGCAAAAATGTATCACTTTCTTTATGGGACTGTCATGTTGACAGGGCCACTTTCCAGCAACCGACAGTACATACAGAGTCTCTGTTCATATTCTCTCTTAACTATTGCCTGCCTGACCTGGGACAATGCACAGAAGAGATAGGATCTGCGAGGAAAAACAACACTGACTGCAGTGGAGATACTGGTCTGGCGTAATTGTTTGTCTAGAGGAACACATCTGACTGTCTTTTAAAACAGAAACTCAGGATCTTAGAAGACAAAGAAAACAACCTCATCATCTAACTCGCAACAAAACAAAACAAAACCACAAAGAACCCACCTTGAAAATCATTATTCACTTATTTCTAAAATAGGATTCATGAAGTAACAAGTTGTCCTCTGACAGAGCTTTTCCTTATGGTAATATATCTGCAATTTGCATCATGTCAGATACAGTGTGGTGCACATCCCCCAGGTAACTAAACTCTGAAAGACTAAGTGTACTTCCAGACCATCTTGTACTTCTCCAACGTTTCTGAAAGCAGAGGATAAATAGTTTTATGTCATATTTAAACAGCAAGGCTATAGTGACTCTCCAGGCAACAAAAACCAAATATTTAAATCAAGAGCAGGATGCCAGCAGGGAAACTGAAAAATCTAAGAGATCACAGGTCAATATAAACAATCCTTGCTGAATTTGTAAGATATTTCAACTATCACAGTTGCTGTGAGGAGAATAACTGCTTCTTTTTTTTTTTTTTTTCTTTTTGCATCATTTTCTCTCTTGAAAAATAGAATGAAATAAAAATGCAGAGGCACTTGCATAAGGGGGTACACAAAGCAATCTCCTAACTTCAAAAATATTACAAGGGTCTGCCTGTCTTCCCACTCCTATAAATACAGAGGAATATATATAAAAGTCTTAAAAGAGTTTTCTCGTTTTGTGGAACATTGCCCAGGCGTGGACATGTTCAGCATCTTTGGGAAGGTTGTCAGTTGTTCACTTCAGAGCCTCTGAAAATTGATCCATGAACAAATAGTGACTCTTTGTGAATTAGTCCATCTGCCTTCCAGATGGGAGAAAAGGTGGGATCATAGTAACATCTGCTCCAACAAGTACAGCAGGTCACAGAAAAATAAGGATGAAGAGTAAAGTGAGCAGGGCTAATATTCAGGAGGTGGGTGAATTCTGAATGAGATCAAGATGAGCAAATATAGAAATGTGTCACTGCCATATCAGTACAGAGAAGATACAATGCAAGTTTAAAGTTGTAAAAGATAAAGAAAACTGAGTTAGTTTATTTAGGGAAAGAAGGAAAGCTATTCAGGTCTAATATAGAGTCTCCTTGGATGTCTACAATTTTGGTGTAAAAGCTCCTAAACCTTGAGATCCATGATTTCTTTTGCATCTCCATCACAGCAGGGCTTCAGCCCTGAGAAATGAAAATGAAGTGGCTGTGCAGTTGAAGACATGCTTTGGTTTTCCACCTTTGGAGTAATACAAGAAGTCAGAAATCAAATGTCCCTGTTCATATTGGTATAGCTTAGATCTATGCAGAACTTCCATTATATCAACTTGTTTTGCTTAGTAGTTAGTACTGCTGTGTATTTTGTCCCTAAAGTGAGTCTGCTTCCCAAATTTTAGCTTGACAAAAACTAGCACAGCACAATCATCCTAGACACTAGTTAGCAGCTTGAGTTTCCTTGAGTTCACTATGAGGAAAGGGCATTTAATGGAAACTGTGGAGAGTGAGAGAGGGAAAAATTTACTTTTTTTTCTGTGCCGGGAGTGAAACAAGGAACTGATAGATTCTACTCTGCTGCTTTCATTTTCTTTTTTCCCCAGTTAATTGGATCAACACATTGTCTGCAGCACAGCATTCCTATCTACAAGTGCTTCAGCAGAATACTCAAACCCAACAGAATTGCCTTTCAACCAGCAAGTTTCTGCAGTATATTTGGGGATAACTGATGCTCTTATTTTATTTGAAGCCTATGATTTACCATTTAGATAAAAACTCAACACCAAAAATGCTAATACACTCACAAAGATTTGTTTGCTGAGTTTTGATCTAAAGAGAGTGAGTTATGGTGCGGTGCCACAGAACAAACTGACTCACCTGGCTCTGCCCCGCTGGACACAGCCCACTCAGCCAGCAAGCCCATCTACATTTTTCACATTAGCTTCCCACCATATCCTAGGCTTACAAAACAAACCATCAGACCGTTCAAAGCATACATATATTGACAATACCTAAGTATATATATACAGGCATATAAAACAGTGTTTTCCTTTTATGTCAAATATCTCAGACATTTTTGCCTTCTAGCAACAACTGACTGTACAGCTGTATTCATTACAAATTAAAAGATGGAGTTTATTTCAGGTGTATGAAAAAAAGCAAGACAACATTTGATGAAAAAAGACAGGAGAAATAAAATGTTTAATGTGAAATACATATGAAAATCTTCTTCTCTTTGTTCCCTTCTTCCAGATAAGGAAAGATTGTCATTTGGTCACCTCTCCTTGTTTTCACACAGTAGATAAACACCCTCAGCTTGAGCCAGATCAAAATTACACATCCTTTATGTTACTGAAGACCTAACTGCTTTTGCCATAGATTTTTTCACATGAAGAAAGCACTAAATATAGATAATTGTGGGTTATGAAATGAAAGTTTAGCATTTAAACTTCTGGAAGCTGGAGACATGGGCCCAGCTGAACCTCATGAGGTTCAACAAGACCAAGAGCAGGGTCCTGCACCTGGGTAAGAAAAATCCTCATTTTCCGTGGGGGATTCCTGGGGCGTGAGGTGACAGAAAGCAGCCCTGCAGAAAAGGACTTGGGAGCTATGGACGAGAAGCTGGACATCAGCCAACAATGTACACTTGCAGCCCAGAAGGCAAATCACATCCTAGGCTGTATCGAAAGTAGCATGGCCAGAAGATGAGAGGTGATTCTACCACTTTACTCTGGCAAGACCTCACCTGGTGTGCTGCATCCAGCTCTGGTGCCCTCAACACAGGAAGGACATGAGGCTGATGGAACAGGTTTACAAGAGTGCCACAAAAATGATCGAGGGCTGTAACACCTCTCCTGTGAGGACAGGCCAAGGGAGCTGGTGTTGTACAGCCTGGAGAAGAGAAGGCTCTAGGAAGACCTAATAGTGGCATTTCAATACTTGAAAGGGGCCTACAAGAAGGCTGGAAAAGGACTGTTTGTACAAAGGGCTGTAGCAATGGTTTTAAGTTAGAGGGATGTTAGGAACAAGCTCCTTACCATGAACGTGGTGGAACACTAGAACAGCTTGCCCAGGGCAGTCCCTGAAGATATTCAAGGTCAGGCTCAGCAATATTCTGAGCAACCTGATCTAGTGGAGTACATCCCTTCTCACTGCATAGCGGTGGATTAGGTGACCTCTGGAAGTCCCTTCCTACCCAAGCCATTCTATGATTCTGTGTTTCTATATGAATTTTGTTCCCTCATATTTTACAGCAGTAAGTCCAACTCTAAAACACATTAGGGTATTTCCGTAACTTTTGAATTTCAGATGATGCTCAGAGGTCTGCTACATGGGTATTTTATCACAAGATCAGTTCACGTTTCAATATGACTTGAATTAATCACATTCACCAGCGTAATGTTAGATATCAGAGACAGTTTGAGGGATTGTCCTAGCAATACACACTCAGTATTTTTGACACTGGCTGAACATGAGCTCCCTGGAGTATGCAGGTGCCCCCAGCAACAGCAAGCACAACTGGACACTTGCTTCTGATGAAACACTAACTTCCAGTGGACTTCAGCAAGTCAATGCGGCTCCTCTGCTACACTGGACTAGAGAATGTGAAGACAGAAGGCAAATCAGCCCTGTCATCCTCACTACAAATATCTTGTTGGGTGCCTGCTCTCAAGAAAGCCCATTGAGGCAGGCCAGAGGAGCATGAAACTGTATTCACCACACACATGTTCCTAGACAGGGAATGATTTTATATGGATACCCCTTCCCTGAGCCATGCAAGAGGAAATCACAGTAAAACTTGAGCATGTGGTCACAGGAGGCAACAGTCCAGGGTGGGGAGGAAGATTTTTCACTGTTGCCCTTAGTTCAGGAACTTCAGTGTCCCCTGTTAAAACTTGATACAAATAGAGTAAGGGTGGGATATTCAATCCTTCCCCCCAGAAATAATTCAGAAACAGAAGCCTCTCACAGCAAATATTTTGCCATGGGATGCTGAAATGAGCCATAACCACAGAGTATCAGCCATCTCTGGGGCAGTCATCCAGGGAAGCCTCTAACAGTGGAGCGGAGGATGAGAACAGGCTGCTCAAGAAGCTCTCTAATTGCATGCTAGTTAAATTGTAAGTCAGCAGCTCTATCATTAAACTGTAATAATATTACTACGAAGCAGAAAGCTCGATTCAGAGATGGAGATGAATAATAGTATGTTGCCAAATTGTGTTCGTGTTGGCAAATAAATGGATTCAAGTTCAAATGAATCTTCCCTTAATCACACCACAACATTACCATATGGTTCATTAGAGGCTTTTTTAATTAAAAAAAAAAAAAGAATGAAAGAAAGAAAGATGTTATTTAATGGACAAGACAGCAGCTTTTAGAAGTTCTATATATTCAACTATTTATTACATAGCTCTGATATCCCATTCATACAAATTGCTGCTGCGGTTACTACACAACTCAAAATGTTTCTAAGTCAAGTTCTTTAGCTCCGCACAAAGAAATCAACTTTGACGTGACCCTTTGCAATTTTCTTAGGTTAAAAAACAAAATCAGCCTCACACACAAGATGCACAAAGCTGTTTTCCTTTAAAAAAAAAAAAATTAATCACACTTGTAAAAAATGTACTCAAAATTCCGAAGATGAAAGGAGGAGGATGCTACAGAGAAGTTAAAACCAACAAAACCCACATTCAGTAAAAGAGGCACTCACCAAAGAACATTTATTTCAAGAGAATGCTGTAAAGATGGGCACATTGTTCAGCTGGAGAGCTTGGAATCATCTCTCATGTCAGCAAACTCGTAAGGCAATGACTCACTTTCTTTCAAAGATTTGAGTTTTTTTTCAGGGATGGGGTTGGATTTTCTCTGCTTTTGCCTTTTAAAGAGCAGGTGGTTGTTTTATTATTTAAATAATTGCTGCTTTGCTTTTGAAACATCCGAAATCTTGCTATTGAGACATGGTTCCATGTGAACGGGTTTCTCCCTCCAGACTGCTAGGTAGTTACACTCAACTTTGAATAATGAGCTTTTGAGAATGTTTTCAGTTTTTTTTCCTGAAACTGGATCCAGATAACTGATGAAATTAAGTACAATTCAACCAACATTTTGAAATGTTAGTTCAGCTGTATATAGACACAGATACTCACTGCAGGAAAAAATGTTTGTTCAGCTATTTAAAAAAATTATTTATATATATATATAATTTTTTTTTCTCCTCATTAGAAAAAAAAAAAAACATAAATAAAAGAATCTTAAGAACAAAATAAAATCACACCCTCAAAACTTCCAGGTAAGAAAAAAACCCAATTCAAATCTACAGACTTTTACCAACAAAATAGAAACATTTTTTTTATGTAAGACAGTAAAAGAAAATATCTTTATGAGATGACTAAAACTAAGTTTTAATTGAATTAAATAATTTTAAGATTCCATGTATTATTAAGATCTAATTATAGAACACTGAGACCATGAGACATGTAGCTTAAAATGTTAATGGGAAATACTTAAAAACGTGAAGAGTAGAACTCATCGTAACCAATTTGAACCACAAGAATTAGAAAAGTAGCCATACCATGCACATAACAAAACCTCAGACATCATTTAGTCAAAGAAGTCATCAACTTTACTTTCTTCACAACACTGCAAAACGCAGGCTTTAGAAAATTACTATCTAGAGGAAGGAATGTTGTTGATATGAAATCATGCTGCTTACTACTGAGGTAGTAATTTGTAGTGTTGCCTTGAGAATGTGAACATTGAAATAGAATGATATATATACGTATGTATGTATTTTGTACCTGAATTATGTTAAGAAACTGACTATATCTCAAATTATTTTTAGGGCCTCTGAAGCCATTTCAAACTAAATGGTGGACTTTTGAAACCAAGAGAACTGCAGATAGCTGCCTTTAGTGCTATCTCGCTATAAAGGTATAGCTCAGGAAACTTGCTAGTGAAAAATGAACTCATACAGAAAATCCTTTATTGTTCATCTCTTAAAAAGCACGGGGATTAATACCTGTTAATTGTATTAGTTAGCAGCACTGAAACAATGACACGGTTAACTAATCTTCGAGGCAATGTACCCAACTCTTAATTACTGTAAAACTCCAGTGGAATTAGGGTTGGCAAATACTGAAAAGCAGCTTTAAGAGCTGTGCAGCTCAAGCTTGGATCTCGCTCTCTTTCATCCCAGTGTGTCAGCCAGCACCGCTGCAGCTCCAGCTCCAGCCAAATCACTCCACGAGGTCACCAAGGGAGGGGACTGGAGAGAAAGGAATCTTCATCAGGGAGCACAAGTAACACATGCAGTCTCACACCCCTGCAAACTTTGAACCTAATGGAAAGTAAAGCTAAGGCTGAGTGTTGCTCCTCCACATATTGAAGGACAAACCCCTTTTTAAGGATTAGTTCCAAGGGCAACAGACAACAAAGACATTTCCAAAAGTGTGTTCTCATTACTGCTGTGCTTCAAGTGAGCCAGGAAAGTCACTGCTGACCTTGAGTCAATGGAGAAGAGAGTCTTGTAAGGGAAAAACCATCCTAGCAAAGCAACCTGGAGGAAGTGCCCCCCATTTCCTTTGCAGTCAATCCCTCCAGGCCTCCTTTGCAAAAGCAAAGTTCTGCTCTAAATAAGCAAGTTGTCTTGAAATCTGTTAAATGCCCAATTAGGCTTTCTCTAGAATAAAGTAATTCTCAAGGTATAAGTTAACTACAGTTCTTTAAGCAACTCGCCCTGTAGATTTACTTACAGCACAGCAAAAAGGATCCATTTATGAGAACTACTTAGTGTTCTAGTGAGTCTACTGTAAAATAGACTGATTGTAGTAATATGCAGGAAAACCTTCATCTCAGATTTTTTTTAAAAAACAGACTAATGTTCATTTTCTTACATCTATCACATAGCCATGCACCTATCACATATACATAAGTAAGCTCACTTTGAAATGAGTGGCAGATTCACCATCAATGAGAGGCACATTTCCTTGTGTAAATATTGTTCTTGAAACATCATGTAATGACAATTCTACTACCCAGACAACAGAAGTTAATCATAACTCAGTAGATGTGGTGCAACCAACAGCCATTGAATAAACAAAATTTACATTAAAGCACATCGTTGAGATTAAAATCTTGTATGGAGCAATCTTTCTACATCAGCAGGTTCTCAGACCATCATGATTCAGAGGTGTTAACAGGTAGGTTTATAAAATGAGATCATCACAAGCTCTGAAAGCCTGAAGAAGCCAAACTGCCAAAGCGTGGCTGAAAGCCTGGAGCCTGTGACATTTGTGTTCAAATCCAGGACAGTCAGAGCTTCTGACCTCCTACTGAGCACTCACCTACCAACGACAGCCCACAATAAGCAGAGCGAATCCACAGTGTGTGACTTGATTCGTAACAGACCTGTCTAGCCATACCCACAAAACTTCAGATGTTTAACTTCATGTAGTTAGGAGTCTCCTTTCCTCACAACCACATACCAAGACATGTGTAGGGTGTCTCCTGCATGGATATGTGTGTACTCCTCTAGAGAGCAATTACAGTTATATTATAAATCAGCTGCTGGGGGTACTGATGTCTTACTTTTTAGCTCTATAAGGAGTCCTCTGAGCCTCAATTAGATGGGTAAGGGTAGAAGCATGAATATACTGTCATTACACCCTCAACCCATAGAGCACTCGTTTCCCCAAATATATCAGAAAAGGTGCCAAAATGTCCTACTATTTTTGTGGATATTAAGGAAGAGAAATCTATAACCCTGAGAGCTGTTTGCTTAATCCTTAATGCTTTTCACAGACACTGATCAAACTCAAATACTCAAAAATAGACCAATTTCCGGAGAGGCTGAAGACACTGAAGTCACTATATGAAAGCTTTCAGGTGCTTGCATAGTCTCTCAAAATATGGTAAAATCATCCAGCTACTGTATTACATGACATTGCACAACTGAGGAAAATGTGCCAAATGGCTGTAATCCACACTTAACAATTTGGGAAGTTGTTCTCCGAACTGCTGCCAGGTTTAGATTATTTACACATGATCAGGAATTTGGTTTGCTCTTTACTCCTTCCTGGTTAAAAAAAAAGGGGGCTGCATTTCTTCCTTTCAAACCATCACCATGACAGCCACAAATCTGTGACCTTGTATTTTTTAATTAACCACTAATAAAGACAAAAGGTCATTATGAAAACAGTTCATTAAATACTTTGAAGTTTTGAAAAAGACTGCAAAAAGAGAATAAGCTACAGAACTGCTTTTAAAAAAATGTAATAATATCCAAATATAAAGATATAAGAAAGATATATTGGCATCTATGGCAAATATTCCTGTTTATAATTCCACACTATCTGCGTTTGCTTCACCTCGTTTGAGCTACTGAACAAATACCTAAGTTGCATCAAAGTAAATAACACAACTGTGTCCTGGTGTTTCTTACTTCACACAGGTTACAATCTTTCTCACTTCTTATTACTCTATCATTAATTCTGAAAAATGCAAATTAGGCTGCAACACTCATTGTACTGTCAAGAGAACAATTTGCAACATCTGTCCTTTGGTTCTCAGTGGAGGACTGACCATCTGCATAGGGCTTTAAACAATAAACTATATGGTGATGTCCATTACTCTTTACCACAACAAGGTCAATATTAACCAAAAAAAATTCCTTTTTGAAAAAACTGCACCTTAAAATGTGTCAAAGAGTATTTCAATAGCAAGAAGTATTTCAATTATGCAGCAACAGGTAACCTGAAAACTCAGTTTGAGGCCTGATCTGAAAATTTCACTGAAAAAAAAAGTTTTTACTGATCAAAGAAAAGGCCTCTGACATTGTGGTGAAATCCTCAAGAGCCAGTGGCCATGATTGTCTGCATATAACCCAGTCTACACCAATTATTTTACTGGTATGGGACAGTAGCAGTGAGAAGCAGCAAGCTCATCTCCTGGAGTAATTCTAACATATCTTAACAATCCAACCCTGAGCATTGAGTGTTTACAAAACTCTGACTCTGCTCACCTGCATCCTCCAATGTATGTTTATTAATAGAATAGAATAGACCAGGTTGGAAGAGACCTTCAAGATCATTGTGTGCAACCTATCAACCAATCCAACCCACCTAATCAACTAAACCATGGCACCAAGCACCCCATCAAGTCTCCTCCTGAACACCTTCAATGATGGTGACTCCACCACCTCCCCAGGCAGCCCATTCCAACGGGCAATCACTCTCTCTGTATAGAACTTCTTCCTAACATCCAGCCTAAAACTCCCCTGGCGCAGCCTGAGACTGTGTCCTCTTGTTCTTGTGCTGGCTGTCTGGGAGAAGAGACCAACCTCCGCCTGTCTACAACCTCCCTTCTCAGGAGCAAGGCCACAAAACTCTTTCATTATGATCTCAGTGCACTGAAATCAAGGTGCATATGATCAAAACATGAGCCTTTTACACACACCTCATTAGACCAAGTTTTACAACTGATGAACTCAAACCTCTCCTATCACAATGGAAAAAACAACCCAACCCCCAAAGTATCTGCTGTGTTTCTACCACCAATGCCTTGTCTCTGTTCCACCACTGATGCCTTCTGTACTGGAAGAAAAACCAAAACTTATAAAAAGGGTGTTTAAAAGGATTTCTCCCTCTCTCCCCACCTTTTTTTTTTAAAAGTTATATTACTGCCAAAAATACAACAAAGAGGTTTTGCTTATCTATTACCACACATGGAGGGAGGAGAAAAGGGAAACAAGCAAACAAACAAGCAAAAGCCCATCCTACAGGCTATTGCAGACTTTTCCAAAGTGATGCCCTGGGAGGTTTCATATGCCTCTATATTTCAGAAAACTGGATTAATACACACCTTACTCATATAATGGCATAATGCCCCTGCAGAAGACCTGGAGATCTGTTGGGTGTCTCATACCACTAATGATGACCACTAATGATAACTGGTGTTATCATACCACTAATAATATCACAGTATCACAGTATAACCAAGGTTGGAAGAGACCCCAAGGATCATCAAGTCCAACCTGTCCCAACAGACCTCACAACTAGACCATGGCACCAATCTCCCAATCTCCCCTTGAACACCTCCAGGGACGGTAACTCCACCACCTCCCTGGGCAGCCCATTCCAATGACGAATGACTCGCTCAGTGAAGAACTTTTTCCTCACCTCGAGTCTAAACCTCCCCTGGCACAGCTTGAGACTGTGTCCCCTGAATAGAAGCAGGACATCTTTTTACACTCCTTTAACTCTACATTCACTGCACTTTAGCTACCAAAACTTTTTTTCTACTACGGTTTCATTTCAGAGACAAGGTGGGGGTAAAAATTCAGAAAGAAGCTTAGGAATTCACATCCAAAAATCTGTTTAACACAGCATCTCAAATCAGGTTTTGTGGTTGTTTTTTGTTCCTTTGGGTTTGGTTTTTTTGTTTGGTTGGTTTTGTTTGGTTTGTTGGTTGGGTTTTTTTTCCTCTTTCTCTCCCCCCCCCCCCCCCCCCCTTTTTTTTTAACGGAGGACCACCAAATTTGCTTAGAACAAAGACTTCTGCTTCTAAAACAAAGCTTGTACTCAGAAAATGTGATTAAAAATTTTAAGTGCTAAAAACCACCCTTTGACTGTCATGGTTTCTAACACAAGGACTACATTGTTATAATGTTTTCTTTTGAACCCTTCTTACATCGTGAAGATCTGTTTTCAGAGAGGTGATAAGAAGTGAAATTGTAAAAGGACAAAGGACTAAGAAAAAAAGAGGGGGCAAAACATATCAAAATTATTTGGGTTGGAGGGGGCTTTGTGGATTTTGGTTTGGTTTTATATTAACTGAGTGAAAATGTCAGTCTCAGCAGGTCTACATCTCCATCTCAAATCCATTTAACTGTACTAATCACACAGATCCCAACATCCAAACAAATTTAAGACCATGTGCTGTTATTTAGTGGCAAAGCTTCATACACATGGTGAAAGGCAAATCCCAACCACTCTGAACGCCAGCAGGTACTAATATACAGACAGGATTACCATCTCTGGAAAAAAACCAAAAAACAGCAACAACAACAACAAAATCAAACAAAACCCCCACCCCAAAACCATTAAAAAAAAAAAAACAAAACAAACAAAAACTACTCTCAATTCTGAAGTGGCCTTCAAATATTCCCAATTTTAGCTGCCTGGAAACAATACTGTTCTGCCACAGCATCTGTAGTACAACATCAAAGAAATTCAGTTATCACATTTGGCTTTTTCCCCATCCCCCAGTCCTTTCCTTTCTGTCTTTGCATGTGAAAGACTTTCTATGCTTGAGAAAGCTTCAATGCCTGAATATAGAGAGTTATGGTACAGGTCAAAATAAGACCGTGTTCATAGCTATTCCTTCTGACTAACAAGATCACAGAAGCAATTATTAATTCTCACTTTTCGGGTCTTGCTAGCAGACAGGAATGGGGACAATCAATAATTGAAAAACAGAAAACAAAATTGCTATGATTTACTTAGGCTAGTCCTGTTTTACAGTGATTGTTTCTACTTTTACACTTTAGCATATCCCATCTATGCAGATTTCCCAACTTGTAACCACTCAGCGCCAGGTTGCTTTCTATCTTCTCCACTCAGCGTCGGAAATCAGCTTTTCTACCAGTAGGATGGTGTAATTAAAGATCCCCCTATGTAACTGGGAAAAAAAAATACACTCAACCCCCACCAAAATAAAAACCACAACAAACATCAAACTTTACTACACTGCTGTCCCTTCTCCTGCATTCTTTCTCACCCTAATTCTACTCTTTTGGTGGGTTTGTGTAACTATCAGTTTCCAACAATCTCTGCAGAAAACTTCTGAGAGGTGTGAAGCTGCTAAGTTTTTGTCGGTCCCATACTGTATGAAGTACATCAGTGAAAAATCAAAGTACTGCAAGTTTTAACTCTTCTGCTCTATACATAATTGACCTTGGAAAAATATGCAGTCAGCTGTACTCAACAGTCTCTGTTCCCTCTCTTCCTCATGCTAAAATCAAACTAAACATACCAACATATTCCTACCTAAACCATTTTACACGTTAGAGTAGCTACTGCTCTTCTTTTCAAGCCTGGATTTCCATCTGCAAAAATAAGCTAAGAATGGGAAAATTCTCTCATGAACTTATCTCGGATCAGCAGTTTCTCCCCTTCCCATTCTTCTGAGGGAGGTGGTTCAATACAAGCCCCACCCTGGCAGCCAGACAATAAAGCTGCAAATAACTTATTCTGATCAAAGCCCCATCTGCTTGGCAGCAGCAATTCAACTGCACTTGTGGTTTTTGTAGGGCTGCAGCTTCTGAATTGAATGATCCTTTCATTTAGATGGAAGTTTAAACAAAATATGGTAATTAGCAGCAACCACTGTGGCTTTCACGGCTACTGTCTACAAAGACATCTCTAATAAAAGGACTTTCCTGCTTTTCCATCTAATTACACAACATTGTGGAACAATGCAATTTAAATTTAAATCAGGCAGCTCTTTTTCTTTAAGTCAGCTACAGACTTCCTGTCTTACATTACCTATAAGATGGAAGAGACTAGAATTAAAAAGAATTCCACCTGAAACCTATCTCACTGAATTTTGGTTCATCTTCCCCTGAGGAATATGGCTGAGGCTGGCAACATTTAGCACTCAGCTTGCTAATATAAAACTACCCATCCACTTTTTGAAAGGAAAGAAGAGTTTAGCTTTACACCATGGAAAGGTGAAAAATCAGATATTGTCTAGCATTGCAGTTTTATGACATAATAAAAGATGTCAGCCTGCAACAATGAATGTTTTTCATGAGAATCCACAATGCTGCAAGTCAATAAAAACCCTTTTAGGCACAATCATCAGCAATATAAACAAGATGAAAATTAGTTTATTTTAACCATTACCAGGTTTTGTTCAGGTACTATAATCCCTCATTACAATAAATATCAAAAGTGAAAAAATCAGTCTTACAACAAAAGAGAGTATTTTTGGCAAATACTATTTTACAGACACAGTCAGATACTAGGCTGGACATACCTGACCTTACAGTGAAGCCAAGGTGGGCTTGACCAGCACTTGGGTTGAAAGGGAAGTCCCTGGGGTGTAACAGCGGGTGCTGCAGATAAAAAAACCCAGTGGCTCAGTGTCAAACACTTAGTAAACATTAGCCCACAATCACTGATTGAATGGAAAGACTTAATCTGGCCCCATCACTGCTGATGAGCTGATAGGCAGGAATGAAATACTATTCTAAAGCCTCTGCCTGGGGCAGCCATTTTGGACACCTGAATTCCCTTAGGCTGCTCTGACAACCCCAATCTAAATCTTTATCCTAAAGACTGTTCTCACCAACTTCTATCTGCCAAGTGAAACAAAAAGGCCGGGCAGACAAAATGTATCTGAGGAAGCCACATATTTTAGTAGTATGAGTTATAATCTGAGTGCACAGTTTTATTGTCTATATAATAAATCGACAAGTTTGTGAAATTCATTTTTAGAAATACAATTGGAAGAGAAAGCTCCAGATGGGGAAGTAACATCCTCCATCAGTTCCAAAACAATGAAAGTAATGCAAGGCACCAAAAGAGGAAAACTGTCTATTTAAATAACATCATCCTCAAACAGCTAAATCCTGAACAGATTGGGAACTGGCATACAGACAGACAGCATTCCTCACTGTAGAGCTGAACAGTAAAACAGAACAAGTTAAAATAGAGACTCTGTGTTAAACTGAACTTGACAGTCCCAGCTTTTAGTAACCATTCCAAGGACGCGGTCTCCCACCCAGACACCTTGGACAGAACCTCTTGGAACCCCTTCTTGCTCCACCTTGCATCACAGCTACTCTCATCAAGCAGTTATTTCCTCTCTTCTTCATCTGGGCTAATATTGCCCTTCATCCCAAGAGCAGGAGGCTCCTTTTAATTTGGTAGCCCAGGAAGATGATCTGTGGACTTTTCCCACTTGACAGATAAATAAGCAACTTGCCTACCAATCCACCTAACCTTGAAATGAAACGTGATGAAGTACAAGCACCCTCCTGCTTGCCACTGGGGAAAAAAAAAAAAAAAGAAGAAAAAAAAAGCCAAAACAAAAAACAAAACCCCAAAACAACAAAGCAATATAATAATAATAGATTAACATATTGATAATCTGGGGCAGGGGGACTGAAAATGCTGTATGTTGGGAAAATGCTGCTCTCTGAAGCAAGGAGAGCTCAAGGCATTCCTAATACCTGCAGCAGACAAAAATAGGAATTCTCACCATAAATTACTGCTTTCTCCAGAATTATAGTGCCTGTGTCTTCTTGATAATATAAGATACACCCAGAAACAGTCAATACAAGATTCATGAATTATTAATAAGCTTTCATATTGTGTGATACTGATGGTTATCTCCACATTAGAGGATAACATTTTATACAACACGCAATGTGACATCTGATACACATAAGGCTCTGAGACTGCAGAGACTTTTCAGTTGCTCTTTGAACATCTGTGAGAATTCTGGCATTTCTTTGTGTTTATTTCGCTCACAAACCAGAGCCTCTTGTGTTTGATAGGGAGAAGCTAGAAGCTTGTGTCTGGGTACAGTTTCCAAAGGTATGCTACAAAGCTATGGTTTTGTTTAACATCCAAACACATCTTTGAATTAAAAAAAAAAAAAAAAAAAAAGTAATTAAAAAGCAATCTCCCAATGTTGTATTTCTTTACAGGAATGCTACAAAATATCATCCCTTTAATTGCTGCAAGGAGAAAACTGCATTAACTTGAAAACTGTGTGTCATGAGCACATTACCGAAAAATGACCTCCTGTACAGAGGAGAGTGTTTGCCAGTTAAAAGCTGCTGTTGTGCCAGGATAAACCACAGAGGATTTCACTACGACACGGCAATGTTGTTTGGAATTTAACTGGAACCTTTTAGCAAAGAGTGTTTGCTAAATTGAAAATATTACTGCTATGGAAAGCTGAAATATCCCTCCAAAATGCGATACACCCACACTAAAAAGGCATCAGATGTGGATTTAGTGGCACAATAGTTTACTTCCACAGAAAAATCCCTTTTTTTTTTTTTTTTAAATTTGAAAAGGCATTAAATAATTAAATAAGAAAATTAAGATGTGAAATGCAGGTTTTCTAATGGAAAATGACGTGCAAAACCCGAGATGCACACTGAGCTCACATGAGTAGGCTTCAGATTAACTGGAGAGTCCTGAAGACACACAGGTAATCATTTTGTAGTATTAATCCTCTTGAAAAAGACTTCTAGAACCAACTGAGCATGCCAGCTGCTTAGCAGCATTTCAATTACCAGGTCTTGGTATTCCCATCATCAGGAAAAAGAGGTTTTGATCCTTCAGAAAGGAGATTCTCATGAAATGAAGTTTGGGCTGACAAACAGCCAGGGTGGATCCACATCCACTTACAGGCAGCTGTACAAATTCAAGATTCATTCGAACAAAGAAGCTTTACTTTACAATTGCTGGTTTTGAAATGTGTTCCCCCCACCTCAGATTAAGGTAATGTCCAATCTAATGCCAGTCTCCTGCTGAACTATTACCAACTACTAACACATTCCCATCTGTGATTGTCTGTGAGGTGACTCAGCAGAAATTTTAAGATAAATAAACAGGCTGGAGTAAGGCAGCACGGAGATTATTTGTCTAGGGTACTGCATTTCCATGAAATGTAGCTGCAATGATGCAAAGCCATGACTGTGCTTATTTTTTCACAGTAAATGTCATTACTTGACAGAACTGGGGATCTCATTCCAGGACATAAAGACAGTATCTTGCTTTTAATACAAAGCACAGAAATCTTTCAACAGAATGTTAATTTTATCACTTGGTGAATAGTTTTTTAAAGTGGAAAGTAGACACAGGTCTGCATCCCCCTCCCCTTCTCCACCAGTGCCATTCATTTATCAGTGCAGCTACTGATCAAGCTGTCATTCAAAGGACTTGTCAAAATTCACTACTACTTGTCAATACACAGATAACTGCATCCACCCGCTTAGGCAGTGACTGGACCTACTTGGATGGGAATTGCACACTTTTTGTATTGAAATTTATTATTTCAGCCCTGCTTCCCCTTTTTCCCTTGTTATATTTCATCTTAGGATGCTAGACCAGATGACTTTCAGAACTTCTTTCCATGAACTTTTGTACTGCAGGTTCACCAGAGGAAAAGCACTTTGTATGGAGACCAAACAAAAAAACTATAAAAAGAATAATTCTGGGTATGGTTATGAATATGTAGACTTATTAGAGGAAAAGCAGATGCACACAAAAAGGCAGGAGTCATTCTGTGCAGAAAAGCACTCTCAGACTCAGTTTGCCTTTATTTGCAGTAACAGACACATGGTTCCAGTCCACCAGCTCTCCAGTTCTTGTTCTAACAATTTCATCAGATTGATGGTCCAGATGAATTACCACAAACAGCAGGAATAGGCAGCCTCTCAATTTCATCAGGGGATGGTAAGTTAGTTTCTTGTAAAATATCATTAAAACAGCTTGCAGGAAGATCACATAAGTATCACATTCAAAGCCATACCAAGCTCTAGCAAATATTTGTTGTGTTGCCATCCAGACACTTACAGAACCACACCAATAGGAGTCAGAAGGCACTTCTGGAGATAATCTAGTCCAACCCTGCTGCTAAAGCAGAGTCACCCACAGCAGGTTGTCCAGGACTGCAACCTCTCTGGACATCTGGCATCCTCACAGGAAATAAGTTTTTCCTCATATTCAGATGGAACCTCCTGGGTTCCAGTCTGTGCCCATTATCCCTCATCCTGTCACTGGGCACCATTGAGAAGAGTCTGGCCCAATCCTCTTTATCCTAGCCCTTAAGATATTGATAAGCATTGAAAAGATCCCCTTCCAGGCTTCTCTCCTCCAGCTAAACAGCCCCAGATCTCTCAGCCTTTCCTTCTAAGAGAGACTCTTCAGTTCCTTCACCATTTTTTGTAGCCTCTGCTGGAATTTCCCCAGTAGTTTCCTATCATTCTTGAACTGGGGAGCCCAGAACTGGACACAATACTCCAGATGTGGCCTCACTGGGGCAGAGTAGAGGGGGAGGAGAACCTCCTTTGACCTGCTGGCCACACTCTTCTTAATTCATCCAAGACACCATTTGCTTTCTTGGCCACAAGAGCACATTGCTGGCTCATGGTTAGCTTGTGTCTACCAGCCCTCCCATGCCCTTCTCCACAGAGATGCTTTCCACTCATCTGAAAATGCCTTACTGTGTGGTCCATTCACCTTAGAAATGTCTGCTTAACACTGCCAGCAGGATATTCCAGCAATGAATTGAAAGGATCACTACTTTCTTTAACTTTTTTTTTTCCCCTTTTTTTTTTTTTCCCCCCCACAAGTGCAGTCACTTGCCTTTGGCCCAGTGCCTTGCAAAACAGTGCAGGCATAACATAGTTCTTCAGAACAGCACTGCCTGTCATGTCTTATTATTTAAATATTGAAAGGCAGATAAGTATCCACTTAAAAGAGACAGGGCTTAATCTGTAAACACTTCAAAGGGAGCTCTGATGACTTGGCTTTAACTCATCTTTCGTCATTTTAACTGCAGCTTTGATGTTCTCCCTAATCTTCATCTAACCCTCCACTCAAGAACACATAATCACACACAAATGTAAGAATGTAACATGCACAACTGTCATATCAAATAAGTGTCACAGGTAGGTTAGACCTGGCAGTTTCATTTACTTGAGAAGAGAATAAGGCCTCTGTGTGACATGCTTGCTGCTGACAGATAGTCCTCACATGTGGGACTGATACCGTATTAACACCAGAAGAGAAAAAAGAAGTCTCAAGATCTTTTGCCACATCTGGTGATGGTAACAGAACCTGCAGGTGAAGGAATCGTTTGCAGATCCTGTTGACAAATGTGTCACAGGTATTTGTGCTCCTTAAGATTCTATCCATGTTATTCTATAGAGAGATTTAAAATCAATAGTATATGCAAATAATGAACAGCATAATTATAGCATCCTGGCCTGTTTCAGGAATAGTGTGACAAGCCGGAGCAGGGAAGTTATTGTGCCCCTGCATTCAACACTGGTGAGGCCATACTTTGAGTATTGTGCTCAGTTTTGAGGCCCTCACTACAAGAAAAACTTTGGGTGCTAGTGATGAGAGGAAATGGCCTCAAGTTTCACCAGGTGAGATTTAGACTAGATATTAGAAGAAACTTCTTCACTGAAAGGGTTATCAAACACTGGAACAGGCTCTACAGGGAGGTGGCTGAATCCCCATCACTGGAGGTGTTTAAAAGACACATAGATGTGGTGCTGAGGGACATGGTTTAGCATCAGACTTTGTAGAGTAAGATAATGGTTGGACTCAATGATTCTATGATCTTAAATGTTTTGGAAATTCTATAATGGACATTTCCAGCAGACTAAAGTGTTTGTTTGTTTGTTTTAATGCAAAGTAAGCCCTAAGTAAATTATCTTCATAACATCAAGACAGACAAAAAGAGGATTTCTTTTACTCCAGAGGTATTTCTTATAACCTGATGCTACTGCTGTTCTATGTGAAATGTAAAATTAGTGACTGTTACTATCGAGAGAACCTACTAGCCAGTGTAAATACCTTCAATAAATGTAATTTCTGCATCATGTATGAAGTATCCATGCTGTAAAAAACCAGCACATGTACACCAATTTTATAAGACTAAATACTATGAAGCAGTAGGAATCTGTCACTCATTTAGTGGCCAGCCCAGCCAGAACCCTTGGACAAGTACTAACTGTTAGCTAATGACCACTAAGAGTCTATATAACAAGCCAGTATTCTAAAACGTTACCACAATGCTTCATCTTAAGGAAATAAATTTGATATTTGCCAGCAAGTATCTGTGAGTATCAGAGATGAAGGATATAATGGCTGTTCTAGCTGAACAAAAAAGTCTAAGGGACAGAGCACAAGACCAGCTGAATGACTGAGTTTCTGCTTTGCCTCTGATAATGATCTTCCAGGGAATCACAGACATTAAACAGTATCTGTGCCAGAGCTGACACTCCTGATTCCTCAGATGTTTAGAGAGCATGGGACTTTTTGCAGAGGTATTAACCAGTTTCTTTTTCCACCACATCATCTTAAGCAGTTGTTTTTTTTCTGTCTCCAAAAATGTAAACAGAGTTTACATGCAAACTCTGCTATCAGTTAAAACCCTGGTAAGAGTATGAAGCCTGGAGTAGCTGTGCAAGAGAAATACTGAGCCAAGGATAACTTGCTGCTGGGTAGTTCAGGAAGGCAAACATGGGATTGAGTTCTATGACAGCTCACACAGTAAAGCAAATAATACACTAGCTCTGCAGGGCATAATCAGACTACAAATAGAGCAAGTTTCACAGCTACCTACACAGTGAAAACATGCTGTAAAGTAAAATCCCAGAATCCCAGCATGATAAGGGTTGGAAGGGACCTCTGAAGCTCATCTTGTTCAGCCTCCCTCCTAAAGCAGGTTTGCCTAGATCAAGTTGCCCAGGATCATGCACAGGTGGGTTTGGAATCTCTCCAGAGAAAGAGACTCCACAAACTCTTTGGGCTCCCTGTTCCAGGGTTCTACATCAGCCAGTCTCTGAGTATAGAATACATACATAGAATAGAATACATACATAGAATAAACCAGGTTGGAAGAGACCTTCAAGATCACCGTGTCCAACCCATCAACCAATCAAACACCACCCAAACAACTAACCCACGGCACCAAGCACTCCATCAAGTCTCCTCCTGAAAACCTCCAGTGATGGCGACTCCACCACCTCCCCAGGCAGCCCATTCCAATGTGCAATCACTCTTTCTGTATAGAACTTTTTCCTAACATCTAGCCTGAACCTCCCCGGCGCAGCCTGAGACTGTGACCTCTTGTTCTGGTACTGGCTGCCTGGGAGAAGAGACCAACATCCGTCTGTCTACAACCTCCCTTCAGGTAGTTGTAGAGAGTAATAAGGTCACCCCTGAGTCTCCTCTTCTCCAGGCTAAGCAACCCCAGCTCCCTCAGCCTCTCCTCATAGGGCTTGTGTTCCAAACCCCTCACCAACTTTGTTGCTCTTCTCTGGACTCGTTCCAGCAAGTCAACATCCTTCCTAAACTGAGGGGCCCAGAACTGGACACAGTACTCGAGGTGCGGCCTAACCAGTACAGTGTATAGGGGCAGAATGACCTCCCTGCTCCTGCTGGCCACACTGTTCCTGATGCAGGCCAGGATGCCATTGGCCCTCTTAGCTGCCTGGGCACACTGCCGGCTCATGTTCAGTCTACCATTGACCAGCACCCCCAGGTCCCTCTCAGCCTGGCTGCTCTCCAGCCACTCTGACCCCAGCCTGTAGCTCTGCATGGGGTTGCTGTGGCCAATGTGCAGAACCCGGCACTTGGATGTGTTCAATCTCCTGCCCTTGGACTCTGCCCATCTGCCCAGCCTGTCGAGGTCCCTCTGCAGAGCCTCTCTACCCTCCAGCAGATCAACTCCTGCCCCCAGCTTGGTGTCGTCAGCAAATTTACTGATGATGGACTCAATGCCCTCATCCAGATCATCAATAAAGATGTTAAAGAGCATGGGGCCCAGCACTGATCCCTGGGGCACACCACTAGTGACTGGCTGCCAGCTGGATGTGGCACCATTCACCACCACTCTCTGGGCTCGGCCCTCCAGCCAGTTCCTAACCCAATGCAGTGTGCTCCCATCCAAGCCATGGGCTAACATCTTGGCCAGGAGTTTGCTATGGGGAACGGTGTCAAAGGCCTTGCTGAGGTCCAGGTAGACTACATCCACAGCCTGCCCCACATCCACCAGGCAGTCACCTGATCATAGAAGGAGATCAGGTTGGTCAGGCAGGACCTGCCCTTCCTAAACCCATGCTGACTGGGCCTGATCCCAGGATGGAAGAGTCTAGAAATAGTTTCAAAGCAGTGACACATCCAAGTCAGTGCAAGACTCGTGATCCTTCTTTACATTTGATGTTTCACACGTAACTGGTAAGGTCTATGTGAATTTCCACCACAATGTAACACTGGTGGTTTCCTAGCATTAGTGGATAATACTTCCACTAAGTTATACATACATACATAGAATACATACATACATACATAGAATAAACCAGGTTGGAAGAGACCTTCAAGATCATCGCGTCCAACCCATCAACCAATCCAACACCACCCAAACAACTAACCCATGGCACCAAGCACCCCATCAAGTATTCTCCTGAACACCTCCAATGACGGCGACTCCACCACCTCCCCAGGCAGCCCATTCCAATGGACAATCACTCTTTCTGTATAGAACTTTTTCCTAACATCTAGCCTGAGTCTGAGCAGCTAAGCACTGAAGAGGGGTCAGGTTTTTAGTCAGATGGCTTTTGAAAGTGGTGGCAATAAGCTGGCAAAAACCTCAAGCAAACAAAAGGAAGCTGCATCTTAATTGCCTCTCCTGCAACAAAGGAAAAAACCAACACAGTATTTAAATCATATTTTTCTGTTGAAAACATGAACAAAATCAACTCCTCTGCCTCATACAAGCAAAATGCAAACCAAAACTTCAAATACAAATTCCTGGAAGAGGTAAAGGTCAGTGATCATCTGGCCCATATGTTATAGAAAAAAAAATGTACTGATGAGAAGTACAGTACAAAACATAGGCTGTAATTCCTGTTAAGGCTCCATTCAGTCACATAAACACTTTTCTTCCCCCTCCAAATCCCCAAATACACAGCAGTAGCTATGAAATAAGGAACATTATATTACATCACCTGCGGTACCAACTACCCCACTCTTTCTTCACATGCTGGGTAAAATCTCTGCCACCATGATAAAAAAAACCTTTCTTTTCCTATTTCTGAAGATAAAATTATCAGAAGAAAGTTGCAGGACAATATTTCTGCATTTTTAGAATGGTTTGGGTTGGAAGGGATCTTTAAAGGTTATCTAATCTAACCCCCCCCTGCATCTTCAACTGGAGTAGGTTGCTCAGAGGCCCAAACAACTTGACCTAGAGTGTTTCAAGGGATGGGGCATCTGCCACCTTTCTGGGCAACATGTGCCAGTATTGTACAGCCTACACAAATTACAGTTCTTTCAAGAACTAAGATTTTTACCTGAAAGAAACCTGGAAAAGACCCTGTACAGATGAAAAATGCTGCAGAACAGCATTTCAAACCATTATAATCCATCAAATTTTCACAACAAAGAACTCAAATGATTGGCCAAGCAGCAGTAATTTGATGAAGTGATTTGTGAGTGACAAACCCCAAAATAAACAAAAAGTTCTCCACAAGTTGAGAACAGTGGATGAAAAGAAAGATAAAAGACAACTCATTCACAAATTCACAACTGCTAATTTAGTCACTGAGGTACAGTGACATTTTAGTCTGGAAAGAAAATACTGGTGGTTCCCATTACATAGATTTCAAGTGCAGGATACCAAGCAGACAGCTGTAGGAGATTGGATCCTTTCCTTGTTTACTTCTTCCACTTGCTTGTTATTTTTAATTTTGGACCAATTCCTACCCAAGCACAAAAGCAGGACTGGATAAGAGATTTTCACTTGTGTATTTGCATTATGTGTTATTAATGGTGTGTATATTTATGTCGCATAGTAATTGGCACAAGCCTCAAAACAAGCATCAGAAGTTGTGTGTGTGTTAAGCCATGTATGCTTTATAATATGCCCCATCTGGCATTTCTGTAAATTGCAAGTTCCTGGACACAGAGAAGAAAAAAAAAACCCCAAAAACCTCTCTAGAATGAATTAGTGCCTTGAAGGGCAGTTAATAAGGTGGTCTAAGCATACAGCTAAACTGGCGGCATAACATTCCTATATGAGATAAAGTTCTCAAATAGGGCAGTAGGGTTGGTTACCCCTTCACCTTTGCTCTGCTGAGACCCCATCTGCAGTGTTGTGTCCAGCTCTGGAGTCCTCAGAACAGGAGAAATATGTACCTGTTGGAGTGGGTCTAGAGTAGGCCACAAAAATGATCCAAGGGCTGAAAGCTCTCTGCTGTGAAACAGGCTGAGAGAGTTGGGTTATTCAGCCTGGAGAAGAGAGGGCTCCATGAAGACCTTCTTGCAGCCTTTCAGTACTTAAAGGGACATATAAGAAAGAAGGGGACAGACTTTTTAGCAGGGTGTGTTGTAACATGACAAGGGTTGATGGTTTTAAACTAAGAGAGGGGACGTTTAGACTAGATAGAATGAAATATTTTTTTTTCCCACTAAGGGTGGTGAAACACTGGCTCTGGTTACCCAGAGAGGTGACAGATGCCCCATCCCTTGAAACATACCAGGTCAGGTTGGACACAAGGCTCTGGGCAACCTGCTCTAGTTGAAAAAACCTCCCTGCACACTGGGGGTGAGTTGAACTAGATGACCCTTAAAGGTCCCTCCTAAACCATTCTATTATTCTGTGATACCTTGACAGTGATTTTGGTGGATCAAATACCCACTCACAGAGTGTCTTTAACAGTGCAGGATTCACAGAAATCTAGAATATGCAGCTGCATGGTGAAAGTAACTCCTCTCACTTTTGGCATACTATGAAATCCAAAAAAATTACTTTTTTTTTTCAGGGAACAGTACCTCTAACTATTCCCAGGCTAAAAATAAGTTTGAACATTTGCTTATTTCCTTGGTTATTCTTTACATACAGGAAAATTTATGTGATTAGGCAAATCAGGATCATGGTGAGTAACACAAATCACAAGGTCTTGGAATAAAATTAAGAAACAATTTAAGATAGTTATTTTGGACAACGAAGATGGAGCCAGGGAAATCTGGCATCAACTGAGACTAAGCAAACTGTGATGGTATTTTTTTTAATATTCCTGTTGTATTTAACAATAAAAGATAAGGTCCTCCTTTGTGGGCTCTAAACCATAGCACAGGCAGACCTCTGGATTGCAAACCTCAGAGAACTTATTTTCTATGTGTTTGACTACCTACAAATATCTACAAACTCTGGGGAGAAAGCCACGTTTCTTTTTAATTGTATCTTAAGACTCTGTTTGGGGATTTTGAATTCATCCATTTTACATGTGGCTGTGGATATCAGAGTCCCCTTGTGGAAGTTCTGAAGGTGAAAAAGCCACAAAGGGAAGAAAAAGAGTTCTGTCAGCATCAGGGTTCAATCAATAGCATCCCAGATTAGACAACCAATGCCACAGTATATCAGTCCCAATTTTTCTAAGCAACATTTAAAATTGAATCCTTGAATAATTTAAAGGTATATTCTTCATTAAAAAAGAGGCTATTAAAGGAAGAGCTCTACGAGAGACCTATAACTTTCATCACCTGCAGCTGACCTAAGCCTAAACTTTCAATGTTTCTATAAACAAATTTAGAAGTCCCTAGCATAAATCCAAAAATTGACAAGATTCCCAGAGGAATCTTTACAAGAGAGATTGTGAGGGATTCAAAATATCCTTGCATAATATTAAGAGAAAATTCTGAAACTCTTAAAACTTTCCATTAAACATGTATATTTTCCTGTGACACATGAACATTCCTTCAGTGACCAGCATGAAGCCAAATGTAACAGCATATGGATGGCCAGTTTGCTGACTAATTACACTGCAGCCAGCAGCAGCAATCTGCAGGTTTATCATGGTGAAAAAAGGAAGAGTGATTAAGTGAATTTGCTTTAATGCAGATGGTTGTATTTTTGGTACTTTATCATTTTGCTGTATCAGAACCACTGAAAAAAGTACTAAAGAAATACCACCTGACAAGCTCTGCCTCAAGACACCCAAACGACCTTCTGGTCCTCAAGCTATAATCTAAATAAGATCAGCCTTATTTTCTTCTTAAATACCCTCCAACATGCCCAAATGAGGTCTGCAAGTTTTCTCCCCTCTGTATTTTCTTGGTTCCGATGTCTCAGCCACCTTTGAAAAGTGTCAACAAGAGAATGGGAGGACTCTGGTTTAAGCCTAGCAGGAGGCTGACACTTCTCCTTGTCTTTTCACTATCTGGATTGGACTAATAGAGAAGTGTGAATGCCTACAGCTTATGTGTGGCCTGCCTAAAGCTAATTTTTTTTTAACTCTTTCCTCCCTTGCTTCTTTCACCAGAACCTACACTCTGCTAAATATGTAGATTAAAAAAATATATATAAATGAATAAAATACAGATAGCTAGATATAGATATAATGACATATAAATAGATTGATATAAAGACAGATAAACATGAAGCCACAGGGGCCACTGCTGCAATTGGTAAGGAGCCTCACTGCTGATTCCAGACACAGGACAAAAGAGCTTGTCACAGAAAGTGGAGATATTTATGGACATAACTATCTGTGGGGTTAAGACAGTAAATCCATAGGAGTTCTCATACTAGTGCAATCAATAAGAATTAATCTGTAGTTTATAGGAATTTAATTCTTCCTCCTGATTGTATCTGAGCACTGTGAAAGTTCAAATTAAAGGTAGCTGGTGTGGTTTAACCCACAGCAAACTGCAAAACGTTTAAAGTAGAAAACCAGGGGGGAAAAAAGTCTCTGTTTGCTCTCCCTTTAAAAAAAGTGAAGGAATGTCAGAAATTGTACTAGAAAAACTGCAAGAAACAGAACACCACATTAAAAACAAAACCCACAAAACAACCCCACCAAATTCCACATTTTAATACCATTATTTTACCTGCTCCATGTGTTCACTCCATTTAGAAGAGATTAGAAAGAAATTCTTCTTCATGAAGGTACTGAGACACCAGAACAGGTTGCCCAGAGAAGTGTTCACTGGGCAACACTCTGGAGTGCTCCAAGTCAGGTTGGATGGGTCTTTGCACAACCTACCCCATTTAGTAGGAGGTGTTCCTGACCTTGGCAGGAGTGTTGGAACTAGAAGATCTTTAAGGTCCCTTTGAATCCAAACCATTCTATGGTTCTATGAATTCAGATTTTCAAAATATTTGCTATCAGTACTGCTAACACTTTGTCTTCTAGGAGGATGAGCTCATCCTATTAAAATCTTTACTAATTTAGATTTTGCTGGAAGATTTCCACAGAGTGACAATGCTCACTCTGATAATAAATGCTGTAAAGGGAATAATAACACTGCTCGCAACCTGAAACTGCTTATGCTGGGTTTAGGCAGTTTGGGATCAATGTATGTTAGAAGAGAGAGCCAAACCCACATTCATGAAGAAGTTTCCTGACCCTTTCTTTACCGATATGAAAGTGTGTGTTAAAATTTACACAAGCAGTGTAGATTAAACGACCTGCTTATAGGGGTTTGCTTGTTTGCTTGCTTGCTTTTCTGAACTGTCTGCTTTTGATTCACTGATGAGCTCTGGATGATGCAGTACCACCAGTTCCAGGTTTTCAAAGATGATGAGTCAGACAACTTGACCTTTTGTTATACTTTTACATTCTATCAATTGTTTTTTAACTGTTGCTGAAATCAACAGACTATTTGTCTAGAGCTTTTTTGGTGTTTTCTAGACAAGCATGCACTAGGAAGAAATTCTTTACAGTGAGGGTGATGAGACACTGGTACAGGTTGCCCAGGGAAGTCATTGATGTCCCCTCCCTGGAGGTGTTCAAGGCCAGGTTGCATAAGACCTTGAGCAACCGGGTCTGGTGAAAGTGTGTCACTGCCCATGGCAGGATGGCTGGAACTACATCTTCAAGGTCCCTCCTGACCCAAGCCATTCTGTGAGTCTAGTTGCCTAAATTCTCGAGGTTTGCAAGCAAACAAATCACACATGAATTGCCAAAACTGAGTTAAGGAGGAAATAACTGAAGAAACTGACAAGATTGTGCCAATATATGAAATAAAAATATTATGAGCATAGAAAAAAGTAAATCTTCATTTATTATAAAGTAGTCTTGAAGTCTCACTTATCAATTAAAAAAAATAATCAGGTTTAATATTTTGCATCCCACTCAGACATACTGGTTTAGTATTGAACCCTCAATGCTGAGTTGAAGGTTGGACTGAATGATCTTTGAGGTGACTGAGAGCTAGGATTTGCACAGGGCTCTCTACAGGTTTCTTTACCTTTCTCTGGTTACCTTACGCCCTAGGATCTAATGGCAGCAACAAAAACCAAACATTAAAACCCAACAAAAACAAACAACCCACCCCACCAGAATCCACACTTCCCACCTTTTGTAGGCATATGAAATATTTTGAAAATCTGCTAATTTATTTGTTATTTTTTGGTGGTGTTTTCTGTTGTTATGGGTTGGTTTGACATTTTTTGAGGTTTTTATGGATGGACTGGAGATGTACTAAAGAATATCTAAACATGTTGCTCCTAAGTAATGACTTCTATATAAAGAGAAAAAATAAATAGAAAACAGTACTTGTCACTGATGAATATAGTCTTGAAGTCCAAGGGATTGCATTAATTACTACCACCACATATAATCCTTGTCTCTCTACTGCAAAAATCTGTTCTCTCACAGGGAGCTGTACACAGGATCAGAATCTAAGTCACTTCAAATGAACCTACTGATGCTACTGCCAATAAACAGCCTATATCAAGCTGAGAACCTGCCTCCTGTATGAAAGACACTCTGCTGATGTGAATTGGTCAGAATGGGACACCTCACTTAACACAGTTACAGAATACCCTCTTCTGAAGGGGTTTGAAATCAATCAATTCACCACTGAGCTTTTGGGAGACCCACTTCTCTGCCTTGTACTCTTATGAGATGGAAGTGGTAAAGCAAGACAGTTACTAATGTACTTTATGATGCCCGTTTAAAAAGGATGAAAGCAGAGTATGTACAAGAACTTGACTAAATTCAACCTGAGAGAAAAGATTCTGCACTACTGGGTAACAGGAAGAACTTCTGTAGGGTATTGACTAGGCTGGTAAGCTCTTATATAATTAGAATGAGGTATAACTGCAGCAAACTGCTGGCATATGCTGAATTTACTGGTGCCTAATGGGCCATCACTAACACTGGTGGAGCTTTTCTGTTTGTTTTTAGGACAATACCAGAAAATGAAAGACCTCTAAAGGACAATTATGACTTGAAATAGGAACTAGAAGAGCTCTTCCATTTAAGAAGAGAGGATCAAGAGCAACACAGGTAGATTTCCAGACAAATGGTGACACTAAGCTGAGTGTCTGGCAGAACTCAGCTGATTAAGAAAAGGGAAAAATGTAATTAAGCCATTCTATAGGTAACAGTTCCATACTGTACTGTCATTTCAGAAACTCCCTAAAAGGAGGTTTCTGTAGGGTCTGACACGACAGATATATAAACACACTTTACCAGCCAGGAGACAAACCCAACTGAAAACAAAAGAAATAAAATGTATTAATTAACTTGAATTATAAAAGAGCCTCAGATCCAGGCCAAACTGAGCAGACTTCAATAAAAGGAGTCAAAGGTACTTAGTAGTTTAACTACAATGGTCGATAGTTCAATACTGGTTTAGTTTGTTGAAAAAGCAGCAAAAAGAAGCTAAACCAATCTTGTATGTGCAGGGAATTCAAAGGAAAACAAATTACTCCAAATTCGCAGTTCTTTAAATTTATCCTTAGAAATGCAATCGATCACTGTCCTTGTTAACAGGTGCTAACTAGCAAAGCCTTATGTTGAGCTGAGATGGTTATAGGTGAGCAGATGCCTTCGTGAATTTCTGGTGATAGCCTCAGGGAAGGTGTCTGTGGTGGGTCACAGCGTCACACGCTGAAAAGGCCAAAGGTAAACACTCCTCAAGGCTGACTGTGAGATTTCAAAATGGAAAAGTAGTGACGAGGTTCAGCAGCACCAATGCCACCAGTGAAGCAGGACACTGCCATTGTAATTTGTAGTACTGTGCCTGTGATTTAACCGTGTCTGCATCCACACCTTCAATTCTCAAGATTCCTTTCAGTCATGCTCGAGTCACCTATTATTTTCCACCCAAACTTATTATTCTACATTGTTCATACAAATCAGGAATAACTTTCTAGAATCAAAAGGACAATTAACTAAAAGACTTCTTACATTGGTATAGATTTCTGACCTTTCATCCCCTGTGGGTATTTTATACTCTGTCACCATGTACCTCACAATCATCACAGTGAAACAGGAGAAAGCTGGTTTTATTTCACAGAGGGCACATCTGTTAGGTTAAATTACAAAAATCCATCAGAACAGGGATAAATGTAAGTGTCTGTGGGCTGCAAGTACCTACAAGATGAACAAATAGTTGTGCAAGACTGTGCCTATATGTATGAGTTGACCCAAGATTCTTGGTAAGTCTTGTCTTGCTGAGTTTCCCCAATAGTGGATATCTGCATCATGTAATAAAGATCAGTAAAAAGACACCTGAGTTACTTGTTTTACCTTTGTTGAGGTAAAACAAAGTAGCACAGTCACATCAGCAGATCTCAGCATGTCATATACATTGCCACTGAGGTTGTGCTGGTCTAAAAGAATGAAAACTGGTATCTGTGTGCAGCCCCACTGATCTGTGTGAACCTAAGAGGTACTTGTGGCTAGTTCAGTCCTTTTGTGATATTGAGTGCAGTACCACAAAGAAAGAATGACCAAACTATTTGATGGATCACAGCATTAGGTTTGCAGGTATCAAACTGAGACTAGTGCTCTGAGTAGAGGTTCTCCATCCCTTCAGGGACATGGAAAGAGCCAGCTCAGTAATCCCAGCAAAGTGAAATACTGCCTGGCAGTATAAATGAATATTTTATACACCACTTTGTCTAAAACTCCACAAGATTAAGCTAATTGTGCCTTGGGGGTGGGAAAGATGACCTCACAAATGCTGTACAGCCCTGTCTCCCATGATTCTACTACTGCTCAGGACTGACTCATACTCCATTCTCAGCCTGGCTCAGCAGTGTTCAGATGACATTCTCCTCTTCGTACATTAACCACCTCACAATATTTTAAGCAACTCAATTTTTAATGGTTTTTTCCCCAGTTACCCATATGGACTATGAGGACAGATTGAGGGAGCTGAGGCTAGTCAGTCTGGAGAAGAGAAGGCTCCAAGGAGACCTAATTGTGGTCTTCCAGTATCTTAAGGGGGTCTACAAGAAAGCTGGGGAGGGACTTTTGAGGGTGTCAGGTAATGATAGGACTAGGGGCAATGGGAAAAATATAGAAATGGGTAGATTCAGATTGGATGTTAGGAAGAAGTTCTTCCCCATGAGGGTGGTGAGGCACTGGCACAGGTTGCCCAGGGAGGTGGTGGGAGCCTCATCCCTGGAGGTTTTTAAGGCCAGGCTGGATGTGGCTCTGAGCAACCTGATCTAGTGTGAGGTGTCCCTGCCCATGGCAGTGGGGTTTGAACTAGATGATCCTTGAGGTCCCTTCCAACCCTAACAATTCTATGATTCTATGACTATACTAATCATCAACATGGTGACAAAATACCCCTGTTTAGCTAAAAAATGTTTTCACTTAATTTAATTCACATACCTCTTGAAAAATTTCCAGGAAGGAAACACACATAAGTTGAACCCCTGTTCCAGTTTAGTCTGCAACATTTCCTCATCTGGGCTTAGTTAAGAGGGCCCAGCTCACAAAACCTGCTTGCATTACTGTAAGCAACCTCATCTGGAAGGTGCTCAGCAGAGGAACAGATGATTTCAAAGGATACTGCAAATGGAAATCCAAGCCAGACCTATCTGACTCAAATTTGAAAGATTAGAGCTTACAGCAGATCCTTCTCATTTGTTTATCTCTTTCCTATATCATCCATTGGAACATATTGAGTCATTCTCTGCTGTGTGGAAATTCATTATCTGCAACTTGGTGCTAACAGGACTCATAGATAATTCATCTCTTGACAGTGAAATAGACATTGCAAGGGAAGGAAAGATAATCCAAGGTCAAATATTGCTTGGTGTTCACGATTCACACTGCTCTGTGTGCCATTGCTACTTTGCTTGGTTAGATTCAAGAGAAATCAAGGGAATAATATCCGAACATTCAAAATAAAGGGTCAACAACATAGCTTCTGAATTATCTAAGAACTGTGCAGTTTGGGGAATGGACTTTTTAAATGGTCGTTGGTTCTATAATTAACATAGATAATCAATACAATTTAGTTAACAGTTAGGTAGACAGTAAATGGGGCATGAAATCTGACTGTGAATGTCTTGACAAATACTTCCACTAGGAATGTAATGACGTATTTAAAGAGAGGCACTTTCCTACAATCCTAAAATATGTCATAAATTTGAAGGAAACCCTCTGCTAGACCCATTTGGTAAACTGATCTTTCTGCAAACTGTTTTTACCTACTAATAAATTCCTTAGCACTTAAAGCAAGTACGAAGTTGGCATCCCAGCAGGGATTTGTCATTAATCATGTTTCTCTCTCAAAAGGCCACTTCTCAGGTTGCTCAGAGCTGCTTCACTCCTCAGCAAAACCAGCAAAAAGAATTCTCAGCACGAATTACTTATAGGTGTTAGAGAGAGTCCAAACAGCGCCTTGCAGTCAGAAGATGCTCATTTGAGGGAAGGAGAAAGAGGAACAAGAATCTTTTTCTTGGAACATAGCCACCTCAAAGAAGTTTTGTGGGAGAGATTTGTCATGACTGGGCTCTATTGTCCCATCAGTATAGCCAACAGGCTAGTGGTTGGAGTTTGCAGACGTGAATTGAGCAGAAAAATCTTACTGGTGGTTACTGGCTATTTTGGACTATGTAATTTCTTTGCTGGCAAGTCTGTTCAAGTGCTCAGAGGGTCTGTTTCACTTCTGTGGCAGAAAAGGAAACTGCACATTCTGCAGAAGAGAGTCTGGGTTTCTAATTAGGCTGTAATTGCATTCTTTCCTCTCCTACCTCACCCAGGCTCTAGGTGGGCTGGTTGCAGACCACCCAACTGTAGAAGCTGGCAGACTCTGGTTCCTTCCAACACCTCTCCAGAGGTCTTCTATGAAGTAGCTGAGTTAATGTTGTATCAAAGTGCTCATAGCTTCAGCTTCCTGATTTTAAAGAAAGGTAAATGTATTCAGCTCTGCCCTGTAACAAATGAGCTGAAGCTGAAAGGTGGAAAAGGAATTTGGGTAAAGCAGCAACAGACATCCCAAACATTCTGAGAGAGCTAAGGAATCATGAGATAATCAGAAAAAGATTCATTTTTGTAATGTATTTTCTAGCAATAGTGGAAACGAAGTGCCACAGGAATGGGAACAGGGAACATTTTCTTTCAGTATAGCCCAAAACCTTCCCCAAAACATATGAAACCCTGTGAACCAGTTCTGTGTTATTTATAAATCATTCATTCGATTAAGACAACCTCAGCAGAACCAAAATAGCCACACAGGAAAGAACAGGAACAATTCTCAGTGAGATGCAGATGGATGGAGAACATGCCCTGCCAAAATATCAGAAGAAAAGAGCATATTTGTGTTTTGGGTTTGTTTGGATGGTTGGGTTGGTTTGTTTGGCTTAATTTTGTTTTGGTGGGTTGTTTTGTTTTGTTGTGTGTGGGGGCTTGTTTGTTTTGGCTTTTGTTTTTTCCCCAGAGGGACAGGTTTCTTTAAAAATCCCCAAAACTTCAAAGACACAAAAACTATTTCAGCCATAGCAAACACATAGGTAAATGTATACAGTAAAACACAAAGAAAGCACTAACCTTCGGGTAATTACTTTGCCACAACATGTCTAGACTGCCCAAAATTACTGTAAATTGTCATAAATACTACAGGTTTTTTTTTTTTTATTTTAAATACTAATTTTCCATGTGAATTCCTCCTATAAATATTACAATTTTCCTGTGGGCAAAGCACATTGTGAAGGGTTTGCTGCTATCATTATGCCAAGAATAGATACAGGATGGGCAAAGAATCGGTGGAGACACAGATGTTGTGCCATGATTTAGCACCAGACTTTGTAGAGTTAGACAGAGTTGGATCTTAAAAACCTTTTCCAACCACAACAATTCTGTGATTCTATGATATGACACTGAACTCGCTACGCACAATGACTCTGAAGAATCAAATTCAATCTCCTGTTTCAAAAGCTCTCATCCATGCTGTAAATATGAAATATTATGCTGAGATAAAGGAAGGCAGGAAGGTGAAAAAGAGCTCATCAGCACTGAAGTGATTCTTCACAGTTACTAATGCTTCTTTACTCTCCTGGCATTTCAACCACTAGCAGTTCCCTGATAAAAGGGCAAATTGGTGGCAGTTGCTCCAATAATTACAATAGAGTTTGAAGAAAGTTTCTCCAAAGCTACAGAGACTAATCATGAATAAGATTTTCCTAACAGGCACTAACACCCTGGATCATGCCCAGAGAGGTAAGTGCCTTCTTAAGCTAATGTTTCAAATAAATTGCTTCTAACGAATGCTTTGCCTGCTTCCAGGAGAAGCATCTAGGAGCTGCTGCATCTAGGAGAAAAAAAGGAAATTTTATACAAAACAGGACACCAGTGAGCAACAAACATTATCATAAAGACATTAAGACTGGTCTGAATGAAGCATTAATGGAAACATCTATGTAAAAGCATCAGAAGAAACAACAGAGGAGGAGCCAGAACAGTGACACCTTCTGATGACCTGACTGACGGCAGGCAAAATGGTAAGCACCACAGCATGTTGTTTCCATGCAGATCAGGAAGACTATGTAATTTTTCTCCTCTTCTTACCCCAACAGAAACTCATACTGCAGCCACAAAGGTACCATAAACCAGAGAAACAAAGGAAATGGGCAGATTAAGATGCATGCAGGATAAAGTAACAGGATTGAGACAAGTCTCACACCATTAACTGCTGATACCTAAAGAATATAAAAGACCCATCCAAAACTCAGCTCATCACTATGCTCCAACTGAATCCCAAAAGATGTAGTGAGGATCCAACACCCAGCACCCTTGTCCTGTGGGCTGCATACAAGGATGCTGACCAGACCCCTTGGGCATACATAGTTTGGAGCTGGTGTTCTTTCAATATCTGAAGAGGCTGAAAACAGGCCAGTTTTCCCAGTCATCATGAGAAACATTGCATGGTTATTTCCAGAGCTCATGAAGGAGTTTTTCTCTGGGTTTATGTCAGCACAAGAGCTGAACTTCCTGTGTCTCCACCCTTCTCAGAAAGTCCCTCTAAAAGTACCAGAATATCATCACAAAGCAGTATTTGGTTTCCTAAAGCATGTTTACCTTCTCCTGGTTCAAGCCCTGTGGTTGATTCCCAGCACACAGTAGTGAGCTGTAAGGAGGAAGTGAGTGCTGCTTAGTTTTTCTGTAGCTACACTTCTGCATGCTTTCCAACAGAAAGGAACAAAGAACTTTTGTATCTCCTAGCAATTCAGCTCACAAACACAAATTAATGTCAGTCATACATACAATTTTGATATTTCCTTCTCGGCAGTTAAAAACTAAATAAAACACACGGTCCCTTCTCTGTAGATGAATAAAATGAAGGAAAACACAAGAATTAACAGTCATGTCATAAAACTAAAATGTGCCTTAACACTCAGTTAATACTTCCATACTGGTCCAATTTCTTGACTCATAGTTGCTGGGTCACCATTCTCACTAAAGAGAACCAAATTACATGCAAGATAAGAGCTAATGCGAGTAAAAGATGAGACATTGTCCACTTATCTGGAGCCAAAGCAAAAGTATTTCTCTCTTCTCTGTTAATACTGGGGTTTATGCTGTACCAGTTTAAAGATAGGTTTGGGGTATTTGCTCTAATCATTCACCAAAAGCAGACCTTTATATTTCAGCCAGGGTCCTTTATATTCCAGCTGGGATTACTCAGACAATAGTACAGTTTTATCCTTTTCCTCAAAACGCATTTGTGCCCCAGGAAATTTAACTGCCTCTACCTAATCCCATGAAAGTCCTTTCTGAATCACTTGGGGATTGACCTCATGAATTTTTCATTGTTATTTCTTGGTGGGACTGTCAATCAGCGATGAAAAAAGAGGAAAAGGAAAACAAAACACAGAACGTAGCTAGTTTGCTAGAAACATAACCTTAGCCAGCACCTCAGTCACATCAGAGGGCATAAAGAAGAATCACTCTGAAGAATCAGCGTGGGAAAAAAGTGACAATTTTGTGTCATTTTCTCTCCACTTTGTAGGATTAATAGCTTGTTCCCTTTTTGATTTTTTTTTTCCAGGCACACTAGCATTGCATTCTGTTTCCCAAAAAGCTCATGGGCACTTCACAGAATTTTACAAAACCCCAGCATCAACTGTGTTTTTCATCATCATCCTTAAACCAGACACTGCAAGAATTACTTTTGCTTCACACTTCTGTGTAGTACTACTCACTGTAGTAATAGAAATCTGGAAGGTGTGGCTCAGATCCTGTGACACCTCTGGTCATGACTGACAAATTAAATGTGAACACAAAAAATGTTCTCTCACAGGCAGGCAAAGCATGAACACTGTCCATCAAAACCTGCACTAGGCACAGAAGCACCCTAGATGCAGTATTAATTTAGGAGTTCCAGTCCCACATTAAAACTCCGTAGGTACTTTGCCAATGTTGATTTTTTTTCCCCCCTCATGTATTAAAAAGGACAGAGGTGATGTAGTAGTCAAATAACTTGTGCAAAGCTTAAAGGTAAATTGTTCTCTATGAAATATATTCTTTTAAGTTAAAGGCTTTAAATAAAATAACTCTTTTAGCACAAGAAAGGCAAAAAAGAAGGGTTATGAAAGAAGAGAGTAAAGAGAAGTGCTCGGAACTGAGAAACAGGAGGCAAAGTGTGATTCCCTCCCCTGAAAGCTCCAAAGATCTGCCAAGCTCAGGTAAAGACAGTCAGCAGTGTTACTTTGAAGAACTGGTTCTATTCTTCATAGCCACAGGAAGACAGTTCAGATTCAGCTGCTATCTATATTTCTAATAATATAGTTTTATACTAGTGAGACCTTCACATCTTTTCAGTGTAAGAATCTATCCCATCCAAGCTCAAAGATGCAAACATGGCAAAAGATGAGTAATACCCTGTGTATTTTCAGAAATCCAGGGATCTGATTTTATCCAGTGTGCACATTCTCTTTCCATACTTTTGATACTACATTATTTTAAGTTCCTTTATGATACCTTTCAATACCTGCTGTCATCAAAACTGGTTCCTTAAACTACCATGTTGGAGCAGACCAATTAGTCCAGAATAAAGTGCTGACATGGGAGTGGGCCAGTATAAGTCATGTTATAACATTGTGCCAGTCTGTCTCACTGAAGGAAAAAAAATGAAAGAAAATAGAAAGTCAAACCAAAACACTGTTGTGACACTGCATTTACAGGTTTCAGATTTCCTTTTGCTGGCTAACAAGGTTTACCTGCACTGCATTTGAGCAACATTACTCACCTTGGATCATGTGGGCCTGAGTCTTCTGAACCATGACAGAATTCAGACTATCTTTCTACATGCACATGAGAGAAGAGGCAGGATTTTCTTACACCAATATAAATCAGAAGTTTCCTTAATGTAAGAATGAACAACTCAAAGCATATAATGCTCACAAAAGGGAGATTCTACCTGGGAATCTCAGCTGCCAAACAGAGAGGGACCTGGGGGTGATGATTGACACCTGCCTAAACATGAGCCAGCAGTGTGCCCAGGTGGCCAAGAGGGCCAATGGCATCCTGGCCTGTGTTAGGAATAGTGTGGCCAGCAGGAGCAGGGAGGTCATTGTGCCCCTGTACTCTGCATTGGTTAGGCCACACCTTGAGTCCTGTGTCCAGTTCTGGGCCCTTCAGTTTAAGAAGGACATTGAGACACTTGAACGTGTCCAGAGAAGGGCAACAAGGCTGGGGAGAGGCCTTGAGCACAAGCCCTATGAGGAGAGGCTGAGGGAGCTGGGGTTGTTTAGCCTGGAGAAGAGAAGGATCAGGGGTGACCTCATTGCCCTCTACAACTACCTGAAAGGTGGTTGTAGACAGGAAGGAGTTGGTCTCTTCTCCCAGGCAACCAGCACCAGAACAAGGGGACACAGTCTCAAGCTGTGCCAGGGGAGGTTTAGACTCGAGGTGAGGAAAAAGTTCTTCACTGAGCGAGTCATTCGTCATTGGAATGTGCTGCCCAGGGAGGTGGTGGAGTCACCATCCCTGGAGGTGTTCAAGGGGAGATTGGACGTGGCACTTGGTGCCGTGGTCTAGTTGTGAGGTCTGTTGGGACAGGTTGGACTTGATGATCCTTGGGGTCTCTTCCAACCTTGGTTATACTGTGATACTGTAATGTTCAGGGGTCAGGGGTATTCATGGTGCAACATGAAGCTACATTTCTTTTTTTTTGTGATGAACTTTGTGTTTGATATTATACATACACAGATAAGTAACTCTAGCATGGAATTAAACATGAGATTTCTGAGACAGAAGCGAGGACAGGTTTTCTCCCATATTACTCCCTGTGCAGCGTGACATTTGTGCAAGTCAGAGGCCAAGCCTCCATGAAGCCTTCCCATTAGCACTGTGGCTGCTATGGGTCAAACAAGCACTAAGAATTGTGGCTTTGTTTTCAACAGGTCATTTTTAGCTTGTGTACTTGGTTTTGTGTTGGCTGCTGGAGAAGTAATTCTCACGCTTCTGCGTTTGTTTTCAGTGGATTAATAGGTTGTCAAGCATGCAAACAACCAAACATGGAGGCTGTAAACATCACTCTCTCATTTTTGTTACCCTTGACTCCTTTTCTCCAGTAAATGCTTTACTTTTCCTATAGGAAAATTTAAAACAGGATTTCTCACTCATCCTAATGTAACTCCCAGTAGCAGCAGAAGTAGGACAACTAAACAAAGCATTAGTAGGAACTTGATGTTAAATAATAATCAGAGGAATGTAATGCCTAAAATAACACCAGCCACCTCAAGCCATTTAAACAAACCTCACCAGTATATAAATTGCAGTTTATTTCAGCTCTTTCCTTTGGTAAACAAAAGCAATAACAATAAGCTAAGTAAAGAAAAATCTGTCCAGAGCTGCTCAATAACTACAAAACTAATTAACTAAATAATACAAATTTTCATTAACTCAAGATTCTGTACCCAAGAGTAAGAATTGAGAAAGCTGCAGATTATGTTCAGTCATCATTATCACACTTATCCTGCCCCTGTACACTGCACTGGTTAGGCCGCACCTCGAGTACTGTGTCCAGTTCTGGGCCCCTCAGTTTAGGAAGGATGTTGACTTGCTGGAACGAGTCCAGAGAAGAGCAACAAAGTTGGTGAGGGGTTTGGAACACAAGCCCTACGAGGAGAGGCTGAGGGAGCTGGGGTTGCTTAGCCTGGAGAAGAGGAGACTCAGGGGTGACCTTATTACTCTCTACAACTACCTGAAGGGAGGTTGTAGACAGACGGATGTTGGTCTCTTCTCCCAGGCAAGCAGTACCAGAACAAGAGGACACAGTCTCAGGCTGCGCCAGGGGAGGTTCAGGCTGGATGTTAGAAAAAAGTTCTATACAGAAAGAGTGATTGCCCATTGGAATGGGCTGCCTGGGGAGGTGGTGGAGTTGCCATCACTGGAGGTTTTTAGGAGAAGACTTGACGGGGTGCTTGGTGCCGTGGGTTAGTTGCTTGGGCGGTGTTGGATTGGTTGATGGGTTGGACGCGATGATCTTGAAGGTCTCTTCCAACCTGGTTTATTCTATGTATTCTATGAAAAAGGGAAAAAGTTTGGGTTGGTGGTTTTTTGTTTGGTTGAGTTTTTCGGTTGGTTTGGTTGTGTTTTGGTGTGTGGAGTGTGTCTGATTTTTTGTTTTGTTAGTTGTTTTTTGTGTTTGTTTTTTAATGAAGTTTTTAGAAAGGTAAGAATCCAAGAATCCATGTATGTAAAACTCTCTGCCAATTGATTGCATCATGAGGGAAGAAATGCCATGTCTACATTTTTTTTCTTTTCCAGTTGTTTAAATCTCACTTGAAGTCTTTCTGAACTTTCTTTGTGCAACTTAAATCACAAGGCAGACTTCAAAAAGAATCAGTAGAGCAATTATGTAAAAAAAAAAAAAAAAAGTAATTGGGAAAGTCATCAGACCAGCAGACAAAGGATTGAACAGAGCTCTAGTTAAGGGGGAGAAAAATATCTGCAGGAATAGAGCAGGATTCTTTTCCAAGTAAGCTGAGAAGTAATAAGCTTTGAGAGTCAGAAATAAACCTTCCTACACTAGTAAGACCACATCCTTCCTAGTAAAGAGATGAGCTTTCTTCAGTTTCACTTTGCTTACCTTCCTGTTCTGTAATCACTCTATCAGGCAATTGCATCTTTCAGCTTTTGAGTTTGGTGATTCTTTCCTTACTGGCTGTATTAATGGAGGTAAGCAGGGCACAGGTTTGGTATCAGCAGGCCTGGGTAGAAAGTGAAACATGTCCAAAGTATACAAACTTGAAATACTCTCTCCATCTGCATTTATAATGCCAAGATTTTATGAGCAGCTGTGAAAGTACTATGACATTTTACCAGGAACAGTTCCTCTTTCCTCCCCTTTTAACAGTCTGGCATCTACTTAGAGCCTCAGGTACCGTATGTAATTTGTTAGCCTTCACACACTGGCTCACTTTTTGGGTCCCCACTTCACACTCCCATGTGTTGGTGGCCACACTTTATGTAACTGCAGCATGACATAGCTGCCTCTGTCTTGCTCTAGACCCCCTTGTGCCAGAAGCAGCAGGTAAGCAGATCTGTGCCAGAGACATGGTGAAGGAGAGAAGAAATAAGAAAGCATGGAGAGAAAAATGCTGCTCAAAGACAGCAACAGTTCTCTCCTACTACTCAAAACAAGAAGTTATCCTGGGTCATGCTTTTGTATTGCCTTCCACCAATCCACACTAACAGAAGTCTCAAAGCGTTTAGTAGTTATATAGTATCACAGACAGTTTGAAAAGGACCTTCAAGATTATTTGAGTCCAACAGTTAATAGAGCGCTGCCAAGTCCACCACTAAACCATGCCCCTCATTTATGCATCTTTTAAATCCCTCCAGGGATGGTGACTCCACCACTTCCCTGGGCAGCCTGTTCTAGGGCTTGACAACCTTTTCAGCAAGGAAATGTAAGACATGTATGATATACATGTGATGAAAGACATCTTTGATGTAGCCATTGTATGGCAGCAGAATTGACCTGTACACACTTAAGTCCATCTTCATTCATCATGTTTAACTCTAAATAAGACTAAAGGGCATTCTTAAAGGGAGAAATGCATGCCATATCAATAAATAATGCAGCGCATTCTTCAATCAACTGCCAAATCTTCCTTCTATTAACATTCAGCCTGCTTTTACCTTGAAAAAGCCTTTACAGGTATTCACAGAAGAAAACAGAATCAGCTTAACTGCATAAATGTAACTTCAGAGGCATATCCCAGAATATATATTTTAACATATTTATACAATCAAAAAGGGGCCTCAAGTTGTAACATGCTGTCAAATAGCAACCAGTTGTGAGACAGGTGCTTCCATATCTGATTAAGTATGCAAGAAAACTGGTCTTTAAGGCAGGAGAAAGAAAACAAAAGCTCCCAAGAATAGACAGCAATAGAAGGAAGAAAGTGCCTGCTAGATATATTTTAAAATAAGTACAATTTTAACTTCTGATTCTACTAAGTATCTCAGGTAGAGCTTTGCTGTCAGAGATTTTGATTTTCTGATCAGGTGTTTCACATATGACATATGTACATACTCCTTGTATATAAAAAAGGCTGGGTTTGTGTATTTGTCAGAGCAGTTGGGGGACTTGTCACAGTAACCACCCTGGAAGAGACCTGAGGGACTTCAGGAAGTCCCCACACCTACTTAAAGCAGGGTCAGCTAAGAAGTCAGATCATGCTGCTCAAGATTGCTCAATTTGGGTCTTGAAACTCTCAAAGGATAGAGACTGCATAATCTCTCTAAGCAACTTATTCATTACCCCACTTCCCTCATGTACTGAAAACAAACAAACAAACAAAAATGTATTCAATCTTAATCTGTTTTGTTTCAGTTTATTTCTGATGTGTCTCACCCTTCCACAGTGAAAAGCCTGGTGCTCCTAAAGAATGACATACTGTTTTTCCTAGAGGTTTGTGAGTGCTTAATAAAATGTGAGGTTCTTCCTATGAGAAGAACCATGAATTTGTACTCCTTTGTGAAGAGAAGCCTACTACACTTGTAAACATATCGCAAAAGAGTTCACTGTAAACTACACTTGCCTTACAGAAGGGCAAATTCCTCATTACATCATAGTAAGGACAAACATTTTGGAAGAGTGGAAAATATTAATTAGCTAAAAAACAGGCAGAGAAAAGAGATCTCAATTTCAAGGACAAAACAAAGCAAAATATGTTCATCATGGAAATGTCGAGATCAAAATTAGGCAGCTTAACTGTTTGGTTGTGACATAAACCACAATTTTCCAATCACTGCCTAAGGGAGAAATGTCAGAGCTGAACTAAATTGCCTAGATTAGGATGTTTAACTTGACATGTTTATTCTAGCTGAAAGCCAAACAAACCTTTCTAACTTTCTAGAGTTTTCTTCATCCACTTTCTTTTTGCAAAAATGCTAATCAACTATTTTTCTAGCAATTCTACAATCAGAAGGGCAACTACTAGTGTAGGCATACAAATATGTTCATACCAATGTCCATAAAATACAATTATTCTATATTACTATACATATACAAACACATATTTATTTCTATTTATGTATACATCTATTTATAATTATATTTGTATTTATAGTATATTTATATTATTTTTATATATATATATATATATGTAAATTACAAGATTTCTTATTATTTGCAAGGGTAGCCTGAGTTGGCAAAAGGTTTCATATATCTCTATAAGTAATTTATACTTGACAGCTTTAATAGTCACTGGCAAATGTACTTTGAATAATTAGAGATTATCTTGAACTCATCATACAGTTTGACAAAATGAATCCAGTGTGCCAGATATCAGTGAACTTCATTTTCGGGGATCAGCAACCCTCTGTGCTGCTGTCACAACTAGAGAAGGATCAAACTTGAGAGGGAAGAGACCAGGCTTTCAGACATGAAAAGCCCCTTCAAAACCAGGTTGGATGGGGACTTGAGCAATCTGGTCTAGTAGGAAGCATCCCTGCCCATGGCAGGGGGCTGGCACTAGATGATCTTTAAAGTCCCTTTCAACCCAAACCATTCTATGATTCCAGGAACCTGGCACAAATGCTGGCTATGTCATCCTGTCAACACATCCAGCCAGCACAGTACAGTGTCTAAACACCCCATTAATTTTAGGAAAAGCAAATACACTGGTATGTCTTAAAAATGGTCAGTATCCTACCTCACACTCAGGGCAGAGGAAACATTTTGCCTTCCAAATTTGCCTAATTTTGGGCTTATAAAAGTCAGCAGGTACCTGAAAGAAAGCTGAAGAAAAAAAGGAGTTGTCATAAAATATCCCATGTGCATTACAAATGGTGCTTACACAAGCACATGATGCATTCCAATACATCAATGAAATCAAAGCCTTTTCAGGCATAGCAACTGGGGCATTGCAGAAGACTCTTTGTGATTCAGTGATGTGCTGCTCATGTGAGGCTGTATTACTGTGTCTTGATTTTTGTGGCTGCCTATCAGCAAAATGCTCTATCCAGGACAAGAATGCACCTCTGTGAGGAGGATAGAGAAGGGACTGAATGAGAAGAGCTGTCCTCATGTGTGAATGAACAAAACAACAAGTATTCTCCATCTCTTCTCATATATTTGATTGATAAGGGGTCACTGGGTCCAGGCACTACATTCTCTACTGTCTCCTCTACCAAGAAAACAGCTGAGAATGGAGCATGGCAGACAGACTTGGACAAAGAGCCATAGGCAGATGCTTTGCTTGAGACGAACATGCCCCACCATGCCACTAGGATTTATGGCTTGGGGATTAGAAAGTGGTTGGGGAGAAATTACAATCAGAAATTGAGATTCTGCTTTCCCAATCTCATGCTAAAGACAATTTGACTGAAAGGGACAATCTATTTCTACCTGTGTCTTTGGACCCAGAAACACAGAATCATAGAATCATTTTGGTTGGAAGAGATTTTCAGATTGAGTGCAACAGTAAGCCCAGCACTGCCAGGTCACCACTAAAGCATGTCCCTCAGCACCACATCCCCCTGGTTTTTAAATTCCTCCAAGGGATGGTGAATCAACCACTTCTTTGGGCAGTCTGTTCCAGGCCTTAAAAATCAGTTCAGGGAAAAGTTTTTTCCTAATGTTCAACCTAAAACTTCCCTGGTGCAACTTAAGCCTGTTGTCACTTGTCCTGTCACTTGTTACACGGGAGAAGTGACCAACACCCACCTCATTCCAAACTCCTTTCTGGGAGTTTCAAAGAACCAGAAGGTCAGCCCTGACCCTCCTTTTCTCCAGGCTAAACAATCCCAGCTTCCTGAGCTGCTCTAAGACTTGGATTCTAGAGCCTTCACCAGCTTCATTGTCCTATACACACACACACACATTATATATACTTTTTTCTTTTTATGTGTTTAGCAAGTAGAGCTTCACATTATTTAGCCTCTCTTTCAAAATATTTCCTTTACATTAAGCAAAGAATTCTGTTAACATACTCCTCTTGCTAGTAGTATTTGAAATACTAATAGCTACATGTCCATTATTCAATGCCCTCAACCTGCTGGAGTAAGACTAAGTGCATCAATTGGGCTGTAAATTACACGAGTTCTATTTTGAGCTTGATATCACTCATCCTATTGTTTCAACTTAATTATATTTAGCCTTCAATCCAACCCCAGCAGCTCTAATATTTCATATTTTGTTAGTTTGTCTGCTTCACTCTGACTAGGGGCTTACAAAAATAACTGCACTTCAAAACATCACTTCAGAAAATTAACCCTAGAGCAGTGTTCACAAACTATCAACACTCCTGTGCAGAAGGAAAAATAATCACGACTGCCCAGCTGACAACAGCAGTTGCTGAAAGCAATAACAGAATGTGAAAACTCAGAAAAACACACATACAGATTTCAGTTCTGAGCTGTTTAATAGCCTAGAATAGGAATTGGACAGCAAGAAATGCAGGGGTTTTTTATTATAACCTAGATTCATATGCATAAACCTTTCTATTAAAAAAAACCAACCACCAACCACACCTCTTTTCAGACAGAATTTCCTCTGCCAAATCTCAGACAAAAGATGATACTTTTTTGTCAGTATTTTCACCAAATTCAGTTGGAATTACTCTTTTTAAGAACATGCTTTAAAGACATGGAATGAATGGGAGACATGGAATGAAGACAATGGAATGAAGCTGAAGGTGAGGAGATTCAGGCTGGACGTGAGGAGGAAGTTCTTCACCGTGAGAGTGGTGAAGCCCTGGAATGGGTTGCCCAGGGAGGTGGTTGGGGTGCCGTCCCTGGAGGTGTTTAAAACCAGGCTGGATGAGGCTCTGGCCAGCCTGATCTAGTGTGAGGTGTCCCTGCCCAGGGCAGGGGGGTTGGAACTAGATGATCCTTGTGGTCCCTTCCAACCCTGACTGATACTATGATGCATGTAAATTATCATCACCAAATCATTTTTTAATTATTTTTTATATTTTTAAAATATTTTTGCTATAGCATTGATTTTCCTTGGCTCATGGAATAATACATCAAGTTATGTATTTAGTGTGGGTAATGTGAGAAATCGTTTTTAATATTTGGCTTTCGAAAGGGGAATTACTGGGGACCGTGGGGTTGGGTCGTGGGGCTGATTGGTTGGTGATGGTCTGTATTGTGTGGGGGCATTGGGAGAGAAAGGTGAGGCGCCAACAGGTCTAAAGACTGGCCAGGTCAAAAGTGCAGGTTTTGTCTCAGTCCTGATGGAGAGGGGTGGGAGTGTGCTGGGGAATATATGAATATGTACGTTTTAATATATTAATATGTCTGTTTGCCGTCGATGTAAGTTCAACTCGTGTTGTTAAGGTGCGCCTCTAGCAAACTCGCCATGCGCCCAGCACTGTGTTGCCTTTATTTTGTAATAAACTGGTTATAAATTTCAGCAGTGAGTTCGTTTCTCACAAGTAACATGCATATATTTGCATCTCTGTGGTAGAAACAATTAATCTGATACCTATACTTCTGCTAAATCTAGTTCCTGCAAGCATTTACTAAGCAAACTTGCTTCCTATGTAAAAAGCCCTCTCTACAGATACACCTTGTTCTTTTAAACAGTATTGCCTAAAAAGTGGAGTACTAAGAGTTCACATGCAAATAATTGTCCCAGGACAGGATGTGGTATGATCAGAATGTTCCAGTAAATACAAATATCTCCAAATCCCATCTTTTACTGACCAGGCTCAGTGGTTGTTCCAGTTTTACCCTCAGGAGGATGACCCTTCCCTAGAACAAGGCCTGAGTCCTGATTACACTCCACCTCCTTGGAGAGGAATCATAGAATCAATAAGGTTGGAAAAGACCTCAGAGATCATCAAGTCCATCCTATCACCCAACACCTCATGACTAACTAAACCATGGCTTCAAGTGCCACGTCCCATCCTTTTTTGAACACCTCCGGCGATGGTGACTCCACCACCTCCCTGGGCAGCACATTCCAATGGCCAATCACTCTTTCTGTGAAGAACTTCCTCCTCACCTCAAGCCTAAACTTCCCCTGGCACAGCTTGAGACTATGTCCTCTTGTGCTGGTTGCCTGGGAGAAGAGACCAACCCCCACCTGTCTATAACCGCCTTTCAGATAGTTGAAGACAGCAATAAGGTCTCCCCTGCGCCTCCTCTTCTCCAGGCTAAACAACTCCATCTCCTCTTCTCATAGGGCTTGTGCTCGAGACTTCTCACCAGCTTTGTTGCCCTTCTCTGGACATGTTCAAGTGTCTCAACATCCTTCTTAAATTGAGGGGCTCAGAAGTGGCCACAGTACTCAAGGTGTGGCTTAACCAGTGCTGAGTACAGGGGCACGACTTCCCTGCTCCTGCTGGCCACACATATATATATATATATATATACACGAGTTGTAACATCTGTTGGGAGCAAATTATGCCTCAACATTCCTTCCTGGAACACAGCATTTATCTATCAAAGAGTGACCCTTCAGCTTAGGAGAAAGTCTAAACACACCATCAGTCCTGAATTCAAACAATCAGCCCAAACATAAATACAAAGTTCAGCACTCCAACTAGCAAAAATTATTGCTGCTTTTCAGCTGTCAGTGTTTCTAAACAAGGCAGAAGGTTCTTATTATTTCCCAAACTTACCAACTAATACAAAAGGATATCAATATAATTGTAAATGACTCAACTTTACACTAATGGAAGTGACTTTTCTGTTATGTTCTTCCAGTCTAACATGAAAATCCTTTTCATCCACTCCTGGTAAGATGATGCTTAGCAGCATTAGGAACATAGGACAGCACGGTTCATTTCAGCTTCTAATGTCTTATGGTACAAATTTCTCTATTGTAGTTTCTTAAAAATATTTGTTGAAGTGACAAATTTGTCACTGTTTAGGACAAGAAGACAACTTAGCAAAATCATCTCTCACAGGAGTGAACATGGCTCAAAGCAGCAACAGAACTGCTTTGTGTGACAAAGCATATTTCAAAAATAACCAGCATTGGATGACTGTGGACTTGCATGTGTAAAAAGTGGACCTTAAAAACTGCAAGTGCAACTAAGATCTACCCTGCTGCATTTCCCTGAAATCCAGATGTATCATTGCCTCCTATTGCCGAGTTCAGCCCAGCATCTTACCCCAGGGTGTTGAATGACACTCTCAGGGTCCTGCTGGAAAAGGCTAAAAGCTTTTTCTCTCAGTTAACAAATAAAGAGCAAGTCAGCAGCACTCCAGAAGCAGCTATTAAAGCCTACCAGAGTCTAATAAAACAGTTACTTAAACACTAAAGCCATTTCATTGCTAGCGGCTGGAACATGAGAAAGCAGACATTTCAACTGGATCAAGCTTTTATCAAAGGTTTAAAAATAGGCACAAGCATAGAAGCACTGTGTTTGCCAGCCCATTTTATTGATAAATTTAAATAAAATTCATCTTAAGTTCTTTCTTAAATGCTGCAGCTGGAACTGGTGTTTCAGCCACTCAAATGACAGACTGCCCAAAATAAGCTATGATTGGTCAGAACCACTAATATCAGCTGTGGAGTCAGAGTTTATAAATCCTTTCAGGGTGTTAAAAACATCAGAAACACCATTTGTGTTTAGACAGATGTAAAGGAACAACAGATGATGAACTCACAAGACTTAATAGAAATAAACGGCGCAAAGGGAAACGAAAGGAAATGAGTACAGATAAGATACCTGAAACTCCTCCACACTGAATTGAAGATAAAAATACAACCATTTCTAAAATAAACTTGTCTCAAGTCCATAATTACACCAAAACTTTACAGAGTTTACTTTTCTCTAAAGTGGATTCTATCACTGATCACTAAAGTCAAGGTTCATTTAGTCCTTTCCTCCTGCTGCACACCATTCCATCATAAAAAACAGCAGTATATATTGTTTCAGTTCAGAGGCAGTTTTGTTGTGAAAGGCTCAGCTTCGTGGTAACAGCTGTGGGTTGCAGAGGAAGAAATGCTCATTGGACTAGGAATTTTGGCAGTCCCCAGGTAGAAGCCTGCCGTGGAGAACTTCAGTTTTGACAGCCTAGGGATGTCCTCACTGCCTCTTCTCTTTCTCTCTGCTTGCCTGTCTCAGAAATACATTTGATCAAGGATTGCGAGTTCATTTTCTTCATGTTTTGATTATTCACATGAGTGTATAGTTAACACCTTTTTAAGTGTATGTCCAAAGTTGATTACAACTCTTACACTTGTTCATCTAGTTCTTGAAGCCATTTAGGGATGAACTTAAGCATACCCTTTTTCAGCAAGTCTTTAGCTGACTGGGGAAGCAGTACTAATTAACAGCCTTGTATATATTTGGATTAATTTCTTCTTATCAGATCACATTAAAGAAATTATTAATTATCCAAGAATATAAATCTGGGCTATTTCTCATAAGGAAAACATCTCTAAGGCATATTTATGTATGATTAAAGTATCATGAACTGACCATGCAGTAATCCCTGTCTTTCCTCAGCTAACATTCTTCTACAGCCACATCAGCAATTTTCAACACATCTAACATTTAGGATCAACACATTTTCATGGCAGATTCATCCTTTTCTGCTCAACACACAGTGAATTTCTATAGTAACATTGGCTGCAAACAATAAGCTTTTTATGCAAAAAAAAAAAAAAAAAAAAAAAAGAAAGAAAAGTTACACACAGAGACATAAGTGCAAGTTTTGATAGTGTGCAGGACAGCATCAAGCTGACACCGGAATTCCTCTGAGCAGCCCCAGTCAGCAGCAATAACACTGTGACAGTCTACAGGACAAGTGTGTTGGCAGCACTGGAGTTACACATACTGCAAAGTAGATGCTGATCTTGACACTGCTCAGAAATTCATGCCATCCAGCATGAGTAAGCACCAGGAATTTTTTCACACAGATGGGCACCGCTCCATGCACTTTCCAATAACCCCTAAGAAGCAAGAGTTACTGGAAAGTAGTGTCCGTAAAAAGAGAGAGACCAAATGCAATCCCAGGACACACCACAGTGGCTAACCTCACTTGAAAAATAGTTAAGTGTTAACCATATGATAAAAATCCTAAGCACATATCTCTTTCCTGGTTTGAGTTAGAACAGTGGTTTGACTTCTGAGCTCAGTCTCTTCTCAGTGACAGCACTTTCTGAAGTTCATGGCATGATGCTCTTAGAGACAGTGGCTGCTTCTAGCAGTGATAACACTGATATCTAGAGTTATGCCCAAGAGCTGGGGTGCAGACCAAGGTCACTGCTAAATCTCGTGCTGCACATTGGGCTGTAGTAACTAAGAGGTGACACTTACAGTGAGGAGCAGACAGGATAGGTAACCCTAAACTGACCAACAAGGGATTCCATTCCATGGATGTCATAGTGTAAAGCTGAGGGATTGCCAGGGTCAAGCCTCTTCTTCAATGGCCAACCTCTGAGGAGGACTCTCTGTTCTGCCTTTGATCCCAATCTGTGTATTCCTGAATCCAGTTCCTGAATCTGGTTCCTGTCTGCCACTGAGTCCAGCCTGGTACTTCCCCAGTAGCAGCCCACAGCACCAGTGGTGGTGGTGACATGTCATCAGGGGACTTGCTTAGGTATTGGTTTATGTCTATATGTCTTTGCTTCAATGTATTACTATTACTTCCATTAAAGCTGGTTTAGTTTCTTTCCAAAGCCATCAGACTCTTTCCCTTATTTGCTTTCTCTTCCCCTGGGACAGAGAGAGGGGTTCATAGAGAGTGCTTGTCACTCATCTAGTGGCCAGCCCATCCCTAACCCTTGACAATCTTTAAAATAATTTGCTATGGAAAAATAATTGAGACTTATATGTATTCCAAGAATCTCCCTCCTCAAATAAGGACATGTAAGAAACACACAAATGAAAGCCCATGAGTATGCCCATCTGCCAGAGGCATTGCACTCATTATGGATCATCCAGTTCCCTTTTCCAGACAAACCATAATTAGGTGGTCAAAGAAAGAACAGAACAAAATGAGCTATGACACAGCACTGGGAAACAGCAGCTTTGCCCTTTCAACATCCTCAGCAGCAGTTTGCTGTAGCTCAACTAAAGAATCATAAAACAGAGCCATTCATCTCATTTACTCACTTATACCAAACTAAGGTCAACTACATTATGCAATTCTTCTTACCTCTTCCTCTTAATGATTTTTATAGAGACTACTGAAACGCTACTGTAAGCTATTATACTGTAGGGTTTTACCATTAAGCAAAAAATAGTAGATTATTTTTCCTACAAAGTCGAAAGGTCACCTTGGTGGTATAACTGGAATCCATTCAGAGTTTAAGCTCTCATCATTAATTTGTCCTTTTTTTTCCTCTTAAAGATTGCTGCCTGATAAATTTCTTTTGAAGAATTGATTTTAAAGTGTATAACAATCCAAGGTTTTCCTGTTTTTTCCTGACCCTATCCTGTAAATACTGATCTGCCTGAAGGTGCAGATTGCCCAGTGCTTATCCACAATGCTCTGTGTGCACATGACACACACACACCAAGGTACATACAGGGCTTTCAGGTATGTTCTTTGGAAGTAACTTACTCAAAGGTGGTGTGGTACTCACCACATGAGATTCCTCTTGTTTTGGGACAAGAAGTCACAGAGCTTTGCTGGTTTCTGGCACTATGGACCATGTTATAAATCAGCTTGGGGAAACGCAAGTGAAGGGCCCAGGCATTCTCAGCAGCCAGGGGCCTGGACGCCTGCATGTTTGCGTGCAGCCTCTGCCTGGGCACCTACAGTTTTTCTAACAGCCCTCGCAGGCGGTGTAACCGTGGCTGAATCTCTGCAGACAACCGGGACACGCCTGGATAACTCCCCCCGATCGGCCTCGCTCGGTGCGCCTGGGCGTTTAAATAGCCCGCGGGGGTGGGAGCTGAGCTCACGCCTGCCCCCCGCCTGCCCCCTGCCTCCCGCGCAAGAGAGACCGGAACGCAGCTGGGGGCTTCCCGCTCCGCTGAGCTCCCTGGTTACGGAAAGTTAGTAAACAGGGCACCGTGGGACACAGCCCTCGGGGACAAGGGAGAGGAACAGCGCTAGCAGATCTTTAAGGATGCTTTCTATAGGGCAAAGAGATCTCAATTCCCCACATGTAAGAAATCAGGCAAGGAAGTTAAGAGACCACCATGAGTCGTGACCTGCTGGTCAAACTAAACGGCAAGTTGGGACTACACAGGGAAGGTGGGACAGGCATCCTGGGAAGAGTATAGGGTTGTTGCCCCCTTGTGTGGGAAGGAGGTCGGGAAGGCCGAGGTGCAGCTGGAACTGAGCTTGGCAAGGCATGTAAAGGAAACCAAGAAAATCTTCCACAGGTACATTAGGCAGAAAAGGAAGGTTAAAGAAAGCGTGTGTATGTCCCCTGGTGAGCAACAGTGGGGAGCTAGTCACAACGGACAAGAAGAAGGCTGAGATTATCAATGACTTTTTTGCCTCAGTCTTTACTGGCAATGCCTCTCCTCGTGGCTCTCATGTTCATAGCCACAAGATGCAGATCAGGGAGACAAAGTCCCTCCCACTGTAAGCAAAGACAAAGTGTGTGATCAGCTGAGGAACCTGAGAATATACAAGTCCATGGGACCTGATGGAATGCATCCCAGAGTCCTGAGGGACTTAGCTGGTGTAGTTGCCAAGCCACTCTCCATGATATTTGAAAAGTCATGGCAGTCAGGTGAGGTTCCTGGGCAGTGGAAGAAAGAAAACATTACATCTATTTTTTAAAAGGGGTAGAAAGGAGGACCCTGGAAACTACTGACTGATCAGCCCCACCTCCATGTCATGTCAAGGCACATGGAAGACACAGTGGGATTGAGTGCACCATCAGCAAGGTTACAGATGACACCAAGCTGAGTGGTGCTGTTGATATACCAGAGGGACAGGATGTCATCCAGAGAGACTTGGACAAGCTGGAGAGGTGGGCTCAGGTAAACCTCAGGATGTTCAACAATTGCAAGGGCAGGGTTCTGCACCTGGGCCAGAACAGTCCTTACTATCAATACAGACTGGGGGATGGGGTGGTAGAAAGTAGCCCTGTGGAAAGGGACTTGGTGGTGCCGATGGACAGGAAGCTGAACATGAGCAGGCAGTGTGCACTTGCAGCCCAGAAGGCCAATGGCATCCTGGGCTGCATCAAAAGATGCGTGGCCAGCAGATCCAGAGAGGTGACTCTGCCACTTCTCTCTGGTGAGACCTCACCAGGAGTACTGTGTCCAGGTCTGGAGCCCTCAATATAGGAAGGCCATGGACCTGATGGATCGGGTCCAGAGGAGGGCAATGAAAATGACCAGGGGGTTGGAGCAGCTCTGCTACTTGGACAGGCTGAGGGAGCTGGGTTTGTTCAGCCTGGAGAAGAGGAGGCTCTGGGGAGACCTAATAGCAGCCTTTCAGTACCTGAAGGGGGCCTACATGAAGGATAGAGACTGTTTACAAAGGCCTGTAGTGATAGGACAGGGGGCAATGGCTTCAAACTAGAGAAGAGCAAATTTAGAGTGGATGTTAGAACAGGTTCTTTACCATGAGGGTGGTAGAACACTGGAGCAGGTTGCCCAGGGAGGGCCCCATCCCTGGAGATATTCAGTGAGGCTCAACAGGGCTCTGGGCAACCTGATCTAGTTGAGAATGCCCCTGCTTACTGCAGAGGGGGTTGAACTGGATGACCTTTGGAGGTCCTTTCCAACCCGCACCATTCTATGATTCTATTATTCATATGTATAAAAGCTACTTTGGGTGATTTTTGTAATGTTCTGATTAAACTGATTAAATGTAACTCATTTCTCCTTTCCAGGACAGTGTTGTTGGATTTATATTACCAGTCTGGCCAGGATTTATTGCAGTAGGATACACAAACACTAAAGATCTCAACAACTGTAAATCAACAAAGTAGTTTAAGTGTAACAGATACGACTTCCATGGTAATGTGCAGTAGTTGTACTGTGCTTCTATTGGAATGGACTCAACCCACATATCCTCACACAATTCATTATCCAGGAGAACTGAAATCATAACCCAAGCTTCAAGCATCAAATATCCCCTACAGAGTTGAGTTGAAGTGGTTTTGATTTCCTGTGTATCTCCACACTTCAGCATATAAACAATGGGATTTATTTCACCTTAACTGTGAAATGATAGCTATCTGATGTAGTCACTTGTCCAATTTTCACATGTGGGTACAGCAGAAATTCACACTGTCCACACAAGGTGGGATGAATTATCCTCTGAAGGTCATCCTCTCCCATGCTTCCGTGTGAGAGAGGAATACCTTTTCATAGAACTGTAATTATAGAATGCTTTGGGTTGGAATAGACCCTTAAAGGTCATCTAGTTCAACCCTCCTGCAGTTGTCAGGGACATCTGCAGCTAGAGCAGGTTGCTCAGAGCCCTGACAATCTGGTCTGGGATGTTTCAAGGGATGGGACTTCTACCATCTCTCTGGGAAACCTGGACCAGTGTTTCACCACCCTTAGTGCAAAAAATGCCTTCCTCCTAGTCTAAATCTCCCCTCTTTAAAACCATCAGCTCTTGTCCTGTCACAGCAGGCCCTGATTAAAAATCTGTCCCCATCTTTCCTATATGCCCCTTTAAGTACTGAAAGGCTGCAATAAGGTCTTCACAGGCTGAACAACCCCAACTCTGTCAGACCTTGGATTATTTTTGTGTCTTCCTTTAGACCTACTCCAACAAGTCCATGTCTCTCTTGTGGTAAGTACTCCTGAGCTGGACACAATACTGCAGGTGGATTCTCACCATGGTGAGCAGAGGGGCATAATTACTTTCCTAACCTGCTGGCCTGTGGTGGTTTTAGGATGTACCTTGAAAACTGTCCACAGATCTTGAAGAGAAAGTAGTAAACAAATTACTATTGGATGTAGAAAGGAAAATAATGATAAAGTCTAAATAATCCCATTGGATAGATTACCAATCTGTCCTGTCAGCTCTGCCTGTGGAAGGGTAAGGAACTGGTCTGTGGCTGAAAGTGCTCCTAGAATATATATGATTGTGTCAGGGCATTCCTGGAACATCCTGGCTGCCTTGCTGCCAGTGTCAAAAGCAGTCACCCAGCTGTTGGTGGTACTGCTTCTGCAGGCTGGGTTGTGTGTTTTACCTTTCTTTCACCTTTACTAGGTGAAAAAAAAAAACCAACCCAGACATTTTTCTCTTCCGGTTGGGTGCTAAGTGCCTTTACTGTCAGGGATGAAGACATTTGATACTGCCTGTTTCATTACCGGTTTTTTTAACTGCACTTTATCTGCACTATTTATTTTCTTCCAGTTTTGCTTTCATCACTGAGATTTTTTATCTCTTGTATACCAAATAACAGCATCTACAGTATCCAAAGTAGATAGGAGGGTCACTGTGGTAATCAAGTCTGGGTGCGGTGAGGCCACAGCTGGAAGCATCCTTCATTGAGCACAGGATTGCCCAGAGCAGTAATGAGTGATGCAGTGAGCTGTTGAAATAAGGCTAACAAGAAGCTTCTGTGGCATTGCCTCAGAGCATCATGGGTGACCTCCTTTCTGGGATGGTGGTGTAATGTTCATTCAGGCTTGTGGCAAAATGGCATTTTTGCCACCTCATTTTTCACATAGCATTATATGTACCAGTGTTGTCACATGGCACAGCTCAGCATATCCTATAGTGTGCTGTACTACTGTACAGTACCATTCAGAATTGCTTCAGTCTTTTATGTGCATAGCTGCTTTTTTGGGGTTTTTTTTTTTGAGTGCTGGACAAGGAAGTGAAAAGACCTTAAACCTGTACTTTCATATTTTTCAAGACACAGACCACAAAGGTCTATAAAGGGAATACACAGGATAAAAGCAGCTGTTCGTTTCCGGTGTGTTGCAAATATGTCTCAGTGAGTAGTACTGGTTTTCATTTTGCTTTCATTACAAATACAATACCTTTGAGGTCTCAGAGGATCTGGAAGAAGCTGAGACCTCCATGTGGAGCTTCCTGATCTGGATGTTAGAAAAAAGTTCTATACAGAAAGAGTGATTGCCCATTGGAATGGGCTGCCTGGGGAGGTGGTGTAGTCGCCATCACTGGAGGTTTTTAGGAGAAGACTTGATGGGGTGCTTGGTGCCGTGGGTTAGTTGTTTGGGCGGTGTTGGATTGGTTGATGGGTTGGACGCGATGATCTTGAAGGTCTCTTCCAACCTGGTTTATTCTATGTATGTATTCTATGTGTTACCTGCCCTGTCAAACCCTCTCTGGCAAGAGTTTATTGGTGCAAAGAAATAAAACCATTGGATTTTTGCCTTTCTGCCTCCCTGTGGATAAGGGTTCTGTGCATGTTGCAGTGAATGGGTAGCGGTGGCACCAGGTGTTTCAAAATGGAATTCTGTGTGGAGCAATTCTCATATGTATTTGTGCTGGGTTACACCCATCCTGCGGGGGGGGTGGGGAGGGAAGGTTGCAAGAGCCCTGCTTCCCCCAGGGGACAAAAGAAACCTGATCCAGGTGGATGTGGTTTCTCCCTCCTGGGAGGAGGGGTCCCGCAGGTCTAAGTTGGTCCATTCTACTCCCCCTTCCTGTATCACAGTATCACAGTATCACAGTATAACTAAGGTTGGAAGAGACCCCAAGGATCATCAAGTCCAACCTGTCCCAACAGACCTCACAACTAGACCATGGCACCAAGTGCCACATCCAATCTCCCCTTGAACACCTCCAGGGATGGCGACTCCACCACCTCCCTGGGCAGCACATCCCAATGACGAACGACTCGCTCAGTGAAGAACTTTCTCCTCACCTCGAGTCCAAACCTCCCCTGGCACAGCTTGAGACTGTGTCCCCTTGTTCTGGTGCTGGTTGCCTGGGAGAAGAGACCAACCCCTTCCTGTCTACAACCACCTTTCAGGTAGTTGTAGAGGGCAATGAGGTCACCCCTGATCCTTCTCTGCTCCAGGCTAAACAACCCCAGCTCCCTCAGCCTCTCCTCATAGGGCTTATGCTCAAGGCCTCTCCCCAGCCTTGTTGCCCTTCTCTGGACACGTTCAAGTGTCTCAATATCCTTCTTAAACTGAGGGGCCCAGAACTGGACACAGTACTCAAGGTGTGGCCTAACCAATGCAGAGTACAGGGGCACAATGACCTCCCTGCTCCTGCTGTCCAGCAAGACTATAAAGGGGAGGGCATGGCAGCCATCTTTCTCTTTGCTCCTGCCTCGCCTGTTTGAAAGGACCCACAGCTCCTGCCAGCCTCCTGGTTCTGCCACGTGGTCAGGCCTGATCTTCTCCCTGCCACTTCCACGCTTCTCTAAAGGACTGAAATCCACATACATCGAGGGAGATACAAGGCCACCCAAATTTGGTTTTGCATGTTTTCCTATTCATCCTTATTCCTTACCCTTGTAAATCCTCCCTGTTATTGCTGTATACATATATTTTGTTAAAAAATTTACTTCTCCTACTTTCAAACTGACTCCAGGTTATTTTTTGGTAGATTTACCTCCAGTCTCTTCAGGAATGGGGCGGTGGGGGGGGGGGCGGGGGGGAGGATTTCTCGGTTTCTTGCTACCATCTGAGCTCTTAAACTCCAGTTAAGGCTCAAACCACCACAGTATTTTAACACAAGTGTATTAAAATCTGCATACAATTTACTCTTCTGTGGAACTAAATGTGAAAATGGTGTATTTCAGTAAGCACCTCTTTCAATAAACTTAGGAAGTCTTCTGTAAATGATGCCTTAAAACAATGTAGATGCCTTTGGTTTTGAGCTTTTTAAGGGAAAAGTGAGTTTTGTCAGTCTTCATTTTATCAGCAGGATCAAACTTGGAGAGGAGAGAGCTGGAAAGAAGCAGCTTGTGCTTCACAAGGATGTTGTTACTGGTTACAACCTGTACTCATTATGACACAATAATGATTTACTGAAATGGATAAAAAAGCAGGCAGGAGTTTTATTACTGTGCTGTTATTTTACAGCGCTTTCACATGAGTAATTTTATAGTTGTGAAATACATAAAAATACCCTGAAGTCTGGTTAGGTGGTATCAGGCCATCAAACTCTCTTTTGCTTCTATTACCATTTGCTTTTTCTTGTGCTTGCATTCTTTGCTTTGGTTTATTGTGTAGCCTTGATTTACTGTAGAAGTTTACCAACTGCTGATAAAATAAATTAAGCTCACACATTAAACCAATGTAAAGCAAAGCATTTCAGCCTTCCATTGGAATAAAGCATTTGATTCTAACTTTGAACATTCGTGAGTTACCAGCTTTTAAAAGTGCTACCAGTGCTACATCCATTTGTTTGAGAACATTTTCATTACTGGAGTTGTACAATTCCTGATCTGAGGTTGGTCAGATTTCTTAATCTCTGCAGGCAAGCTTTAGATGCAGTCCTGACTGCCTGTTCCAGGTGCAGAAGTAAGAGAGTTCAGATCATGTTTCTGGAAGGGTCAGTTCTGAACAGGATGCATCCATCCAGAGATCTTAGATGATTTCGCTGAATTGCTTTAAATTTGCACTGGAGTACTCCTAAATTAAAGTGATGTCTATTTGGTTTGTATTAGTTTTAACAGTATAAATTTCTGTAATTCTGTGACTGAGAACATCTGCATTGGGGTTTACCAAGCTCGCTGTTTTTTCCCAGTGTGAAAGATGTAAGTTTGTCAGCCTAGACAAGAATGCAGATTGTGACGGTGAAAGGCTGACCCATGTTAAAATCTCTGATAAGCAGTAGCAACTTCCCAAAGTCTCCTTCTTGGAGCCTGTAAAACAGATTACAGAGGCAGCAGTAAGTGTAAAGGACAGTTGACATTACTTGGAATATAGCTCAGCTCTCAGTGCAAGCATTCCGATTATATATAGTGTCTCTGCTTCCTGTGATAAATATTGCTCATGCTCAAGGCCCTGCATTTGAATATTTTACTGGGCTGTGGTTCTCAATTCTTTTATGCTTGTCGTGTAATAGTCATATGAATTACCTGCTTTCAGTAAAGTTACTCCTGATTTTTTCTTCAGTGAATTCCTAAGAGATCCTTTTTCTGTGAGGCAGGCACTGTAAAATGTACAGAGACCTAACTGTGTCTGTGATACCAGTAATGTATGGTGCATGCCTGCATTAGAGTCCTGTCTCTCTTTCCCTTTGGAAAGGTGGTTAATTAACTTTCCTTGTGTTGTTTCTGTGATGAGTTTTGGGTGAATGTTAATGCTGGCAAGGGCATACCTTCTTGTATACATGATCTGACCCAGTGGTCAGTAACAGCAAGTGATCACTCTGCTCTTCCTAAGAGGAATAAACCAAACATTCATATCCAGCAACGTGAAGAGCAATCATGTGCATTTTTGGGCTTGCCATCTTCATCTCTGCAGCAAAGGAGAGATTGCTTCAGAACCACACCAACAATGTCTGTGAACGGACACTTTCACTATGTGGGCTTAAAGGAAAAAATTAGGCCTCTTCCAACTTAATGTAAATATTCTGTCTGCTCAAAACAGTGTTAAAAACAGTGAGCTGAGAAATTTTTATTTCATTCTTTTTTGCCTTTTATTTTCAAAGCTTTGGTGTAGTTACTTCATTAAGATAAAGCACAAAACAAAGATTACAGCAGACACTTCCTATGTGATTTTAGACACCTAGAAGGTGTGTTCCAATAGTCTTGTAGTGTTGCTTGAATGTCTTGATGTTTTTGACACGCTCTATAAAATGTTTCTTAACCCAGCTGTGCAATTTTTTGTAAGAATCTTCTGTTATCTATTTATAAAACTGCCCTTTAAAACTCTGCTGAATAATGGTCTGGTCACAAAGTACTGGTGAATAATCAGCTTTATAGCTTGCAAATATATTTTAAGCATCCGTTGAACAAAGTATCCGTTATGGCCAAGTATGCCCCAGTTACTTCCCTTCTGCCCTTGAGGGAAACCCTCAAGGTTTATTAGTCTTTCAGTTTTGAGTTGAAGAAACAAAATCACTTTTTGGAATAGAGCTGTGTTTTACTTTAGCAAATACTATGAGCTCCTGCAAGCCCAGTTAACCTTAATCTGCTCTGGCAGTGCTCTGCATATTGCCCTTTGGAAGCTCTGTCGAAGTTTGCTGATGTTTACCGTGGCTGCTCACTGTAATGAGATGTTGAAGTGATGATCCTTGGATAGCCAAGAGGCTGTAATACATTCTTAAGGGATCAAGCCCGGCAGAAGGAAAGATGATAACCTGCAATCTGAAGGTGGGGTAGAGCAGTGCTTAACCAATACTCCTGATTTGTGTTGTGCTGGCTGAGAACAGTTTCCACTTTAGAACTAGCTGAGTGCTTCACGGTAAGTAGAGAGTGCATGTTTAAATGGTGATTCATTGATCATATGTTGTTCCTTTGCACACAATTACTTCTCCTGGAAGAATGAAGGCTGGGAAAAGATGGGAGATTTCCAGAAAAAAACTGTTAAATCCTGAAGAAAACAAAGATTATGTGAAGTCTGTATAAATTTACTCTACGAAACAAACTCTTTACTGATTCAAAAGCAGTACTCAGATGGAATCAATGTGAATTTTTCATGTCTATTGTCTTTTTCATGACAGTCATTTTTCATGACTATTGTATCAGCCTTTGTTGTCAATTGAGTTACAAACATGATAGAAGTGTTTTGGGGTTTTGTTTGTTTTTAAAAATGAAAACAGTATCAGTAATTCTGCTGCACTGAGTTCCATAGTAGATGATACGAAGTCTATTTGAATTGAATTATTCAGGAAAGGGCTAATTGATGATGGTTCTGTGAAGCTGTTGTGACAAAATGGATATATATGAGAGCAGAGTAAACCTTAGTGTGGGATGAAGCTGGTATGAAGTGCTGTCTGTTCTGTTTTTTTAAGACATGGTGGTAGTCTGTTCTTCACTGTGAAAGTCCTTTGCTCTGCAGTTAGGCTTCTCTCACACAGGTCCAGTTGCAGTGAGCCTCTTTCTGAGGAGTCTTGGGAAGGCTAAGCCTTCATCAGATGGGTGTCCTGACCAGTTGCAGGAGGCCGTAAGTGCAGTTTGAGATATCAGCTCATCTTCAACGTCAGCTATGGTGGATAAGCAGACAGAAATAAGCAATAGTTATGTCTTCATGAGGACTCTAACTCAGATTTGTCACAGGGCAGTGGAAAAAAGGTAATTTTTTCTAGTCACATTTTTACATAAGTAATGACCAGTGTTAGAAGTCAGATACTACAGATAGAAAGTAGTAGTGATTTTCATCTACAACTTGTTCATTTCCCAATTTGTTATGAGTGCTCCAGAGTGTTCACAGTCTTTGTCCCTCAGATATTTCTTACTGTTTGTTTGTGTGTGTTTGTTTGTTTGTTTGTTTTTTAATTAACAAATTAGACAATCCTCTGTCAGTACTGTTAACAAGTCTTTCTACTACTTAACCAGTGTAGTTTACTTGGGGTTTCTCTCTTGTCCCTTTCTCATGAAAGGTGATGGAGCACTGGAACAGAGTGTCCAGAGAGGTTTTGGAGTCTCGTTCTCTGACAGATTCCAAATCTGCCTGGATATTGTGATCCTGTGCAACCTGCCCTGGGTGACCTTGCTTTAGCAGGGGTGTTGGAATAAGTAATCTCCAGGGGTCATCATAGTGAGATTCTATGGCAAACTGAACAGATAAATTCACCCTTCCTTGAGGAACTGTTAGAACTTTTTGGTATGTGCATACCTGTATGTTTATTTGGTGCTCAGAAAAGCTGAGTGAATGTTGATGGGATGAGGAATGTTTGTTGTCGGTTCACACAGGGAGAATGATCAGCACTTCAAAAACACAGTCAAGGGAGACTGGTTTTAACATTGTGGTGTAGAGGTTCCTGTGACAGCAAATCCTATGTAAATTGAGTTTATCCAAAATGCTGCATTAATTCAATTACAGCTTGAATGATGTTTTCTTCTGCCTGTAAAGTTAAATAACATATTGACTCTTCCTGAGTAATTTCCTGCTTTCTTTTCCTTCCCCATATCTCACCTGGACAGCTGAAACAGGTTTGATGCTCTATCTGGTTATTTGTTCAGTGGAAAGCAGAGGTGATACTTGCAGAAGAAATTGGTGGTCTGCACTCTCATCACAGAGAAATTCCATAGTCCTTTTTTACCTTCCTTGTGACATTTTATGCAAGTGGAGTGGGTTTTGTTACCTTTGTTTGTTTGTTGCTTTGTTTGGTGCAAGTTCATCTGTTTAGATAATAACTGGAAGAACTCAAACTGCCTGGGAATCGTCATGTAATGAAGGCATTAGTAATATCATGTATCAGTTTACATCAGGGGAACTTCTTGCACAACCAGTTATTTGTGCACCAAAATATGTGAATAAAACTTCAAGAATCTGGTCTAAGCATGAGAGATGTAAGAATTATGAGTTAGTCTTCACACATCAAAATATGTGGATGTTTTGGGTTTCAAATAAATTACCTCCTGGTGCATTTAGAGAATTACAGTTTTCTCCAGAAATATCTAACCATTCAGATTGAAAAGTCTTCTGGAAAACAGATTATAGAAAAAATGTAATGAAAATAAAACATTGACTTCTGAAACTGTACATGATGAAATAGTCATTGTTATTCCACAGATAGGATCTAGTTTGTGGAGAGAAATGAAACGTTTTGCTGCAGACTGCAGCTTGATGCCTGCTGATTAATGTTATTTGACATAATTAGATGGCATAATACTTTGGGATAGGAAAGATGTATGGTTTTGATTGAAAAGGTTATTTCATACAGAGGAGGATGTCCTGCCAGCACCCTGGGGAATCTCTGCTGGTAGCCTACACTGAGAGTTGAAAAAGTACATTGTTGTTCATTTATTTTACATCCATTTTCATAATGAGAAACATTTACTACTTTATTCTGAATATAGAATCATAGTATTATAGAATTATTTTGGTTGGGGGAGACCTTTCAAATCACCAAGTCTAAGTATTAAGCCAAGTCTACCACTAAACCATGTCCCTCTGCATCACACCTACATGCCTTTTAAATCTCACAGGGATGGTGACTCTACCATTTTCCTGGACAGCCTGTTTGTCAGCCTTTCTGGGGAATAATTTTTTCCTAATGTCCAGTCTAAACCTCACCTGGCACAACCTGTTTCTTCTTGTCCTGTTACTAGTTACTTGAGAGAAGAGACCAACCCCCACCTTCTCCACCCTCCTTTTTGGCAGTTCCAGAGAGCCAGAAAGTCTCCCCTGAGCCTCCTTTTTTTTGCAGGCTAAATACCCCCAGTGCATTATACTCAGTATCCTGCCCTAGTCTTGATTCTCTTTCTTACTGTCACTCATTAAAATTAATTTTAGCAAGGCTAATTCTCATGTTTAAAAAATAAATCATTGTCTTGAACTTGGATTTTTGTAGGAATGCCCAGCTTCAGATGCAACTGCTACTTCAGACTGCTGTTAAAGAGGGCCATTAGTCTTACCTGACTTCTTTGTTTTGCCTGTCAGCTCAATTACAGATTGTGAGGGGCAAAGAATATGCTCCTGTTAGAGGAGTGGAACAGATGGACATGTTAGCACCCACTCTTCACAGAGTTCCTGACCTCTGCTTACCGCTGCACTTGGTTTTAGGAAAGAGGCTGATCTGTACCAAAGATATCTTCACTTCTCTGAAACTTAGTTCTGTGTAAGTTACAATAGAATATTGTCACTTCATGTGGGGAAATACTTTCTCATACCTTGCACAGTTTAATAATGCCATTTTTTTTCCTCACAAATTATAGATTGGCAACAAACTATACCGAAACAATCTAAGAATGCATTTGTTTTGCTCCTTCAAAGGAAACTGTTGTATACCTAATTTGCAAATTAATATATTTTAGAAGTCCTCTGTTTGAATCTTGTCATGCTGATCTCACAAGCCAGTCTAAGAGCCATGACCTTGTTGGAGGTATTCTTTAGAAGAGGGAGGAAAGGCAAAGAGGCAGTAATTGCCCCAGTGATTATCTGTGGTTAATTTGAAACTCTTCCAAAACCACCTAAAAAGTACCCAAGTTATTTGTGAAAGTGGTGCTTACAAACCTAGAGCACGTGGAATGCAGACTTCTGACTGTGCTTGTATTGTCTTCAAACAGGTTTCGGCACACAGCTGTGAAACCAGAATTAATTTTCCCAGCTGTAAAATAATGTCTGTGTACCTAGAAAAATATCTAACATGTAAACTCTCTCACCTTTATACCTTTCCTTGTTTCAGAGCTATGTAGGCTCGGATCATAGGTGCATTCTCAGTTATCATAGGCCAGTGGACTGGGGAGGTTTTGCAGAGGAAGGAAAGAGAAGGGAATCGATATTTTTGTTCATGTTCTTTCCTTCTTCATTAAGCTGCTGCTTCTTCATGTCTTCTTAAGTCATGCTTAAGATAAGCATCTTAAACTGAACATTACTAGTGAAGGGACTGAGCCTCAGGTGCTAGACGTTCCTGTGGTTGCTGGTGAGATTGGTTCCTTTAAACAGTCTGAAATAGATAAGTAATCTAGTCTGCTGACTGGTGAAACTGCTGCATAAGTTCATGCTAAGTTCATGCAGTTCATTCAGTTCATTCACCAGAAGTTACAGTATCAAGTCATAATTTTGAACTGTGTCCCAGCCCTGGATAAGAGACTCCATTGTTTGCTTTTCAATTAATATAAGTCTTGTTTTATTTTATCAGATAAACAGTAATGTCTTTAGCAAAACAAATGTATGTTTATTGCAAATTACACAGAATCCCAGAATGGTGGGATTTGGAAGGGACCCCTGCAGATCGTCTACTCCAACCCCCCTGCTAAAGCAGGGTCACCCAGAGAAGGTTGCCCAGGGTCACATTGTCCAGCTGGCTTTGGAATCTCTCCTTTGTTCAATCACTTTTCCCCAAAATTATATTGTGTATGCTCCTTGCTTCTTTATGTTGTATCGTTCTTTGAAGAACAAGAGATAAGGGAACCTTTCTCAGGTTTAGAAAGTACCTGATGACTTCTATCTTTCATTTTTAAAGAGCACAAATCATATACACCTTCTGCTTGCCTCTCTTTGAGTCTCTCTTTTGTCAGTTTTAAACATTTCATTGGGAGTTTGAGGTGATCAGAAGCACTTGTGGGAGGTCCTGAGGATGTGTATACACTGCTGGGTGTGGGAAGACTACTTATCCAATAGAACTTTCTGGCCTCAAATATTACAGTCTTCATGAAATGACTTCTACAATGTTATCAAACAGCCATTTTTGATTTGTAGACTTGTCCATGAAATCTCCTGGTTTTCTTTAAGCCCTGTGAAAAATTACCAGACTTTATTGATTGTTACATCAGTGTCTTCTGCTGTGCATGGTGCATATATGTTTAATACGTGAAACAAGAACAATACTCTGTTGTAAATCTACAGTAGCATGAAATAGATGTGGTAAAATCAGTCATCAAGTATGTCCTTGGCCACAGTATTCAAGTGCATGTCTGATAAACTTCAAGAATTTCCATGATGAAAAGTACTATACTTTCACTTTAATATTCTTTTAATACTCATATTTGACATAAACATAGACTTTTAGTTGACTTAAACTTCTTTGTGGATTTATTTGTCTTTCTTAGTACTAAGTTTTGCTTTCTAGAAAAGTCATCAAGTTAATCTAGTTCCTTCAGAATTCAAGTAAACCAGGCTAAAACATGAACATATACTGCCTCTGAACTGTCACTTCTGTTTATGAAAAGGAATCAAGATATCTTTGTTTCACAGCAAACAGGTACAGATAATGAGCTGCCCTTAAGTGCTGGCTGAAGTCCTCAGCTGTATTTATGGGAAACTAGTTGGGTGTGTGCCATAAAAATTTACTTTATGTCCAGTAAAATAAATGCAGCCGAGGCTCCTGCTACACACATCATTGAAATACACACATCATGAAATACTCCTCTTTTCTCCTGTTGTTGAAGTTACTTACATGTGCTCATAAAGACGCCAGGTAGGTTGCAAAATGATTATAAATAACTATGTAAGTAATTAAAACCCATTTCTTCCCTGACAGCAATTAAGTACTGTCAGCCCAGTGGGTTGACAGCTATTGATCCTGACTTGTAGATGTAATTTTTTACCTCATATATTGAGGACTTGGAATTGTAGCTGCAATTACTAGCAGACCCAAACAGCACCTATCCTGGACATGATTATTTTATTTCAACCCTGCTGAAATCAATAGAAGCTTTTTCTGTTGGCTGCAGTAAGTATTGGGTTCGGGCCCATGATTTACACTTGCAAATAACTATGGGCACAGAATTATATCTGCAGAAATGGAGGCAATTCCTCAAACCAAGGCTAACTTCTGCTGGCAAGTTTTTTTTGGAGGGAACTCAGTAATGGGCTGTGGTTTTCCCTTGTCCTCCTGGGCTATCACAAACACAGTAATTTTTAGACACTGTCAGGTTGCAGTGACATGATGAATAGCTGCTTCCTTGGAAGGAAAGGTTTCTTTAGACTTAAGAGGAGCTGTGCTCCATTGCTCCTGCTGTGATGAGCCACAAGGACCTTCATCAGAGAAAAACTGCTGGTTCAGGGTAGCTATGAGTGTTGTCCAGGTAGTGCTTGGGTTTTCTGTTTGCATCAATCCAAACAGAATTTGACTCTCCATAGGAAATAGCAGCATAATTATCTGAGGTGTGATCAAAGGTGCAAGGCAAAAATGCCGCTTGCTTGTAACAGAAACAGGGCAGATTTTGCTCTTTTAACTTCCTCCTCACAAATTCAGTCATGAAACTGTAACAATGGTGATAGATTTAGCTGGCAGATACCAAACCAAACCAAACCCAAACCCAAACAAAAACCCAAAACCAGAGCCTCAGTGTGCTGATTTGAATGTTTGCAAGTAAAAAATTCAGTGTATTTCCTATTGATTGTTTAGTTTAACAGAACTAGAAATTGCATGACAACTTGAAGTCATACTCTAGAAAATATTTCTTTACTCTCAGGTGAAGTTTAGTTTAGAAATAATTTAGAAATGCCTACTGGTTTGGAAACTTTAAAATGTATAGATGACCCTTAAACAAAGAATACAGTATCAGTGCAGCAAATGGATGATTTGATTTCTCCTGTGTGCTGCAGTAGGAAGAGTTACAGTTAGACAAGATGTACCTTCTCAATACAGCACCAGTGGGTCTGATGCCGTGGCATTAGGACTGAGGCTTTTCAGTGTGGTGAATCCTACTTTATGACCTTTACAGTTCAGGAGGAGTTCGTAGTGAAGTGTTCATCCTTCTAGGACGGGCAATGAATGGCTAATTTAAAAACAAAGGAAAACAACAAACCAAACAAAACCCCCCTCATATTGCAGGAATTTCAAATGCTCTAAAAAATGTGTCAAGTTTTCTTTGCACTGTTGTTTTCCTGTGTTAATTGCAACCAGTAGAAAAAAGCAACACTGCTTCCTATACAGAGAATAAATAACTCTGTCAGTGTTACAACTTTCTGAAGGTTTCTTTCCTGTACAAATAATCAGCATTCATGGGCATTTAATTGGAATGACTTTCATCGTACTTGGTGTCTACAAGCTGATTTGTAATTATTGCCAACAAGCTTCAAGATACAGTAGTGTTGTACCTCTCTTGGTGCAGATCAAATTCTGCTTTGCCATGTGGCTTTTTTTGGGGGTGTGTTTTCATATTGCTCTTTGCCTCTTCCCAGCTGTGAAGGATATAACCTTGGAAGTAGTCCAGTGATTGTTTACATAATGACATGATGTGGTTTTCACCCAGAACATGTAGGTGAAGAAGTTAACACCACAGACATTTGGTCTGCATCTTCTCCTGTCTCAGTTTTCAAAGGATCAATTAAAATCTGAGCTGCCTTTAGTTGTGGTAATTAGGGGGATGAATATAAAATTTTTAATTATTACAATTTGCAAATGTCACTCTCCAAAATAAACTAGGTAACAACCAGGTTATTTAAACATTATTAATAGGTGAGCCCAGAAGAGATGTCTCCTTCCCTAACAAGCAAAAATGGGACATCAGGATAGCTGGACTGAAAAGGCTGACCCATGACACCCAGTTCTGAGTCTATGAGGAGGTTTAACTGAGTTTGCCAGACAAAAAAGGATTTAAATCTTGCTTTTTTTTTTTATTTTAGATATTAATATGATTAAGAAGAAACATTTTAAACCAAAATGTTGTGCCAGTGTTGTGTCGAGACAGACTATGACAGTCAGGAAGCTCAGAGCAGTGAAGGACAATAAATCTTTGAAGGTGTTTGTGGATGGTAAGCACTGCACTCTGGTAAGGAGGAATCAAAGTCTGTTCAAGTAAAGGTATTTGTCCTTCTTGCCCACACTCTTGGCTCTGTGTTTTTCCTGGGTACTCAGGGACAAGTCGCAGTGTGCTCAATGCCTGTGTGCAGGGCCAAATTCCCACGCTGCGATGGATCAAAGACAGAGGCAGTACAGTACTGCAGTAGCAACTTATCTGTTAGCTCTGTTTTGTGTCCTTCATGACATCAGGCATTTGCATAGTTTCCAGATTCTCTGTTCCAGGTTCTGCCTCGCAAATCTCATGAGCCCAATAGAGGGAAGTGGAGGGAACTTGCACTGCTGTCATGTCACATAACTCAGTGCTGTCTTGGGGTGCAGGGATAAGGACCGGGACTGCATAGCTCTTTTGTGTGTGGGTTTATTTGCTTGCTTTGTTTGTGGTTTTGTTTGTTTGTTTTCCCTCACAGCTTTGCATATGTTCAGTCAGGGCAGGGTAGGAACCAAGTTCTAGTTCAAGGGTTTCCAGGCAGAAGAGACAGAGATATAAGTTCAGGTAATGGCTCCAGGCTGTCTCTGGTTCCCAAGTGGATCTTTCTGGATTTGGCTACAAAAGACCCAGTTAAGCCATCCCAGTACAATTCAGAGCAACAATTTGCTCGGGGTTTGGAAAAATGATGAGTAGTATATCAGCCAATTGGTTTTAAAACACACACAAAATGAATGAACCATTTGAATCATCTCTGCCAGCTGTCCTTACAGCTTGTCCTTTTAACTGCTTCAGGGAAACGTGCTGTCAAATGTAAGCTATGCTGTAGTTTGTAGAAGCAGCCTGCATTCCGCATTTAAACAAGAGGGAAAAGAAAAATATGCTTCTAAATGGAAATTAATTCAGCACAACTTTTTCTCATGCTTGCTGTGCACAGTTCAACTGCTCTGTAGAGGGTATGTATACCAGGCTGGCTTCCTGGGGAGGAACTAATCCAATAATTTATGAGTTCAGCAGATGTTTCTGCTTTTCAGGTCAGGTGTAATCTCCTGCACCATTCTTTTCTTTTTGTCTCTGTTTTTTCCCCTGGAGTCAATACTGGCTGAGCTGATAGTTAAAAACTTAATTGCATTTTTTCTTTTTTTCCTCATTTCTTCTAGATGTGTGTAGTGTCACCTTATCACACACAGGGATACTGTGATACCTTACATTAAACTTCCTCTCTTTTAAGGAAGAGTATGGTGATACATCTGCTCATACTTCAGGAGAAAATGATCCCTAGTTGCTTTACCTTTACAATGGCAACTACTGAGTTGTATGAATGTGTTTGGCATAACTGGAACAGTTGCAGTAGTGACTTTTGGCTATAAAGAAAGATTTGTGTTGTATATCCTAATGGTATTTGTATTATTTTCTGTTTACTCCACCAAGAGCCTAATTCATCATTTCTTTACCCAGATTTTACTCTGAAGTGTAAAACTTGAATCAGACCTGGGCTGGGAAAGTGAGTCATCATGGCTACAGACATTGAAGATATACTGTGAGATGTGAAATGACTCTCTGGAGAGATGCGTTCCTCTAAGAACCATTCCCTCATACCCTGCAAGATGATGTGTCTGTGTGACTGCTGATGACTGTACCAGTAGATTGACCAAGAAAAGAAAGAGTAATGACAGCAAGAAAAGTATTGAACTGTAAAGAGGCAGGAATGGTGACTCGGGGATCACTGCTGGGGCTGGAATGACAAACTGTCTTCTCACTTACCTGGAAGGAGAAACTGGCATACTAGAAAAACTTAAAGACATTTAATTAGGAAGAATTGGGTGCATTAAGAAGATTGTGACCAGCAGATTGAGAGAAGTTCTCCTCCTCTTCTACTCTGCCCTAGTGAGGCCACATCTGGAGTATTCTGTCCAGTTCTGGGCTCCCCAGTTCAAGACAGACACGGAACTATTAGAGAGAGTCCAGCAGAGGCAACAAAGATGATAAGAGGACTGGAGCATCTCTCTTACAAGGAAAGGCTGAGAGATCTGAAACTGTTTAGCCTGGAGAAGACTGAAAGGGGATCTTATCAATATCTAAAGAAGAGGGTCAAGAGGAGAGAGCTGGACCCTTCAGTGATGCCCTGTGACAGGAGAATGGGCACTGCAGTGGGCACAAACTGGAACACAGGATGTTTCACCTAAACATAGGGAAAAACATTTTTCTTGAGAGTGCTAGAGCACTGGAGAGATTCCAAACCTGCCAGGACATTGGGGTGTTCAACTAGATGATCTGCAGAGGTCCCTTCCAAATCCAACCATCTTGTGATTCTGTGAAATGATAACAAATACCTAGAAAAGAGGTAAACGTTGCCTGTAGGGGCTGGAAATCCTCAATTTATCTCTCCCTGTGACGTATCTAAGGTAATTGTAAAGATGAAACATAATAGACCATGATCTTTCGACTTTTGCTGGCGTAAACAAACTGCCACTAACAGAAGGATTCAATTATTTAGATAGTGAATGTGAATTCTTTGCTAGAGGACTTTTTCTTGCAGACTTGCGATTATCAAGGGAGGGAAAGTTTGCAACCCTGTCTGTCTTGTCGGTGAATGTGGAAGTGCTGGACATAGTGGTAATTACATTAGCCAGAAAGCCTTTTGCCAAGACAGCTTGTTTTGCTGGAGAGAAGAAGCATATGCACTGTGCTGGCTATTCTGCTGCAGATAAAAATATTTCATAGTTATGATTACATAGGCAAAATTAAACAAAAAAAAAAATAGCTGGTGTTTTTATACTGTCAAAATGATTCTGCAAAGAGCTGGCCTTGGGTGCTTTAGGAAATTAATTTTAGGTGGTTTGAATCACTGCTATTACTTTACTATTACTGTCACATAATGAACTATGGTCCCTAAATTAAAATCTTGTTTGTGCTGGGCTCTGAAAAGAGTTGGGTTTGGAAGCTGGCTCAGCATTTCAGTGGTTCTAGATTGCTCTGTAGGCATCTGTTTCTAATTGGTGTTCAGCCACTTCAGTAAGGATCTTAAAGTTAGATAGTCTGGAAGTATGTGTCTATACTTTAAGCTAAACTTGTGAATATGGTTCATTTAAACTACTAGATGTGTTCTCTTAGCAGCTAACCAGCTACTGTGGTGTCAGTCAGGGTGTGTGCCAGTCAGCTAAGAGAGGGTGGCAGCAGCTCACTCGGGCTAGTAACAGAGGATTGAGTGAAATGTAAAACGTGGGATGATAAATTAACACCTTGCTGAGTTTATTCTTATTTACAAAACTAGTGTCTATGTTTTCAACATTTTTAACCATCTGGAATCTTGGCAGATATGTTTTCTAAATGAGAAAGTACAGCTCTGTGAGTTTGCTGTTATTACAGGTACTTGGCTGTCAGAGCAGCATGACTTGATGGTCTTTGATGTGCAACAAAATTCATTGCCTACACCAACTTAAACTTGCAATATGTGAAATCTGAAAATGTTAGTAAGTTGTGTGGTCTGTAAACATTTCTAGACAGATTTTGAGTCCTTGGCTAAGTACTGGATGCATTAGGAAAAGCGTGCTCAGCAGCTTGAGGGAGGTTCTCTTCCTCCTCTACTCTGCCCTTCTGAAGCCACATTTGGAATATTTTGTCCAGTTGTAGGCTCCTCCATTCAAGACACAAAAGGAACTACAATAGAGAAGATGATGAGGGGACTGGAGCATGTCTCTGAGGTGGAAAGGCTGAGGGACCTGCATCTGTTTAGCCTGGAGAAGAGAAGACTGAGAGAGGATTTTCTCAATGCTTATCAATATCTAGAGGGCAGGGGTCAAGAATATGGGGGCAGACTCTTCAGTGATGCCACTAACAAAAGAGGCAACGGGCAGTGGCCACAGAAGGGAGCCTGGAGTTCTCTAAATGTTTGCCGCTCTCTGCTAGTATATTCTGGGCTGTTCCTCAGCTGCTGCCTTCATGACAAGTAAATATGCAAATGTGGGTTATGTCTCACTGATAGGTGCCAAGTGTTCTATAAAAAGCATTTCAGAAAAGTAGTAACTTTAAGCTGACATTTGTTTGAAAGAGAATGAAGTTTATATGGGTATGTAGTCCAGAAAATGCTGCATTTATTGCTGGGCAAGAGTCAATGGTGGAGCCTAAAGCAGGTCAGATGTAATGATTTTCATTAGAACCTTTACTTCTGCATTATCAGATAATTAATGGTGCTGTGTAACTCCTCACACCAAGTATAACTTGGTAAGAATAATTAGGTAAGAAGTGAAACTGCTCAGTTTTGATGTTAGCACTACAAAATCAGGTGTTGAAATTAACAGCCTAACTCTGACTGATAGGAGCCTGAACTTTGGTGTTCTGCTCTGTGGTGCCTCCAGTGCAGAGTTCAGGGTGTGACACACTCATTCCAAAATTCACTAATTTGATCATGCCAGTATTGAAGGACTGGGTGTTAAGAAGCTTGCTTGCTAATGTGTCCCACTCATCCTGTACAGGTATAAGGTTCTCAAGCAGTGACAGACTGGCTCATTTTCTGGAGCAGCAGTAGCTTATTGTCAAGGGTTAGGGCTGGGCCAGCCACTAAACAAGTGATAGATGCTCTCTATGAACCCTTCTTCCTTCTTCTCCAAAGAGAAGAGAAAAGGAATAAGGGAGAAAGACTGATAGGTTGGGAAAGAAAACTGAAACAGCTTTCATGCAAATAATAATAATTAAATACATACAAATTATACAAAAGCAATATCAAACCCAACCCCCTGATGGCAATTCTCTCATGCTGTGGGCAGGTACTGGGGAAGTCACAGACTGGACTCAGCAGCAGGTGGGAACAGGGGTCTGGATCTGCATTAAGGGACACAGATTGAGATGAAGGGAAAACAAAGAATCTTCCTTGGATGCTGGCCATTGAAGAAAAGGACTGACACCAGTAATCCCTCAAATTTATACTAAATATGATGTCCATGGGATGGAATCCCTTGTTGGTGAGTTTAAAGCCACCTGCCTTGTCCACTCCTCACAGATATCTTTTATTTAAGTGAAGCCAGACATGGGACACAAGATTTAGCAGTGACTTTGGTATGCACAGGAGCAAGGATAAGCAAAAACCTTTCAGCACCTCAGTGCTTAGTAGTAACTCTACTCATTAGGGTTGTCACTTCTAGAAGCAGCCCCTGTTTGTAAAAACATGCCCTGAACTTCAGAAAGTTCTGTCACTGAGCAGAGGCTAAGCCTAAAGGTGAAATCACTGAACAGAATTAGTTCTGCCCTAGCTCAAACCAAGACACTTATTTAAAAGCTGTCCTTTAATAGGAAGATAATTTAAAATCAGGTGTATATATAGTTTTGCTTTTTGGCCTGCTTTGAGCTGTTCCTAACAGAACAATCAGTTATGAGTTTATCAGTGATAACAGCTAACGCCGTAAGTGCTTTCCCTCTGTGAATAACAACAGCGCAACTATATAACTAACTATTGCTTTGCTGCCTAGATATGGTGGTGTCTTATAATGAATTAATTTTCCAATAAGAAAACCAATTTTAGAAACCAGTATTTTTGCATATCAGTCTTTCTTTGGAGGAGTTTAATTTTACAGTAATTCCATTATGTAACCACACTTACTCATCTTTAATGTTATTAGAGCGATTCTTTCTAAAATAATTGGATAACTTTAAGTGTTGCTAATGATTTTGACTATTTTGCCTTCAGATTTCTTATTTAGTCAGTACTTCAAATGAGCATGCTCACAATATTTGCATATTTTCTGCTCCTTCATTATTTTTTTCCTCTTTAACATTTGTTCACTTTTGCTAGGCTTTGGCTCTAGAATGTGTCTGCCTTGACCAGCTGGCTTTTGCTTATCTACTATATTCTCTTATTTTTATAGTGTCCCAAGAGATTCATGCTGCAACAGTGCAAAATGTATATGTGGGTGCTCATTTTTTCTGCTATGAATGATATTATTCACTGTTGGTGGGGAAAACTACAGTACATAAATGGAGGCATATGCCTCTTTATTTAGAATGAAAGCTTAACTTCTAACTTATTTTGTAGAAAGACTTGTTTATGGTGATTTTTGTTTATACAGGGTAGGTATGAGAGCAGTGTGTGAGATGGAAAATCAGGATGGTTTGGGTTGAAAGGGACCTTAAAGATCATCTAGTTCTAATTGCCCTGCCATGAGCAGGGAGACCTTTCAGTAGATGAGGTTTCTGAAAACTCCATCCTAATTGACCTGGGACACTTCCACTTTGGGCTCTTCTCAGCTTCTCATTATACCCAGTTCCTGAGGTAAAGTAGTTCCATAAAACTTTTAGGTGTTAAGCTTAAATTCCTAACAAGGTGATTGCCTGCATCATAATAAGCCTAGCAAACATTCTGTGGGATGGATATGTAAGGTAGATTAAAAATATATCCATCACTGATGGCTTCTCAACTGAAAAAAAAACAGGCAGGAGATGACTCTTGATACTGCTTGACAGAAGTGTGATGGCAGTATCCAACTGAATACCACTGTCAGGAGAAAAGACAATATTGCAGGTACCAAGCTCTCATTGTAGCAACAGCAGGACTGAAAGCTGACTTGTTCAGTGCTATTACTGTTGGGATCTTTAACCCTGAGTCTTAGAAACTGTAGTAAACTGCGTCTAATTTTCCAGTGTCCAGATGTACTCTCCCATCTACCTCTTGGTTTGTTAAAAGTTACTGGAAGACCTTGTGTTAGGTGAGGCAGCTTAACGTTGTTGTGTAAATCTGAAGAATCATAGAATCACCCAGGCTGGAAAGGATCTCTAAGATCAAGTGCAGCCATTTTGCCCACCGAGTCTGTCACTGCACCATGTCCCCGAGCACCAGATCTGTATGGCTTTTAAGCAAGTGCAGGGATGGTGATTCAACCATCTCCCTGGGCAGCCTATTCCAGTACCCAACAACCCTTTCTGTGAATTTTTTTTCTTTATGTCTAGTCTAAGCCTTCCCTGGTGCAGCTTGAAGCCGTTCCTTCTTATTCTATCATTAGTTACTTGTGAGAAGACACCAGTGCCTACCTCTCCACAACCTTCTTTCAGGTAGTTTTAGAGAGCAATAAAGTCTTCCCTCAGCCTCCTTTTTTGTAGACTAAACAGCCCCAGTTCCCTCAGCTGCTCTTCACAGGACTTGTTCTCCAGGCCCTTCACCAGCTTAGTAGACCTCTGTACATCCTCAATGTCTATCTTGTACTGCAGTGGCCAAAACTGAACGCAGTATTCAAGCTGCGGCCTCACCAACACTGAGCACAGAGGCTCCATCACCTCCCTGGTCCTACTGACCACACTATTTCTAATGCAGGCCAGGGTGCCGTTGGCCTTCTTGGCCACCTGGGCACACTGCTGGCTCATGTTCATCCTCCTGTCATTTGAGACTGTGCATAGAGCTTGATCTTTGTGAACAGCTTTTGTGGCATTTGCTCTCCTTTATCTGTAGCCAGTTAAATCCATGTCCACATTGCAATAATTCACTCTCTCTGTTTAGTCTTTTAAATCCATTTGGGCTGTTTTTCAGAGAACATGGCTCCTTTGACATCTGGGTATTCAGTTTATCTGAGGTCTTGAGCTGGTCATGTAAATTGAGTGTCTCTGGTTTGGCTCTACTTCTTGATGGATTAATACAACCTTGCAAATGGGCTACAGATCTGCAGCTGGAGTGCTGTGCCATATTTACTTGCTTGGTGTTGCTGATTGGTTTTGTGGTGGGTTTTTGTCTTTTGTAGGGCTAACGAGACAGGGAAAACAGCAGAGGGCAAGCAGCTAAGGGAGTGGTACTGGTACTGTGTATTCTAAGGTGTTAATAGTTATTATGGGGTTCTGCCAAGTCAGTAAGTGCATTTCTGCTACCTACACAGAGTAATTATATGACTGTTTATGAGAGATAGTTCTGTTTCTATCACTGTTTCCAGCACAAAACTTCTGTTTTCAGGGATTTGTAACACAGGCTGAGTCTGTATCTGGGTAATTTTGTTAAAGCAGTTTTCAACAAGCTGTTTGGCTGTGCAAGCATGGAAAGAATATTACATAAGAACATAACACTGAATCCAGGGAACCTAATGTTCTGATATGTGACATAAGGCTCTCTCATCACTAATACAGTGTATCGGTTTTGGTTTGCTGTTTGTTGCATGCAAAGTCAAGGGTTTTTCAGCAGTGGTAGCTTCAAAACTAAGTGTTTTAATCATTGTAACCATTGGTATGTTAGTCTGAAAATCACAATTTCTTAAATGAGTTTTAGCTTTTCTTTTCTTACTTTTCTCCTTTTTTTTAAACTTACATTCACTAAGCTCATGATTTTCAGTTTTCTCCTTTCCTTAACCACCGTGAGGCTTCAGTACTTAACCTTCTCTTGTCAATACGTACTGATTGGTATGTGACCAGACCATGACCAGCCTAAGTAGCATAATCTGCTTGTTCCTTGCACTTCAGTCCATGGATTCGCTGCATTTAGACACTGAAAAGGAGTAGGAAGGGAAATGCTTTCTCTGGACTCCACAGTGACCTATAGTATGTTACTGTAAACTTTGGTATCCCAACAGCAATCAACAGCGTCCTGCCAAGAATCTATCCATTTCCTGCCACTCCTCTCCCCTTTGCACTCTGTCAGCAGTTAGCTAATAAAAGAGCATCCTTCAGTTCCACCTGAACATGAGGAAAAAGGTTCTTTCCTGTGGGGATGCTGGAGCACTGGAACAGGCTGCTCAGAGCAGTCGCAGAGTCTTCTTCCCTGGAGAAATTCCAAACTTGTCTGGACATAATCCTGGGCAGCCTGCTTTGGGTGATCCTGCTTTAGCAGGGGGTTTGGATTAGGCAATCTCCAAAGGTCCTTTCCAACCCCCACTATTCTGTGATTCAAATCCATTGCTATGCAGCTTCAAGGACTTGTCAGGGATATGACTCTTGGTTTCAGAAACTGAGACTGCAGTTGGCCACCATTCCTTTCAGTTTGAAGGAATGTTTGACAGTAGCAAGTACCTGAGCAGACCCACTGTTGCAGCATGAGTTTTGTCTCTTAGCTGGAGTAGCAAAGGGGTGGTTGCAAGCCCATATTGCTCAGAAGATGTTCAAATATAACTCCTGTGTGACTGTCAAAATTTTGTTCCTGAGATCACAGTATTTACAAAGGTTAGTTAGAGCATCAGCAATAGAAGTTACTAACGAGACAAATTATTTAATGAATGGTTTTCCAATAGCTGGATAGCAATGTCCTAATTTTATTGTGCCTTAGCCTAGACACCACCTGGGATGTGATGGGTTGTAAGGATAAGGAAGGATGATCTGAGAAAATCCTGTCATGATCAGTAGCAGAAGTCTTGGCCTTTTATGTCTTCATCTGTGTTGGTACGTGATATGATCTACAATGATGAATCTGAATTATTTCATAATCCTCGCCAGCACAGTGTATGTGAACTCTTTAATGCCTCCTGAAGACTGAAGCCCCTTTCCCCCCCCCACCCCCTGCCCTAAATGAGCATAAAATCTGGGAATTTGACTTTGGTTTCAGTATAATGGATTTGTGTGAGGATGCCCAATGCAGAGCAGGAAGATTGTTCTGAATATGTATGTGGTGCTGTTACACTTTTTAGTATATGGATGCCTGAGGGGATGAGATGGGTGAGTTCCAGACTTCTGTTTTATGCATCAGCTCTTCATGAGGGATGTTTGGTAACTTACTGTTGAGGTTTTTAATGGTTTGTTGTTTTCTCTTATTTTTAAAAGAATTCTTTAAGGAAGAGAGCTCCTTGATCTGTTCCTTCCCCGATCTCTGATTTTGCTAGTACACAGCTTAATAGTAATTTTGTTCTTTCTGCTTAGGAGTTTAGTGAGTTAATCTTCCTGCTCTCTAAACAAAGGAAATCTAAAATTTCCAATTTATTTTAAAAATCTCAAGTCTTTGTAGTTAAACTAGTCAACAATGGCACTGAAATGTCTGAATTTCACTGCCTGGTCCCAACACCTCCCACCTCAATATTTCAATTCATACTAAATTAGTTACGTGGTAAGAAAGATACAGAATTATATTGTGCCTTTTGTAGTCATGCTCAGTGTATTTCTGTGGCAGTTATTACAGCTGATGTGAATTTACATTATTCCATGCCCAACCCATACTGGACAAACAATTATTGATCTACTTTAAAAATACAAATGCAGTATTTAAATTGCCTTGTATACCCCTTCAAGAAGTTCAGCTGCATTCTGTGGCTGGAACCAAAGATTCTGACACTCAGATGTGGCATTTTGATGGGGTTTGTAATTTATTTTAGTTCTTCCCAGCAGCTTCAGGTAATTAGTTTAAGGGGCTAAAAATGCTGTATTTTCTCTCTCTAATGGAAAATTAAATACATATCACAGTATCACCAAGGTTGGAAGAGACCTCAAAGATCATCGAGTCCAACCTGTCACCACAGACCTCAGGACTAGACCATGGCACCAAGTGCCATGTCCAATCCCCTCTTGAACACCTCCAGGGATAGTGACTCCACCACCTCCCTGGGCAGCACATTCCAATGGCTAATGACTCTCTCAATGAAGAACTTTCTCCTCACCTTGAGCCTAAACTTCCCATGGTACAGCTTGAGACTGTGTCCTCTTGTTCTGGCGGTGGTTGCTTGAGAGAAGCGACCAACCCCTTCCTGGCTACAACCACCTTTTAGGTAGTTGTAGAGAGCAATGAGGTCTCCCCTGAGCCTCCTCTTCTCCAGGCTAAACAATCTCAGCTCCTTCAGCCTCTCCTCACAGGGCTGTGCTCAAGGCCTCTCACCAGCCTCGTTGGCCTTCTCTGGACACGTTCAAGTGTCTCAATGTCCTTCTTAAACTGAGGGGCCCAACATATAATCATATAATTTGGAATTGGAAAGTAAATAAGTGTACTAAATTAATGGAATGGGTGTTTCTTAAGTATACTGAAAGTATAGAGACTGCTTCCAGAAACTGCCAGAGGAAAGAAAAGGTGTCTTGGCAGTAGAATAAAGTTCAGTGGATCTATTGTCACATGAAAGGTAGCTGGAACTCTGGAGCCGTCTCATTAATTGAATGGCTTTGCTTATCCTGAGTAATAATTACACATGTGATGCTCAAAGAGTTGTCATCTGAGCTTCAAAATCAATACCTGAATTTAAGAAAATTGTTTATAAATATTTATCATTCTGGTTTATGTAACTACTGGTATAGTTTCAGGTTGTCTGCATGTTCAGCGGGAAGCTTATGTTTCAGCTGTTCCTCACAGTCCAAAGGGCTGTGAGAGTAGGCTTGGATTTTGACATTTGCAACGTATGAGCTGCTCACTGCACCTATAGAGACACTTAGGAAAACAGGAGAAGACTGGGACTGAAGAGAAAATAACAGTTGTAAATGATCCTGTAAATAGAAGTACTGGAGCTTTGATTTGCTAGAAAGGAGGTGGAGGAGAGGCTGTATTCCCGCACATGAAGTTTCCTGAAGAGTTTCACAAACACAACATAAAACTACAAAAAGACTCTGCTTATTAAACTCTGGCAGAAGTTTATTGCTTATAGAACTCCAGTCTGAATGCCACAGCTGTTAGTAATTACAACTAGGAGTAATTGCACCATCAAAGATTCATGTAATGGTACGTTTCAGTGCATACAGGATAATGGAAACATAGTGGATGCATTCAGGATGATTAAAGTTTAATCTAACACACACATTCTTAGCTGGATAACAATGATTTCATGCCTTTGTGTAACACTTCACATGCCTATGCCATTGTGCATGCCTCTGCCCCATAAGTCTTTAAAACATCCTAGGAAAAGAAACTGACTTAACATCCCAGCTCTGCCACTACCTTAGTGAAGTGAAGATTCTTTCATCAGTAACTCTTTTCCCTTCCCTTCCCTTCCCTTCCCTTCCCTTCCCTTCCCTTCCCTTCCCTTCCCTTCCCTTCCCTTCCCTTCCCTTCCCTTCCCTTCCCTTCCCTTCCCTTCCCTTCCCTTCCCTTCCCTTCCCTTCCCTTCCCTTCCCTTCCCTTCCCTTCCCTTCCCTTCCCTTCCCTTCCCTTCCCTTCCCTTCCCTTCCCTTCCCTTCCCTTCCCTTCCCTTCCCTTCCCTTCCCTTCCCTTCCCTTCCCTTCCCTTCCCTTCCCTTCCCTTCCCTTCCCTTCTCTATCTCACCTTGGTCTAGTTTTGTGTGTTTCAGTGATATTCTCCAAAGCAGCAGGTCCTAAGAGATAAAGTGTTTCTATTTTTCACTTTTTAAATATATTGCTGTTGGGTTTCAGCTAGAAGGGATTTGCTGTTTTGATGCTGTGTTTTTCACCATGTGACTTTTTGGACTTACTTTAGATAATTTCATTAGCAATTCCATGCTGCTTCTGGACCCAGATGTATGAAACCGGTCTGCAGCCTGCTGGTATCTGCAAGGCTGTAGTAAAAGGTCTGCAAAGGCAAGGGGTCCATCTGGCCTTTGGATTAAGAGTTTGATGATGAAAGGGCGTAGTTATTTGGGAAGAGTGAGTGCTGACAGGAAACCATGAGGCAGCTCTTTTCTCATGATCTTGAAGAAGATGTGAGGCAGCTCTTTTCTCATGATCTTGAAGAAGATGTGAGGCAGCTCTTTTCTCATGATCTTGAAGAAGATGTGAGGCAGCTCTTTTCTCATGATCTTGAAGAAGATGTATTTTTATTTAATGTTTCCCATGAGCTGGGAATGTTTGTGCAGTCTGTTCCTCAGATCTGGTGGTGGTTAGTAACTTGTTAAGGAATAGTAAATGAGTCACCTGCTTACCATTTCAGCTGGGGTTTAATATGTTTTCCTATATCTATCTCTGCTGTGCACCCAGCAAATCACTTTCTGAGACCTTTAGGCATGGAAGAAAGAGCACTCTTTCTTTGATGCCCAGATTTAGCAGTTCCTTGAAGGTGTTTCTCTTCCATATGCTTCTCAGAAGATGGTCTTAATTATCTACAATGGACTTTACCTTTTTCCTCTCTTCAGTGTCAGATTCCATCTTGCATTTAAATAACCATGAGGCAACTGTTCCAGTGGGAACTTTTTGTAGCTGAATTTTGTTACTAGCCCAACATGCAAGTCAGAAAATGCCACTTCACATTCCACCTCACTATTCTCTGGGAAAGGTAGCTGTAATTTCCAGCTCTTACAGTCTCATTGAGATGTCCTGGCAAAGCATGCTTATCCCCAGTGGGTGAGGAACTGCAGGCCAGGCAGAATACCTTTAGCATGTAGCTGAGCATACATTGTGTGCAACAGAGGGAAGTAGAGTGTTCTGAGTGCCTGCTGTGTACTTGTGTTGCTGATTGTGGAGAAGAATGTGAAAGTTCCACTAGACCACACCAGCAGAAATGGACATGCTTCCATCCTCTATCATCTGGCAGGTCCACCTGCATCTTTTCATCTGTTTTTACTATTACAATTTAAACTCCCTATTTTACTCATGTGCAACCTAGATGAAATAAACTCTTCATAAGTTCTCCCTAATGCTGTACTATCACTATGTTAAATGTATTGGGTTTGTCTTTCTGGTGGCAGTTTAGCACATATGTGAGGTCTTCATTTTTCCCTTCCTACCAACTGAAAGGAATTAGAATCATAGAATGGTTGGGGTTGGAAGGAACTCCTAAAGGTCATCTAGTCCAACCCCTCTGCAGTCAGCAGGGACATCTTCAGCTAGAGAGGTTACTCAGAGACCTGTCCAACTTGACCTGGAGTGATTCCAGGGATGGGGCATCTACTACCTCTTTGATCAACCTGAGCCAGTGTTTCATCATTTTTAGTATAGTCTGAATCTCCCTTCTTCTAGTTTAAACCCATCATCCTTTGTCCTGTTGCAACAGGCCCCATCTTTCCTATCAGCCTCCTTTAAGTAATTTAATTTATATTAGAGCCATTTAAATTTTAAGTGATTTAATATAAAGTCTGCCTTTCTGTATTCTCTTAAACCATTTCTGCATTCTTTCTTACCTTTTCTTTTTTTGAAAAAACTCTGTGATGTGTTGTGAACCTCTCATACCTTATAGGGAAAGGATTTAGAGGACTTTTACCTCCATGAGGAAAACCCCAGCTGTGCTTCCCAGACTTGTTAACAGATATGTTTTATTGTCTTCTGTTCCATTGCCAGAGAACTTTGTCAGGCAATCCATAGTGATTGATTATAGAGAAACGAAACACCATTTCCTCCTATTTTCAGCCTCAAATCACGTCGTAGCTCTCTCACTAGAGGCACAAAGCAGCCAATTAGCTTTTTTCCCCCCAGCAGTTCCAGAATTCCTGCACTTGCTGACAAACAGCTGTACAAAAGTAACTAAAAATAACTTCTGTTTCTGGTCTTCACACCTAAGAGGTGTGGGTTAGAGGCTGAAAGCAATGGGATGTCATCCTTCTGTATTTGATATGCAATGAAAAAGCCACATCCAGTAATGGAGTTTCTGTAACATCTTAAGGTTCATGCTGTTTTTCTTGAGGTAAGGTCCTCCAGTGCTAGGTGGAATTATCTTTTTTTGTGGTTATATAACTGCTGGTCACCAGTAACTTAACTTGTGGCTGAATATTTGGTGCATCATTTACAGTTTAGTTTGTCTTCTTATGGTGAATTACCACTCTGGTAGAGTTAGAATGCAGAAAGTAAAACGTAGTCTTCAAAATAAATGAAGTAAAATCGCATTCTGTAGATATTACAAAATAGAGCATTCTTCCATTCTTCAGCAGCCTTCATGCTCTGAGGTAAACATCTGTTTATGCCATTGCTGTGTAAAGTAAGATTTTTGTTTAGCAGAGACTATAGCCAAACTAAAGAGGATTGAAAAACTGCTTCCTAGTAAGGCTGACATGATCATTATGCTGGCTAAGCAGCTGTATAGGGGTTATTGCTTTACTTCTGCAATGGAAAGTCTCTTATGCACGTGAAGGGCTGATGTACATAGTTGAAAAGCCTTATGTGGCATTTGCTAATCAAAGGAATACCTTACACAATCTATTATGAAAAATGACATCCAACACAGATGGGATCCTTGTCCTTCCTCTAGGACAGGAGATTTTGATGTATTGGGAAGTTCCTAAGCATGGATACAGTGTTCTTCTTAGAAATACTGCTGCTCTTGAGAATCTATGAGAATGACCTTCATTTGGTACCTTTCCCACCTGCGTTCACCACTGAAGGTCTGCCCTTGATTCATATTGAACTCTTTCTTCTGTGGTTCTGTGTGAAATAAGTATTTTTAAAGAGTATGAGAAAGGGGGAGATGAACAAAGGTTGGAAAAGGCTGCTAGGACAAGTAAATTGAAAAGAGAAGAAGAGGTGATGAAGTGGCATGGCTGAAGTAAGAGACATTCAGGTCAAAGGAGAAGTAAGGACTTTGAAAATAATTATTCCATAATAAAGTACATTCACACTCCAAAATATAGTAATCTACAAGGGGTGGGAGTCCTTGCAGGCCTGACAAGCTAAATCTGTGGAGAAATCTCTTCTGCCAGTGTTAGAAACCTTTGGTCTTTTCCAACCCATTTCTCTCTCTTTTATTCTCTTTCTCTTTCCTTTGGGAAGGGAGAAGCATTCATAGAGAGTGTCTGTCACTTGTTTGGTGATCTGCCCAACCCTAACCCATGACAGCCATATTACATGGAATGAATAATACCAATTTTATTGAAAACAATCACTAATTATTTTCCACCCTTAGGTGTGAGGATAGGCATCTTAAGAGAACTAGCTTTCATGTTTTTTCCTGTTGTCTCCTGTTCCTGAGCGAATGTGGATGACATACTGAAACAGCAATAGAACTTATTTGCTGTTCATTGTGTGCATGCTTCAGGTAGTGTTTGTTTGGAATAAGAAACCTTGGATGTCATTATTTTCAATTATTTGTGTTAGGTTATTAGGAGTTGCTTAGCATGCAAAATTCAAAGTGTATTTGATCCACTCTAATGAAATCTATAGAGCAAAGGCAAAGGTTTATCTGAAGGATATCATGTTCTCATGGACTGAGAGGAGTAATGTGGGTTACTGTGGGTCGATTTTAATCCTAAGTAGTTGGAAAGATACTGCTGACTTAGCATATCTGTGAAGCTCACTCCCCCTTAACAAGCACAACAAAAACCTCTACAGAGAAACAGTGCATAGTGATGTACTGTGTTTCTGGAACAGTTTTAATTCTATGGGATGATCAGATGGGTTATTTGAGTGTACCACATGTTCCAATCTATTTTTTGGAAGGGTTTAAGCCTTCGGTGTTTCTCTGCTTTTCAGTTAAGGTCGCTGTTGATTCGTTTTCAAATTCTCCATGAATGAAAGGACAAAAATGTCTTTGATCAGAATACTTCTTTTGATAACTGTGCTGTCGTAATGTAACACAATTAATACTGAATCTCTTAAAATGAAAGACTGTCACATTTCCTTTGTGGAAGGATGAAATATTTTGATGTCCTCCGAGGTTTTATACCTCACAATTTCTTTGGCAAATCGGTGTGTTATTCCCCAAGCCTATGCTAAGCCAGCATCCTTTCACAAAACATGGTTCCATTGAAGACTATACTGGCTCTGCATCTTTGGCTGGATGGAGACAGCTGACATTTGGGTGAACTTCTTGCACTTTGCTTTTCCTGTTTATTAACAATTTGAGATTTCAGAGAGGATTTGCATGGCAACAGAACAGGAGGTGAACAATAATGTATGTCCTCATTATATCTTCAGTATTTCTTTTCAATTGGAGTTTTCTGTGAGTGGAAAGACCTAAGCCTTTATTCAACAGTAACTGGAATCAGAATTGTCCTTCTCTGCCTACTGTACTTCTTAATTTGCTTTTAGTGAAAGGATTACATGGTGGCATTATTTGGAATTTAGCACAGGAGTTACCAAGCGTGCTTGGGGGTTTATTTCTGTTTGTTTGACATGGCTTTTCCCCCCTTTCCAAGCTGCTGAAGAGTTGCTTGACTACATGGTGTCCAAACAGCCCAGGAATGGCCAGAAATATTTTAAAATGAGTTCTGAGTCCAGTGCAGTCCCACACCTCTGTTTCCCGTTGATAACGCACTATCTTGTCACTACCTTCAGAGTTCCTTATGTAAACTAGCATTAAAGGTCTTCAGACTATTACATGAAGCTTCTGACACTTCTGCTTCGCCCCTGTCTCCCTTCTGGAGATTTAATTTATTTTGCTGATTTTCTGCAGTGTTTTTAAACATTCTTCTGCTTTCCCTTCCCCATGAAATTTTTATCACTTTGCTAGAAGTCAAAAGAGAGCAAGAATGAGTCTTTCTGGTTTTGAGCTTATATTGATGAGCATAGAGAAAGATATATATCACATGTGAGTAATTTGTTTGCTGTGAAAGTGTTGCTCTAGATATTATAAAATTACTGAAATGGGCATTAAAATGGCTGCTTGCATCATCCCTTACTTCTTAAAGTGAAATTGCAGACAATAGGGAAGTTCAAGCTCAACGTGGAAGCGACCCGCTCATACGCATTTAACACATGGCAGCAGCTTTTCTTTTTCTGGTTATGATCCAAATGCTAGAGTGTCTTATCTTCACCTAGTGGAAGTAAGGAAGAGCTATTAGAACATAAAAGGCAAAATAATAGCTAATGTAATGAAAAGTAGATGAAATGTAGTCTAAGGTGTGTAGCTAACAGCAGTCTGGTGCTTTCTGTTTCTAGATCGCCAACACAGTTCCAAAAGAGTTGTGCTGGTTTGGTTTTTCCCTGTTTTGTAAATGTAAGGCTACTCTGCTTTGGCCTTGGACTGTCCTTTTCTCCACCACAAATGAAAAACACCCATTTTTAAAATTTTTGCCATTGGGATCCTAGGAAATGAGTACCTTATGTGCAATCAAGGCCTGATGTCCCCTTACAATTAGTAAGCAAATCTAATGGTTTATCACATTTAGGTCACTTCTAGGATTATGCCAATGAATAGCTCTTTGCCTGCAGGTCTTTGTGTGATCAGAAGAGCATGACAGTTCATTAAAATGGTTTTTATTTTTACACTGCTAAATTTTTCTCCATAGGAACAAGGTACTGTACAAAACAGACCCTTTTTTGCAGTTCCAACACTGCATTCCCCTTTACAGCAAAGCACTTCAGGTATACTATGCCTAAGGTCTTATCCTTGCATATGCCTCAGTTTTTTTTCCAAGGTTTTTTGGCTAGGTCTTTCTTGAGTTGTTTTGCATTTTTTCCTGTTCCTTAAACAACCTCTTCCAAGCTGATGCACAGGATTACCTCTTTCTCCATGTCAAATAGGATTGTTCTAAAGAGATCCACTGACAGGGTGAAAAGGAACAAACCAACCCATCAGGTTGTTAAAATGAGAGTGAAAAAGCCCAGAAAGGTTAGCATTTAAATTAGAAATTGCTGATGTCCTGCCAACACTCTACTTTCTCTCCTCAGTTCCTGTGAACTGGTAGGATATCAAATTAGGCAAGTTAACCTCTTGAAGCTTTAAGGGGGAAGCTGTTTTGTCTCCTTCAGTTCCCTGCTGACTCAGGAGAAGTAAGCTGGCAGGTTGAGCTGTGAAGTGTATGTTTCGAGTGGACGGCATGCTCAGATTTATTTTTCTTCCAGCTCTGCTGGAAAGCAAAGAATTATTAAGTACCAATTCTGGAAGCAGTACTGAAGCAATTCTTCATGCTATGTGTATCCCTCTGCTAGAAGAATTAGAAGTATCTTAAAGCATTTATAGATAGGATGTAGAAGGGAAGCTGATACACACTTGGAACCTGTTAGACTTTACACTGTCCCTATTGAAAACACCAGGTACCCAAAGAATGAGGCCCATCTAAAAAGCATGAGATGAGAAGGTTATTTTCAGTTGCCCTCTATTTTGTGAGCCATCATGACTTTTTAGAGCATATCATGACAGTCATGAGAGTGAGAGGCCCTACTTCAAAGGCTTGGATTGTCATGGAAATTCTTCATTCTGTGGCACGACCTTTAAGAAAGGCTCAATTTTTTGAGACCCCTGCAGCTGTTGGGAGCTGGCAACACTTTGGCTGGAATTTCTGTCTGTGCTGAAAGAGTTTCTGATACCTAGTTAGGTGAAGAAATTAATGGCTGCCTTGAACTTTTCATTTTAAAGAACGCACCCAACAAGGTAAAGAATCATTTCCTTACATGCACAATGCAGGGCTATGGCCCTTCAATGGTTGGGAAGGAAACACCTGTGTCTTCTGTAGAGCCAAAAGCAGGCACATTGGTAGTAAGGTCAAAGCAGAACAGTTCAAGATGATGAGGAGCTTGGAAGTCACAGTAGCAATCTGTGTGACTTCTGTAACCAGAAGGGGACAGACATGTATGATGCATTAGTACAAAGCTCAGCCAGTTCCAGCTTCTGCAGGAGGTTGATTTAGCAGGAACTGAGGCAGAAGGATTTGCTGAACTATTTTGGAGGACGTTCACTCTGCAACCTCACCAGCCACACACTGTAGACCAGCTAAGCACTGCTGAAGAAATACTATTTAGAAGACAGTTCAAAAAGGTGAGAAGTCTTCATATGCCATAGCAGAAAGCCAGACTCAAGAGCTTCTCACTGGATAAACATCCAGGTGATCACAGAAAGGACAGGAGAGAACAGAGGTGAAACCAACAGTAACAAACCCTTCTGTTGTTATCAAGGATGCTGTTAGTTCATTTCTATATTTCCAGCTTTTACAGTGGCCCCATTCTTTTATCAGAGCAAACAAACATTCTTTGTTCTTCAGCAGAGGTTTGCAGATCAGTGATACCCAGAGGAGGCTCATCTGCAGAAAAGACTTCTTACTGCTGGAGCTTTTTGCCTTTTATTTAATAATTAAGACACTGTTCATTGAAACAAAAATCCAAACAAAGCTTATAAAAAGGAATTAAAAGCAACCACGTACCTGCATTAGGAAGCAAAAGCCTTCAAATATCATGAATGATTAAATATACATAATTGTGGTTGATATTCTAAGAATAATTAGGTATACAAGGATAAGAGTAATCATCAAAAAGTATAATTAGCACATCAAAAAAAGCAATAAAAGGGTCTATGTGATTAATAGCATAATTAGTAAGCATACTAGGAACATTTATTCTTGAGAATAAAAAGAGATCCATCTATTTTCTATACAGGAAATATGCATTTGGCCCTTCATTAACCTGAGCTTAGCAGGAGATAGGACAAATTTGGGGGTGGGGAGGAAGAGTAACAAAATCTTGCAAAACCAATCCATGGGATTAAAAAAACCCACAAAATCAGCTTGGCAATCATAATAATGAATTCTTTCAAAAAGGGACTGATAACCTGTTTAATTTCTCAGTTTCAGCACATAACTAGATCAGGTTGCCCAGAGCCCTGTGAAACCTCACTTTGAGCATCTCCAGAGACAGGTCCTCAGCTAACCTCCCTGGGCAACCTGTTCCAGCATTCCACTACCCTCATGGTAGAGAACTTGTTCCTAACATCCAATCAAAATCTACTGTTATCTGGTTTGAAGCCATTGCCCCTCATCCTATCACTACAGGCCTTTTTAAACAGTCTCTCTCCATCCTTCTCATAGGCGCCCTTCAGGTACAGGAAGGTCATTATAAGGTTTCCCCAGGGCTTCTCCAGGCTGAACAACCCCAGCTCCTTCAGCCAGTCTTTGTAGCAGAGGTGCTCCAACCCCTGATCATTTTCACAGCCCTTCTAAGCACCTAAAAGTGTTCCTCCTCCGCCTGTATGCTAGTGGAGATTATTTTGGTGCTGCTGAACTTTCAGGTATTTTAAAGTAATTTGGCAGTGAAAGGGGCATGGCTTGCACTCAGAAGGGCCTGTTAAAGTTCAGCCTCTCTGACACCACTGTATTTCACCCATGGACAGGATTGTGCCCTTTTAAGACAGCTACCATGCAGCTCTGCCAATTTAGATTGCTCTGAGATAGGGACATCCTGAGTTTTAAGTGTGCAATCATTAAAAGCCTTGTGAAATAATTTAATGACATATTTAATGAATATGCAAATGTCAGCCAGGAAGATAAACCAGCAAATGGAAATATGAGTTAAGTAAAAGAATAAATTACTGAAAATAGAGGCAGGAGTCAGCCACCTGTAAATTCACTTAGATAGGAGAGAGTAGAAGATGAATTGTTCTGTTCACTACTTCATTATAAGACATAATGGCAATGGCACCTTAGCTGCAGCCACATCTATTCATAGACTTGTTTAGGCTAGAAAAGACCTGTAAGATCATAGAGTCTCCTTTATCTATGAAATAAAATAACCTTGCATCCTGACTGTGTATGGAGAAAGTTCAGCTCCTGTGTTCTCCCACAGAGAAAATTTTATGGGTTCAGGGATCTCTCAGGGGTGAAGCTGCAAGACATGCAGGCTAGGGAATGGTGAGGCTAAGGCAGTGCATACCTTACACCAACCCTGTAAGATAATCTGGGGCTTGGCTGCATTTGTATAGGAAGACGCTTCTAAAGAGAGTCTGAGTGTCTCTCAGCCACAGCACAGTTAAAGGGGACCTAGCAGTATATACCAGTAAGCTCATCCTGGATTTAATGACACCAGTCTAGTGCAAACCACAAACCTGTGCACATCCATGAATGTGTGCAATCCACCTCAACAGGTGCTGGCTAACCTAATTAAACCTTTCATTGTCTTTTTGTGCTCTACAGGTTTTCCTTTTACTCATCTGAGACCTAAGATAACTTTGGGAAAGGACCAATGAGGTCATCTACTCCAATCCTTTGAGAAAGTAAGAGAATACAAGGTATGTAATTTGTTTCTTCTCGTATTACATGGTCTTTGTTCAACTAAAATGGCCTGTTCTTTCAGTGAGGAAATACTGAAGGCAGAGTTAGAGTCCACACAGCAGGCAAAGGGTTCATGTTGAGATGCTTCACTAGGAAATTTGAAACAGATCCTGCCGTGGACAGTGAGTGAATTATCTTGAGGTCATTATGTAACACAATCATATATTAAGCCAAATCTGAAAGGAAAAAAACAAACAAACAAAAAACCCCAACCAAAACCACAAAGTAATGTTGTTCATATATGGAACAACCAAGTATAAACTGAAGAAAAGTTTCCTAACAGATTGTAAACTAGATTGTCTGAATGCAAAGTCAAGTCTGTGTGGTAACCATCACTGGGTCATAGTAAAGTGACCTAAAACTTGGAGATTTGGGGTATATGGGTTTCACTTGTTAATTTTCCCACTCCAAATGTCTAGCTGGAATAAACTGGACATTAATTTTGATGGGTAGCAGTTAGGTGGCTATGTCACACCCTGCAGTTTCTCAATTCAATCAGTAACAACTGAGCACTGTAATTCAACAGGTATATTTTCTTTTTTTCCCCCTTTCTTGATTTACACTTTCTAATTTTTTTTTCCAAATTCCCAGTGCTAGCCCTATAAATAGTCAAGAGTAAATATGACAGCATACATTTTAGAGCAGTCTGAATCAGGGTAATAGCTATAATTGGTATTAGATATGCTTCAGCTGCTGAGGAAAAGATGGATTATAGCCATGAATAAACAGCAACCAAATGCCAACACAACATTCCAGTGCTAATGTAATAAGCAGAAACTTAGCTTGTCATACTCATATTTGTTATACCTTTGATTTCCATAGACCATAGGAATAAGCCCAGCTGAAATATACTAGCTGTCTGCTGTACAACTAAGAAAAGCAGAGCTACTCACCAAAGCTGAAACATGTAACTTTGAACTGACTTTATGTTGTCAAATAACACTGACAATCAGAATTTATGAATAAGCTAGTGAAGTCATGTTCCTTCAAATGATGAAAACATACTGTTTGTACAGGATGGAAGTTAGGGGGGATTCGAAAGAACAGTGGAGCAGAACAGTGTAGTCTACTGACAAATCTGTGGGCTGGGAAGTAGACACCCGAGAAACATTTGGATTAGAGAGCAGTAGCACCAACAGGATCTCTGCAGCATAACTGCCTGTTCTCAGGAAATAAGATGAAGAAAATTAATGTACTCAAATGCACAGTTAATAAAATACCCAATGCCTCTAGTGAAATCTTCCCAGTGATTACTCACAGAGTAAAAGAATCAGCTGGCTTCCACTTTCCTCTGGTTAGGAGAACTGTTCAGATAACAAACAACTTGAAATTAAACTAAGTAAAATAACAGCACATAGGTTGAATAGTTTGTGAATGACTCACTATGTAACATTAACATAAAAAATAGAATGCTTAAAAGTTAATCACGCTTTCTTCATCATCCAACATTTTAGCTATATGGTTCTAACACCTTTGACCAGTCCAGGTAGCTACATGCAACAGAGGCCATCCATGTTCAGCATTTCATGGAGAGGTACCATGCTTAAATTATCTTCCCTAGAAAATTAGAGTCCAACCATAACATTTAAGCTTCTAAAATCTTGTGACACAGATGCAACTTCTTAACAGCTCTAACAAATGTCTCCTCTCAAATGCACCAAATTTTAGCTCCAACAGAGACAAGTTACTGGATTCCAATGCCTCCCAAAACTTCTCACTTCAGAGATTAAATAGCTGTTTACAAGTGAATTCCACTCCTAGATCATTCTACATGCAGCAACCCAAGTCTATAAACAAGATGAAAATGTGACAAATATTCTAACTCCTAACTACAATTACAATTTTACCAGTTTGTGGCAAACTTGTGAAAAATGCTTATGGTGCAGAGCCAGGTAGTCCAAGTATACTGATGACACATACATATCAATATAATATTGTCACATGTTAGGGCTAGGCCAGCCACCAACCAACCAACAGACTCCCTATGAACTGTTCTTCCTTCCCGAAGGGATGAGAAAGGCAATAAAGGAGATAAATTGATGGAATAGAAAATAAAATGGAACCAGCATCAATGAAAAGAATAACAATAAAACGAAAGAGGGACAAATAGGTACCAACCAATACCAAATCCAACCCCCTGATGCCAATGGTGTCACCACTGATGCAGTGTTGACAGGCACTGGGGAAGTCCCAGACTACACTCAGTGGCAGGTGGGAACAAGAGAGAGGAGCTGAATTCTGGAACATGTAGATCAGAATCAAAGGCAGAACAGAGTATTCCTCTAAGGCTGACTGTTGAAGAAGAGGCCCTGGTGATTCCTCAGGTATATACAGAATATGATATCCATGGGATGGAATCCCTTTTTGGTCAGTGTAGGATCACTTATCCTGTCTACTCTCCCCCACTCCCCCAACAGGTGCCACCTCTTACCTACTACAGCCCAACATGGAGCACAAGATTTAAGACTGACCTTGTCCTACATAGGAGCAAGGATAAGCAAGAGCCTTTCTGCACCCCAATCCTTGGTAGTAACTCTAAACATCAGTGCTATAACTCCTCCTCAGACATGAAAAGAGGTTTTTTTTTTCCTCCCCTCTTAAAAGTCAGTGGAGAGAACTGAAAAGCTCAACATAATTTCTTTCTTTCTTACTGTGTAAGTGCCAAGTTAGGAACTACGCATCAGCCCGAGAAGCAGAGAAACATGATTAATGATGGCTTCTTGAGGAGAGCCATCTTCTTAATAATGAGGAAGTGAGCACAGAAACTGAGCTGCTGCTTGGATTGTGAACCAAAGACTGGAATTCGTTTTTATTGTATATCATTTTTATTGATGGCTATCCACAACCAGGTGCTGACTTCAACTTTTTCTAATCTCATCACAGCAGGAGAATACAATCATAACTGAACCATAACTTCTTATTTTGCTCAGCAGTCAGCCATGGGGGGGGGGGGGAATGAACCTGTCATTCAATTTTTTTTTTCACTGAAACTAGTAAAATAGAGTTTGTTTTTTTTTTCCCCCTTTTCTTAGGCAGTGTAGATGATCAGAAAGGGACA